>NW_021703777.1:34027125-34339597 GCF_005190385.1 Monodon monoceros | reverse complement strand
TCTTTCTTTCTTTCTTTCTTTCTTTCTTTCTTTCTTTCTTTCTTTCTCCCTTCTCTTCTGAGCCATGTGGCAACAGTGTCTTGGAGCTCCAGCCAAGTTTCAGGCCTGGGCCTCTGAGGTGGGAGAGCCGAGTTCAGGACATAGGTCCACCAGAGATCTCCTGGCTCCACATAATATCAAATGGCGAAAGCTCTCCCAGAGATCTCCATCTCAACGCTAACACCCAGCTCCACTCAACGACAAACAAGCTACACTGCTGGACACCCTACAGCAAACAGCTAGCAAGACAGGAACACAACCCCAACCATTAGCAGAGAGGGTGCCTAAAATCATAATAAGTTCACAGACACCCCAAAACACCACCGGACACAGTCCTGCCCAGCAGAAAGACAAGATCCAGCTTCATCCACCAGAACACAGGCACTAGTCCCCTCCACCTGGAAGCCTACACAACCCACTGAACCAACCTTAGCCACTGAGGGCAGACACCACAAACAACGGGAACTATGACCTGCAGTGTGCAAAAAGGAGACCCCAAACACAGCAAGATAAGCAAAATGAGAAGACAGAAAAACACACAGCAGATGAAGGAGCAAGATAAAAACCCACCAGACCTAACAAATGAAGAGGAAATAGGCAGTCTACCAGAAAAAGAATTCAGAGTAATGATGGTAAAGATGATCCAAAATCTTGGACATAGAATGGAGAAAAATACAAGAAATGTTTAACAAGGGCCTACAAGAACTAAAGAGCAAACAAACAATGCAGAATAACTGAGGCAAAAGAATGGATAAGTGACCTGGAAGATAATATAGTGGAAATAATTACCACAGAGCAGAATAAAGCAAAAAGAAAGAAAGGAATTGAGGACAGGTTTAGAGATCTCTGGGACAACATTTAACACATGAACATTCAAATTATAGGGGTCCTAGAAGAAAAAGAAAGGCACTGAGAAAATATTTGAAGAGATTATAGTTGAAAACTTCCCTAATGTGGGAAAGGAAATAGTCAATCAATTCCAGGAAGCACAGAGAGTCCCAAACAGGATAAATCCAAGGAGAAACATGTCAAGACACATATTAACCAAACTATCAAAAATTAAATACAAAGAAAAAATATTAAAAGCAGCAAGGGAAAAACAAGAAATAACGTACAAGGGAATCCCCATAAGGTTAACAGCTGATCTTTCAGCAGAAACTCTGCAAGCCAGAAGGGAGCGGCAGGACATATATAAAGTGATGAAAGGGAAAAACCTACAACCAAGATTACTCTATCCAGCAAGGATCTCATTCAGATTTGACAGAGAAATTAAAATGTTTGCAGACAAGCAAAAGCTAAGAGAATTCAGCACCACCAAACAAGCTTTACAACAAATGCTAAAGGAACCACTCTAGGCAGGAAACACAAGAGAAGGAAAAGACCTACAATAACAAACCCAAAGCAATTTAAAAAATGGGAATAGGAACATACATATTGATAATTACCTTAAATGTAAATGGATTAAATGCTCCAACCAAAAGACATAGACTGGCTGAATGGATACAAAAACAGGATCTGTATATATGCTGTCTACAAGAGACCCATTTCAGACCTAGGGACACATACAGACTGAAAGTGAGGGGATGGAAAAAGATATTCCATGCAAATGCAAATCAAAAGAAAACTGGAGTAGCAACTCTCATATCAGACAGAATAGGTTTTAAAATAAAGACTACTACAAGAGGCAAAGAAGGACACTACATAATGATCAAGGGATCAATCCAAGAAGAAGATATATCAATTGTAAATATTTATGCACCCAACATAGGAGCACATCACTACATAAGGCGAATGTTAACAACCATAAAAGGGGATATGCACAGTAGCAAAATCATAGGAGGGCATTTCAACACCCCACTTTCACCAATTTCCAGATCATCCAAACTGAAAATAAATAAGGAAACACAAGCTTTAAATGATACAGTAAACAAGATGGACTTAATTGAAATTTATAGGACATTCCATCCACAAACAACAGAATACACTTTTTTCTCAAATGCTCATGGAACATTCTCCAGGATAGATCATATCTTGGGTCACAAATCAAGCCTTTGTATTTTTAATAAAATTGATATTTTAAGAAGTATCTTTTCCGACCACAACGTTATGAGACTAGATATTAATTACAGGAAAAAAACTGTAAAAAATACAAACACATGGAGGCTAAACAATACATTACTTAATAACCACGAGATCACTGAAGAAATCAAAGAGGAAATAAAAAAATACCTAGAAACAAATAACAATGGAAACACTATGACCCAAAACCTATGGGATGCAGCAAAAGCAGTTCTAAGAGGGAAGTTTATAGCAGTACAATCTTACCTCAAGAAACAAGAAACATCTCAAATAAACAACCTAACCTTACACCTAAAACAATTGGAGAAAGAAGAGCAAAAAAACCCCCAAAGTTAGCAGAAGGAAAGAAATCATAAAGATCAAATCAGAAATAAATGAAAAAGAAATGAAGGAAACAATAGAAAAGATCAATAAAACTAAAAGCTGGTTCTTTGAGAAGATTAACAAAATTGAAAAACCATTAGCCAGACTCATCATGGAAGAAAGGGAGAAGACTCACAGTATACTACAATGCCACAGTAATCAAGACAGTATGGTACGGGCACAAAAACAGAAATATAGACAATGGAACAGGATAGAGAGCCCAGAGATAAACCCACACACCTATGGTCACCTTATCTTTGACAAAGGAGACAAGAATATAGAATGGAGAAAAGACAGCCTCTTCAATAAGTGGTGCTGGAAAAACTGGACAGCCACATGTAAAAGAATGAAATTAGAACACTTCCTAACACCATACACAAAAATAAACTCAAGATGGATTAAAGACCTAAATGTACGACTGAACACTATAAAACTCTTAAAGGAAAACATAGGCAGAACACTCTATGACATAAATCACAGCAAGATTCTTTTTGACTCACCTCCTAGACTAATGAAAATTAAAATGAACAAATGGGGCCAATGAAACTTTAAAACTTTTGCACAGCAAAGGAAACCATAAATAAGAAGAAAACAGAAACCTCAGAATGGAAGAAAATATTTGCAAAAGAAGCAACTGACAGAGGATTAATCTCTAAAATATCCAAGCAGCTCAGGCAGCTCAATATCAAAAAAACAAACAACCCAATCCAAAAATGGGCAGAAAACCTAAAGGAACATATCTCCAAAGAAGACATACAGATTGCCAACAAACCCATGAAAAGATGCTCAACATCACTAATCATTAGAGAAATGCAAATCAAAACCACAATGAAGTATCACCTCACAGAAGTCAGAATGGCCATCGTAAAAAAATCTGCAAACAATAAATGCTGGAGAGGGTTTGGAGAAAAGGGAACCCTCTTGCATTCTTGGTGGGAATGTAAATTGATACAGCCACTATGGAGAACAGTATGGAGGGTTCCCTAAAAAACTAAAAATAGAACTACCATACGACCCAGCAATCCCACTATAGGGCATATACCCTGAGAAAACCATAATTCAAAAAGAGTCATGTACCACAATGTTCATTGCAGCTCTATTTACAATAGCCAGGACATGGAAGCAACTTAAGTGTCCATTGACAGATGAATGGATAAAGAAGATGTGGCACCTTTACAGAATGGAATACTACTCATCCATAAAAAAAATGAAATTGAGTTATTTGTAGTGAGATGGATGGACCTAGAGTGTGTCATACAGAGTGCAGTAAGTCAGAAAGAGAAAAACAAATACTGTATGCTAACACATATATACGGAATATAAAAAAACAACAACAACAAATGGTTCAGAAGAACCTAGGGGCAGGACAGGAATAAAGACACAGGCACAGAGAATGGACTTGAGGACACAGGGAGGGGGAAGGGTAAGCTGGGACGGAGTGAGAGAGTGGCATGGACTTATATACACTGCCAAATGTAAAATAGATAGCTAGTGGGAAGCAGCCGCATAGCACAGGGAGGTCAGCTCGGTGCTTTGTGACCACCTAGAGTGGTGGGAAAGGGAGGGTGGGAAGGAGACACAAGAGGGAGGGGATATGGGGATATATGTGTATGTATAGTTGATTCACTTTGTTATACAGCAGAAGCTAACACACCATTGTAAAACAATTCTACTGCAATAAAGATGTTAAAAAATAAAAAATTTAGGTCCTATGTAACTGAAATTAAAGACAAATAAAATGAGAAAAAAAAAGGAAAAGTAGAAAACTTTCCTGAGAGACAATAAAGCTGACGTATATGAATAAAAGAAACATGTTCCTGAATAAAAACATGGATTAGTATAGAGATGTCAATTACCTCCTAATTAACTTGTAGTTTTTATATAATTACAGAAAATCTCCAATGGAGTTTTATTTGCTTAAGCTTGTTAGAAATTGTATAAGTCAGGGTTTTCCAGAGAAACTGTACTGATAGGAGACATATACATATATCTCTGAGACCCACACACATTGGGGAGGGCAATCTCCTTTACTCAATCTGTTGATTCAAATGTTTGTCTCATTCAGAAATACCCTCATAGACAACACCCAGAGTAATGTTTAACCAAATATCTGGGCACCCTCTGGTCCAGTCAATAAGTTTAACCATCATAGAAGTTCATGGGTAAAACTAGCTAAGAGCATTTTGCACAAGAAGACTCATAACAGAACAGTCTTAGCAAATAATTATATGCCTAAAGAAGTGTATATTCCATAATATATACTCTATGCCATATTAAATATATATAATACGAAGTCAAAATAATTAAAACAATGTAGCATTACATAGGCAGACACTTCGAAAGAACAGAATCTATAGTTTGTAAGTAGACTGGTATCACAAACTATTGTGAAAAGAACAATTGGTCAATAAAATGGTGTTAAAAATTGATTTCTAGGCCCGCGTACCGCAAAAAAAAAAAATTGATTTCTTATCTTACTAAATTAGGAAAAATATAGAGAAAATATGCAGAATGTAAATTGCATATATCATCTGGTCTTTAGATATGAATGAAGAGATCATAAACTAAAATGAAATTGAAAAGTAAAGAGTGATTCAATTAAGACCCCAAAAAAGTAGAAATTGCTATGTGTTACAAATATGCCATGTGAATTAAAACGAAAATATCAAAGTTGAGGAAAATATTTACAATGATTATAAAAAACCAAAACCTATAAGGAAAATCCAAAATGTCCAGTTGAAAACTAGGCAAGGATTATAAAAGGGCCATTTCAGAAAAATTAATACAAATATTTAATAAATAAAAGAAAGCATTGTTCACTATCACTAGTATTTAACCAAATAAATTCTAGTTAATGTGATAATACTTTTTCGGAAATTAAAGTTGTCAAAGATTAAAAGTAGATTATATTCACTATTGGGTAGGTATGTATATGGTGAGAATACATACTCTTATATACTGCTGATAGAATATTAACGTAGTAAACCTTCTAAAAAGATAATGTATGGATTAATGCTCATAATTTTTGATATTATTTTCACTATATGCTTTTATTCTTATTGAATTATGCTAAGAAATATATTCTAAGAAATAACAAAAGTAGCTTAAGATATTAATACAAGTAAGAACATTCACTTAAGCACCACAAAATTGGGAACTGTCTAAATGTTCAACAGTTGAGAAATGGTGAAGGTGATTTTGCTGCTTCCGTAAGGTAGAATATTATGTAGCTATTAAGAAAATATTTTCAAAGAAATTTTAACATGTAAGACATAAAATTCACTGAGATAAGAAATATGGCTATAATATAGGGTAAAGTCAGGATGGGGAAGATCTGTTTGGGTTAAGAACTTAACTTGTGTGTGCTAACGTTTAGCTGAATGAGAAGTATCCAAACAGATTGGCAATTGAATACGTGAGACCTGAGCACAGAGGAGATACAAATTGGAGAGTTAATATATCTTGCCAACCTTTTTATTTCTGTTTCTAGAGTCTCTGGTCATTCTGGCTAAAACTCTTTGTGTAGGGATTGACTTTTTTTTCCATATGCTGTCCCTTTCCACTGGAAAAATTTAATCTACTTTATCAAATTCTATGAATTACTCCTTCGTAGTAATATATTTACTTAATGGAGTAATTAATATTCCATTCAGTGGACTGACATTTTCATTGTCATGAATGACATGAACTGTGGCAATATATTCCTCCACATCCTCTACACTAGATAATCTTCCAAAACCATCAGCTCTATTACGTCTCTCTCTTTCTCGATATCTTCAATGGATCCTCATTGCTTATAACATTAAAAATCCCACATTAGCTTTAGCAAACATTTACTGTATTGTCACAAGACCAACCTCGGATTATTTGTTCCCACGGGCTGTAATGTCTTCCTCTCTTCTATAACACTAAATCTTATTCATATCTCAAGAATCACATAAAATATCTTATCCTATATGGTACCATTTTTCAATCCCCACAGACAAAAAGTTTCCTCACACAGAACTTTTCATGGTTCTTATTTTTACTTTTTGGTTACATATATCCCATACTAACCTATATTTTGCTCATGTGTTAAATATTTTACTTCATCTCCTAATTCTAAGTTATTTTTAGCAAAATCAGAGACTTTTAAACATCCCTATTTTTAGTAGATCTCCCGGGGTTTAAAACAAAACAAAATGCAACAACAACAATAATAAAACAAAACAAAAAACAAGGGAGTGACAGTTTGACTAATATAAATAAAGACATTAACACATACAAATTAGTTTCTTATGTTACAGAAGAGAAAACCTGTTCCTTTCCCATGCCTATGGGGCTTTTACAAAGCTGGCTGGCAACACACACAAAAACCTTAATACATTCCAAACAGCAAAATAATGTGCAAGACCACTTTCTTTGATCACACTGTAAAAAATAAAAGGAAATAAAAATTAATAATAAATTGGCAAAAAAAGAAAACAAAATTCAGATACTTTGAGATTAAAAAAATAAAACTTCTAATTAATTTTCGAGTGAAATTTAATAAAATTAGAATAAAACTACATACTATCAAAAAGCATTACAACGAGAAAAATAAATTTTAAACTTTATGAGATATTGCCTAAGCTCTTCACTAAAAAATACTTCATGTGGAAGATATAGTGCCTTAGCTTGCTCAATATTCATTTCAACTTTCAGTCAGGGGGGCTTTCTGAATGACAGGAGCTAGAAAGCTAAAGCCTACTTTTACATGACTTCCTCACAACTAGATTTTTGGATGTGAAATTGGTTCTTCTAAGAGATGCACTCTTGTGAGTTTTAGAACAGCACTGTTCAATAGAAATTTAATCTGAGCACACATGCAATTTTAAATCTTCTAGTAGGCACATTATAAAAAGTAAAAAGAAAACAGATGAAATTAATTTTTAATACTGCATTTTACTTTACGCAGTATATTCAAAATACTGTTGTTTTAACATGTAATTAATATTTAAAAATTGGAATGTTTTACATTCTTTTTTTTTCCCATTTAGTCTTTGAAGTCTGGTGTGTATTTTAAACTTAGAGTACATCTCCATTTGAACTAATCACATTTCAAATGCTCAGCAGCCACATGCGGCTAATGACTACCGCGCTGGGCAGCAGAGCTCTAAATAATGAAAACAGGGAGAGGCAGTTTCCTGCTGTAGAGGCAGTTTCTCCTGGTAGACACTGTGGTAGAGAAGTTGGGTTTTCTGCAGGGGAAATAGATGAAGTGGTGATAGCGACTTGATGATTTCTGGATCAAAGCTAAGTAGTGCGTTCATGAAGTCAGCATTTCCAGCAATTGGCATCCCAATTCCTCCCTTTCTGATTGTATCAAATGTGGTACCTCCCTAACAGGCTGGTTCTGTGGTCTTCTTCTGGGGTCATTCCTGCTGGATCAGAATCAAGCTTGCTTCTTCAGGCCTTCCAATGTCTAAGTGTACAATCCCAACAGATTTCTTTTTGCTTAAAATAGAACAGTTTTTCCTCCTGCAACTAAACTCCAAATGATATACTACATTATAATAAATCTTCTCAGGCTTAAAAAATAGAAGTACATATGCTGAGAATTTTTAACTGTTTTTAGACCCAACTTCAATAAGATGAGTATAAAATGTAAAAGAAATCAATTAATAGAAAGATAAATTAACTAAAAAAAAAAAGAAAATCATTTTTACTAGTCTAATAAGTAAATAAAACCTAATTGGAAATTAGGCATAAAGCATAAAAGCATAAAAATGAAAACAGCATGAGTTGTACAATAAAAAACTAGAAAATTATAATAAAACACTGTGTTTACATCAGTCTTTGTAAATTTTAAAATCTTAATCAAACTAACAAAATGAAGGTCATAATTTTCTAAGAAAAATGAAATTATCAAATTTGATTCAAGATACAGTAAAAACCTGAATATCCATGAAAGAACCAGGCATCTCAAAAGATAGAATATCATCTTTCTACAAAGGAACTTCTACTAATGGAAAAGTCACTCTAATCCCTGTATCAGATGTACCAGTTGGAAAAGTTTGAAAAAAATTAAAAAGTCAGCTGAGCAGAGACTAGAGTCTTTAAATTCTTTAGGTTGCATGCTGCTAAGGCTCCAAAGTTTAGAGCATGCAGCAATCAGAAATATTCATAAAAGTTAGTGGGGAAAACTCATAATCTCAGTGATGAAAAGTATAATTTAAGCGTTCAAAAAGGTCTGTACATATGATTTATCTTAGAGCAAACAGGGTATTGATACAGAAAACAGTTGATGCTTATGGGTAGATAATGTTTGACAGTTTAAAAGAAGCAAAATCTTTCTCCAACTTACTGTCATTGCCAAGATGAGTGTACCTTTCAATTCAGCTAACCAACAAAGTAGATGATAAAGTTACTCAGAAAGAAAGATAGGCTATCTAGCATGTGATTTATGAATTAGAAATTAATGTTTTACTCACCATTTCTTAATTACTAAAAAAAGTCATTATACAGAGCCTACTGTATCCAGCACTGTGCTCATGAAAGGGTGATAAAACAGAAATATAAAATATTGTAAAATGTTCAAAAGATTCATACTTATTTCTTTAGACATCATTTTATAGTTATGGACCCATTTTGAATTTCCATTACAGCCAAATAATCAGCTTCTGGATAACTATTGTCACATTACATAAAACATATTTTGCTTCATGTAAGAAATCATGTCTTTGCCTCTTTATTCCCTAGAGTACATAACAGAATGCTGGTTGAATTGAGTTGGAAATAAAATAAAATTGAATTTAATACCCTGCATTGGTTTACTTTGTGAGTAATAAAATAACACCAACACCACCAGCAACAAATTCTACCATATAATCTTAATCTTAACAGTTAACCTGTTACTAATTTCTCTCTGAGTAATTAGACAGCTTCTGAGTGACCACATCTGTTGCTGGTGTAAGAGACAAGAGAACATCAGGAGAGTGATCTGGATGTTTTTGGTCAGTTCCCCTTCATCCATTATGTAGAAGAAATTGCCTTTATCCATACTCTTTTGTCTGTGGAGACACAGCTAAGCAATGCTGCTCCCAAGATCTGGCTACAAAGAACTTCAAGTACTTTCTAAAGTACGAACACTTACAAACACTCCAAAGAATTTGTGCCAACTGGAGACTCAGTCATCTGACTCAAATCCTAAATCAGAAACTGAGAAAGAAAATTCAGACTAAACCCAAAGAAAATGACTATAGCTAAGAGTCATACTGGCTACCTGACACTCATGCAGGTCTCCAAGGTAAGAACAGATTCAATTATTTTAGAAATGAGAGAGTAGGACATGATCTATGATCATTTCAATTGTTATGATTCTGATGATCCATGCCAACAGTTTCATTAAAAGAGTCTAATAGCTGATGTTTTAAAAATTAAAACAAGTTTTTTGACTATGTCACCTCACTCTATACATTTGTTTAGTTGAATTATATTGGTTGACTAATTGAAATTACATTTTCTAAATTACTAATCACAAAATTTGAAACTACCCCAGTATTGCCAAATATGATGGAGAAAAATATCATCTAATTCCCTATTTTTTCTTATGATATTCTTTAGTTTAAAAACCAATTTACAAGAATTTTAGGAAGCTAGATCCATAAGAATATATCTAGAACTATTTAGACTAAATTCCCTCCCTAAAAGAAAGAGAGAAAAGATAATCATAGCAAACAAATTACATACTATATGGCCAAATATAATCAATTTTGTGCTCAGTTGATTGAGAAAAGATTTCTATAGTCAATAATTATTCAATATCTTTGTATGGTAACTATTGTGACAATTATTTTGAAATGTATAGAAATATCGAATCACTATGTTGTGCAACAGGAACTACATAGTGTTATAGGTCAATTATACTTCAATAACAAATAAGCAAACTGATAGAGATTAGATTCGTGGTTACCAGAGTCAGGCGTGGGGGAGGGTGAATTGGATAAAGGTGGTCAAAAGGCACAAACTTCTAGTAATAATATAAGTACTAGGGATGTAATGTACAACATTATTAGTATAATTAACACTGCTCTGTGTTATATATGAAAGTTGTTAAGAAAGTAAATCCTAAGAGTTCTCGTCACGAGGGAGAAATATTTTTTTCTATTCCTTTAATTTTGTACCTATATGAGACAATGAATGTTCCCTAAACTTACTGTGGTAATCATTTCATGATATGTAAGTCAAATCATTATGCTGCACACCTCAAACATACAGTGCTGCATGTCAATTATAGCTCAATAAAACTGGAAAGAAAATTTTAAATTAAAGAAATTTTTAAATGTTTAAAAAATGAAATATTTTATTATTATCTGGGTAGAGTTTATCCAATGGAATCTTTAGGACATAATGAGAATCACTCTCACACTCAAATCTCAGAAAAATTACATGTGTAGGTAATAAGTCTTAAGAGATTGTCAAAAAGTTTGAGATTCAATTAAATTAAATACATTTACTTAGTCTGGGGGATATAAATTTTATAAAGAAGTATAAAGTATAAAATATAAATAAAATAGATACCCAAGAAAATATTTATTTGATCACAGAATCTTGCCCTTTTTTTTGAGGAAGCATTTTTTTTTTGATTGAACTCATGTTTCTTGGAACATTTTTAAATGTCATAGCACTAAGGAGGTACGGAGCACTTCAGTTTTTCTAAGTGAGGATAAATTTATAATTCCCAAAGCAACTATAGTCCTGAAATGTTGAAAAACTATATATAAGTGTTAAGTGTAAAACTCTTTTAAAATGTGTATTATTTATACCAAACACCCTAATGTAAACAATGCATTAATATGTTCACTACTGTTATTTCTATTAACAATAGAAAGATTAAAATACAGAAAGTTATAAAATATATGTGGAATTTAAGAAAAAATAGGTTATTACCCAAAGTAAAATGTAAAGAGAGAATATTTTTCATAAATAAGGCCAAGTAAGATAAACAGGATTTAGACACACCAAAGGAAGGAGAAAGGTACTTGCTTTTTCCTCTTTCATTCTCCCTCATATTCTCTTTTAAGGTACAAGACCCCCATGAACACTCTTCCCTCATTCTCTAAAGTGAAAGCTATCACTTTTCATAGAACATCTATAAGCTTTCATTTGTTCATCATATAAGGTATTTATCATATTTGATCAAGTTACTTCTGACATCCACCTTACTAAATTGTACATTCAGGGTGATGACCATATGTCATTCATTTTTCTGTGCCTATGTTTTCCTGTTAATATATATTGATCTCAAACAACTAGGCATCATTATAAAAGTTATAGTTGTTACAACTAAATTTATCAGAATGCCAGGTGCTGTGCTATGTGCTTTGAGAGTTAAGGCCATGATATTCTCATTCAAACCGTATGTACTTATTTATGCATTTATATATTATGCATTTATATTTATGCATTGAAATATACTTAACTAATTATTTAATGTCTTAATTTAAGGAGCTAAACTAACTAAGCATAGTTGCTTTATGGGATTAATTAAAATATAGTAAAATTGTATCATTCTAAAATTTGAGCATATAAAATTTGCAAAAATAGTTGCTTAAAAAATGTCAAATAACTGCCCAGTTTTAGTTGTAATATATAGTCATTTTCTTTTTTCTTTAATACTTAGCTTATATCATCATTGAACTTTTCACACTTTTCCATTTATTTGTATGCATTTTAATTTTCTTTAGTGTAGTAACTGACTGCAATGAAATATCTAGAAAATTTGAAGAAAACTTTCTAAAGATATATTTTTAAAAATATTTTCACCCTCCCAAACTTGAATTAATACTGTGATCTGAAAAAAGAAAAAGTATTCTACGAGCCTTGCTGAGGTTCTTTTCTGTCTTTTTCTGTAGTTCCTATAGGGACTCAGACTTGACGAGGAAATTTATGTTGGCTAACAACTTCTGGTTCTCACTAGAGGTCGCCGGATGTCAAATAACTGACCAGCCAACAAGGACATAGTTGCCAAATGTAGTCTGCGTAAAGCATCCTTTTTGTACAATATGGGTAATGCCTCACACAGCATGCCAATTAGAACACCATACTCTAAAACATATTAAGGCCAATTAGTGCCTAGTTCCTGCACTGGTTCTGTCTTTGAAACTAAGAGCTTCAATGTTATGTGGCCTTTGAAGACCTGGCAGAAAAACAACATCTGAAGGATTGGTATAACATTCTTTAGAGCAAATGCGTCAATGTAGTTAAGATTATCTGATGACTTAGGTTATTATTATATTTTCTCTCTTTTATGAAGTGCTAGACATATTTAATGAGCATCACAATCAATATTATAAATTCAACTTTTACAAAATCAATAATTCTTTAAGAGTTTACTTATGTTGCTAGAAAAGGATGTGACATCATCCTGTCCTTTACTCAACACACTTGAGTAGGTTCCACAGGCAAATATTCATCTGATGATCTCAATTTCCAAATTTCATCATATACAGCACTTTCAGTATTCAAATTCTGATGTGGAGCTCATACTTTTTTTTTTTTTTTTCGCGGTACGCCTTTTTTTTGTTGTGGCCTCTCCCGTTGCGGAGCACAGGCTCCGGACGCGCAGGCTCAGCGGCCATGGCTCACGGGCCCAGCCGCTCTGCGGCATGTGGGATCTTTCCCGGACCAGGGCACGAACCTGCGTCCTCTGCATCGGCAGGCGGACTTTCAACCACTGCGCCACCAGGGAAGCTCCTGGAGCTCATACTTTTGATTTTTTGCCCATCATATTAACTAGAACATTAATAAAATAATGCTTAAAATATATACAAAGATATCTCACAACTATACATCCTCAGGAGAAATTTTAAATGGAGAAATCATTCCAAAAACATACCCTGAAATGAGTGATAAGGTTAAAGGTTAATCTTATGGAAAAATATATTATGACAATTGGGGAAAAACAGATTTCATCTTCAAAATTCAAAATTAGAAATTTAAAACTTAGAAATTCAAAAGCCACAGAAAATCTTTCAGATCAAAAGAAATAATCACTTCAGCCTATAGTACTTGACATGTGAAAGAAACAACTAATTTTGCAATAAAATAAGTTCTATTGAGCTAAATGAAAATTTATCATCAGATTATTCACTTTACTATTTATTATTTTGGGAAATTATTTATTAAAAATAACTCAGATAACTGACGTCAAAACAGTAAATATAGATTTAACTAGGGGCAAGTGAGTTTTGGGGGGGTAACAAGAATACAATTTAGTAACTGGTCTGCTCTGATATTGTTTTTTGTATAGTTAAGATCATTAACAAAAGATATGAAGAGCTTATTGTTTTATGATCATTTTATTATTCTTGGAGAGCATGTCCTGTGAACTGAGGCATTTATGTACTGGGTTATTAGTATAAAATGGCTAGTAAAAGATTCTACTACATATTGAATTAATTGCTCTACTAATTGTTTTCCTGTCTTACTAGTAATTAAGAGCAAACAGCTCAGGTTCTCTGCATGTGGCCTGATGATTTCAAAAGAGAAAGCCATAAACTTTGCACTGATTTTAAAGCCAAACACATGACATTTTCCATCTCTCATAGCAATTGTTATTAGAGAGTAAGAAAACAAAGGAGAACCAACTCATTTTTACAGGTTCAAGAAATGTTTAAAACTTGTTATTCATTTTGAAATTATTAAAGCATTTTCTTTCAAAACGGAGTTGTATTTAGAAATTGGTCTCGCAATATAATTTAATTACTTTTTAGTTTGTTGTTGGAACCCATATGAATGAAACTTTTTTTAATCCTTCTGAAGAAAAGTGAGAGAGAGAAAAAAAGGTAGCAACCCACTACATTTCTGTTACCACCAGAGTACTTAACAGTGAGGATTTGGTACTAAGCACAGCCTTAAAAATGAACTGTGACCACAGTCACAGATGGTGTTTTTGGAGTAGTTCTAATAATTTGGAAAACACTGGGTATAACCTTCTATCAAATACATGCTAACTAAAGTAGAAAAAGGAGGAAATTATGCAGAAATGTCAGCACTTTTCCACGAGCAAAAAATGAGGTCACCACACTCATCTTCATCTGAAATAGCTAAATAATTGATGGTGAGGGGTGTTTTCAAACCTTGTCTGAGTAATTAGCTTTCGATAACCCAGCTCTCCTCAGTACTCTGGCAAAGCAATGTGAATATTCCAGTGCTCTACTGACCTGAAGAAATCGGAATCCACTGGCACAGCTGTGCTCTGCTCTGTTGACAAGATTTTTTTCTTTTTAGTTTTAGTTGTCAGACATAGAGTAAGTCTGAATAAAAACTTCCCCAGGAAGTGAGGAAGAGGAAAAACTGAAGGAAATTGTCCCCTCTGAGTTGTAGCCACTTCAGTATCTTAGGTTTTTAGAGTTGCTGTTGCTAGCCTTGAACAAACCTTGTTCACCTATTTTAAGGACCATCAGTTAATGTTGTTAAAGTGCTTCGAAGATGAAAAGCAACAAATATACAGATAAACACACCTCAGATGCTTCATATTGATTGGGGGTTGGTTTTACAGTGCAAAAATATTGCTTTAGTGGTTGGAAAATCGATCCAGAGTGAGTTATCATGCCTGAAGCTGAAGGCCAAGGTCATTAATTATTGCCACCTGAGAGCCGCCCAGTGCAGCTTACAAAATAAATCTGGCCTGGCCCCAGAGCCAGACCCAGAGCATGATGGAGAGTTTAGAAATACTCACAGAAAAACCAGTGTTCAAATGCAGCTGCAAATTGTGAATAGAGTTAAATAAGTTACAAAATAACTTTGTGATTTTACAATGCATCGTAAAAACTGATGTCAAACAAATTTTAAATATATACCAACCAATTACCCAGCAACAGTTTTTCCAGTGTTACTCAAAGATGTTTGCTTTGATAAATCTAGGCTGTCAGAAATTTATTGTGAGAAGGTAAATTAATCAAGTTAGCTAGGGGGTATTACTGCTACTTGGACATTTAGCTGCTTACAGGTAGGGACTAGAAAGGAGAGATAAAAGCCTGAAATCCCTGAGTGCTGTTATGAATATAGGCATTCTTCTTTTTCATTCTCCCTTCAGATTCTCTTTTTACCTCCAAAGGAATTATCTTGTATTTCCCAACCATTTTGTAAATACTTATTACAAGTTTCTTTTCAGGGTATCTGATTTGATTGTGATCTCATGGATATTTTTTATTTGTGGGCGTGAGGAGGAGAGGACTTTGTAGCCACAGAGCTCCTGTCAAACACCATGTTCCGTGCTAAGTGATTTATATACCGGATATATGAGATAACCACAGGAGGTTTAAAGGTGAGAAAAATCAAGCTAAGACAGAATGTGTCCAAAGACATCTAATAAGTAGAACAAGGATTCAAGGACATTTTCTAATCCTAAGCTCTGCTTTTATATTAAATGTATAGATTTTTAAAATTAATTTTCACTTTTATTCTGTTAAATGTTTCCAGTGATGGCCTATATTACTTGGATTGCTGAAATAGGCTCAATTCTATTTTTGTCAGTTAAAAAATTATTTTGCTCTAGTACATAGGTACATGCAAAATATGTGTTTTATGGGATTCATTCATGGGGAGGACATGGTCTAGATGAGAACAATGACTTGGATGCAGGCAGAGTAGGCACTTCTGTCTAGAATATAATCTGTAGAATCAGGAAGGAACAATGCAAAGTGAGGCTTCACCAGAGGCCAAAGGAAGAATGCGCTCTTACTGGGGCTAGAGGCTCTTGGCCAGTCTTAGACGTGCAGTTCCCCACTGCCCAACACTTGTCCACTGGATTAGCAGAACTGCATGCCCCCAAAGAACAGCCAGCTGAAGGAGCCAGTGGAGGGTCAGAGGTTACATGATGACAGTAATATATTCATGAATGACTCAGTCCTTCTAACTCTTACTCCTTATCTTCAAAAGAGCATAGGATCAGAAAAATGTTTGCAAGTGATCGACCTAGATAATGGGCCTTATGGAGTTTAGGTATTTCTTTCTCACAAGAGGATGGTACTACTTCATTATTTTATTTTATTTTATTTTATTTTATTTTATTTATTTATTTTTATTTATTTATTTCTGTGGTACGCGGGCCTCTCACTGTTGTGGTCTCTCCCGTTGCAGAGCACAGGCTCCGGACGCCCAGGCTCAACGGCCATGGCTCACGGGCCCAGCCGCTCCACGGCATGTGGGATCTTCCCGGACCGGGGCACAAACCCGCATGCCCTGCATCGGCAGGCGGACTCTCAACCACTGCACCACCAGGGAAGCCCATTTTTTTATTTTTAAATTAATTTATTCTCATTGTATTGAAAGAATATAGTATGTTTCATGGAAAGCTTGAATGCCTGTTTTTTAATCTTCATGAGAAAAGTAGAATGAAATGAAGTACAAATGTTGTTTGATAGGGAAATTGTGTAGGAAAAATTGGAAGACCTACTTTATTGCTCATAATATGAAAATATGAACACAAGACCATATCAGCTAAATCAAGGGGACAGAAAATGGCCAGATGAAAAACGTTCTAGATGTCAGTCACAGAAGTAAATATACTTCTATAAATTGGGGAATTTATAAGCAGCACCAGCAACGTCACCTAAATCTTTATTTCAATTTGATAGGTTTTGTATCAGTGGAATTTTTCAAATAAAACTGTCCTAGCTTTATTTAATTTGTAAACAGGTTTGTGTGTGTGCTGAATTTCTTGTCTGACAGTGGAAAAGATCATAATGTACAGGTTTTCCCCATAGATCACTAGGAAAATGCCAATTAATAATAATAACCACCCTTTATAATGTGCTTATCCCTACAAGAAAGTACATTACACTTACAATCTTACTTAATTCTTAGTCCAACCCTATTAGGTATTTCATTCTTGCTTCAAAAGTCAGAAGAGTGGAGCTAGGGAGGGAACTTGCCCAAGGCCAAACAGCTCCTCAATGGCAAAGTCAAACTTAGAACTCTGAGTTTTCTGCTAATGAAGTCTATGTTCTTCACCAGTCTATCCACTGCTTCTCTCCAGCATAACCTTGAATAAGTCACTCTGCCTTAGAGTTATACCATTTAGGTCAAAGTGAATGAGAAGAAGGCTGTTTTCAATTAATGTGTTTTAGAAGAGCTGGAAATAGTTTGACTTTTTAAACTTATTTATGATGATAATAGCAAGCAAATACCAAAAGTGCGCTCTATAGTAGGAACTGTAAGTACATCACATATGTTAACTAACAATCTTTATAACAACTCTGAAATACTATGGAATAATAAGATAACCCCTGTTTAATGGATGAAGAAACTGAAGGCACATGAGATTTAAAAAGTGGGTCCAAAATTACCAAGCTATTAAGCAGAGAGCTGGAACTTGGATTGAGAGACTACTTCCAAGTGATACACTTGTACCTCCCTAGCTCAGTGCTCAGGGGACAACACTGAAGATTCAGTACAGACATACATTGAATACATACAGTTGAATACATATGGTGGACTCAAACCTATCAGTCTCACCAGGTGGGAAATTAGATGACCCCCCCGCCCCGCCCCTTCTTACTCCATTCCATTCCCTCCATTTCTCTTTGGCAAAGCTGATGCCTGAATAAAGAATACAATCATACAATCATTTCCAGATGCCGTTAGGCAATAATACATGGTTTCTGAACAAATAAGTCAGTGGAGCCATTCTTGAGACTTCTATAGCAAATAATGCTTAAATAAGAGAACAAACCAAAAGTGCTGACAGAAAATACATGCAACTTCTGTGCCCAAACATAGTCTTTCTGCATTGTGCTACTGGCAATGAGAATGGGTGATAAGCAGGTAGGAGAAGGAATAGATTGCAGTACAGGTGCAATGATTTCAGTTCCTATGTCCCCCTACCTAACAAACAGCATCGGGTAGGGGGACATAGGAACTGAATTAAATCAGTGTTTATCAAACATCAGCTAACCTTCATGGGCTTCCTATATGGTTGACTTAATTTCATAAAGCAACTAACTTGTTTTTTAAGCTAAGCATTATTATAAGACATGCATATACAACTGCAAATTTGTTGATTTTTTTCTAACATACACACACATATGTAACTCTTAAAATTTTTTTAAGTTTATCACTATGTTACCCAAAATGATCTCATGTAGCATCAGTAGCATTTGGGACTCACTTAGAAATAAGAGGTGCTATGTAGAATGGCTCAGGACTAAGAGAGAGCCTTAGAAGAAAGAAGGTAAAATAAAGCTTATGTGTGCTGTAGAGGGTCCCATGAGAATGGGGCAAAAGGGAGAGGAAAAATGTCTGGAGTAGCTAAAAGTCATAAAAACAAAGGGTGTCTCTGTCTTCCACAGCAAGGGCAAACTAGTAACAAGGGCAGTACAGCCAATCAGCAAGTACTAAGGAATGACCAGAGACTGTTAGGTCAGTAACCCCTGCTCAGACTAGAATCCACTGCAGAGAAGGAAGTCTCTTTTCTTTGTCTTCATTTCCTGGGGAGGTGTGTGTGTCTTTTTCTAAACAAGCAAACACCTTCTGTAACACTTGTTGTGAAACAAACATTGCCTTCTGTTCACTTCTTCAGTCTGTCTACTTGCTACTAGGAAACAGAAATAAGGGACAGATTTTTGACTGAACGCAGTATCATTCTAATTATCAAGAGTTGGGAACATTCTGCAGCGGGGATGCATGAAATAATGTGATATAAAAAGTCATAGAATGTAAGATTTAAAAAAAAAAGAAAAGAAACTGTGGGAGGTAAACACCATTGAGGCCCAGAGACTCATCTTCTCATGTAAAAATATTTGACTAAGATGCATATAGATTCAGAAGAACAACAACATTAATACAGAGTAGAATTTTTTTAAAGCATTGAAGTACTCGGTTGAACCTTATAAAATTGCCAATATTTGCTGTTTTCAACCAACAGATTAGACAACTTCATGGAGCCAAAATATATGAGCACTACTTAGCTAGCAGGTTGACAGGGGTGAAACCAATGGAGAGAGGGAACCACATTTTATTCCATAAATGTCTGAGTTATCTCTTTTTACGAGGAACATGAGCGGAATATATTCATGTATTACCTGGTTTCATAGCAAAAACAATCACTACTAGCTAATAACAAATTGACTAGATTAGAAAATAGATATTTTTAATTGATATTGTCTACAAGGCAAGTTTATTTTAATTACTGTGATAGCAAACAAGATATACCAATTGGCATAGAGAGTACCTCTTGCTTCAGCTATCTTTGGTGGCTTCCTCCCTAGGATTGCTGGGGTCGATGCGGCTCTGCTGCAAGCGGCAATGGTAGTCAGAGGCAGCTGCTGCCAGCTAGAAGCCAAGGTTCACTCAGCATGTCTTACTGAAGCAATTAGTCTCCTCTTTTATCTTCTAAGGAGACTGAATTTACATAGGGCATATATCTATGGCTATATTCGTATGATGGAGCACTCAACTCCTTTCTCACGTGCATATTGTTTTTTATGTTTTCTTGTAAATTCTTGCAAATTTATATTTTTCAAGGGCAGGGCAAAATCTATTTTTGTTTGCAATCATACCAACTATAGAAATAAGGCTTAAAAGTAAGTATTTTATTATGATAAACTTAGATTTAATACATATTTTAAAATAATATTTAAAAATAAATCAGGGATTTGAGGCCTAGGATACTGTGATGTAAATAAGTATTCTCTGCAAGTCTTTTAGCTACAAAGAAACATTTCTACATTTTGATTTGAGCCTCTACTATGTCAATCATTCTAACTCTGAGTTACAAATTTATAAAATTGTAAAACTGAGCAAAGATAAATTCTGTAAGGAAAATATAATAGGTAGATGTCCCTATATTGTAACATTTTTTTCAGGACAAATGAATGAAACATACTTATTACTGCAAAGTAAGTGATGTTTAGGCAAACTCCAGGTACAAACTCTTACGTATGATAAAATAGCCTAAGGAAACATTTGCAAGTCATTTAAATTAACAAGGGACATTTTAAAGGTCTGGGGGTAGGGTGTGGGGACACTGTCAGCAGCTCAAGAGGATCCTCTAAAAGAAAGCTGTATTTCCTGGGCTTTCAAATAGGCTGAACAAAATACATTCTTGTTTAGAGGATGCACTAGAGGAACGCCACTATTAATTATGCAAACATGTTTTTGATGGGTAAAAGAATTTGAGAATGACTCAGCAAGAGATTTCAAAACCAAATACTTCTACCTGCTTATTGAACATGTTCTTTCCAGATCTGCTCTCTTTTCTATGACCTGTGGTTAGAAGTTTGAGATTTATGAAAGGGAGGCTCCCTCACTTTAGTGGCTTTCTGAGAAAGCCCCAGTTTTGCCAGGAACATGGAATCAGTCAGTTCTACCCAGCCCTCCCATCCTTTTACTCTTAGTTTAAGTTGGAAATAATTGATACCTCTTCAACTTTAGCCTCTAATTTTTCTTTAACAAACATAAAACCTAGTCAGATCCCCTAACCAAACACTGGGTCTACCTGTCAAAGGTTTGTGTGTTTGTGTGTGTGTGTGTGTGTGTGTTTATGTATGTACGTGTGGATGTGTATGGTTGCCTTCATATTTCCCTCTAGATGAGACTGTATGTTGACAGTAACTCAGAAAAGGGGGAGACATTTAGAAGTCAAATTAAGATGTAAAGGCAACAATATTTTTTACAAGTCACTGCTAAAGTGACAGTTCAAGACTTAGTTGGAAAAGAGAAGGCTCCCAATCATGAGTCCTTTAAATTTGGGGGAGGAGAAGTCCTCTCACCTATTTTGGAAACTACTTGCAGATGTAGGGAAACCTCTGAATTGCTCACAACAGGGGTTTTGCAGAGATTTCCTCTGATTTTTTTCCTCCCCAATTTCCCACAGCCTGTGTTTGTCCTGCATCTGTTAGGCTGACATGTGGTTTACCTCGCTAATCCTGCTGCCAGGTTTTACACACTCTCCTCCGAAGTAAAACAACTGAAGCCAGAGGATACTGAGTAACTCTGGGCATGGGCGCCAGAGCTGTCACAGAAAATTTGCTTCCCAAGCGTTCCTTCCAACTTCCCTTCCTGAGCCCGCGTGAGCCACAGCGCAGCCCTTGGCGAGGTCTTCGCGTTTCCTGCTGCTGCAATCTGTAACTGGATTTTGGAATTTTTTTTAACTGCAGTTCTGAGGATCTTAGTTCGTAGCACAACTTTGTTGGTTGGGGGACTTTGAAAGCAGTTTCCTTACCTTGGTCGCGGGGGCCCAGACACTTTTCCTCCCCTCCGGGCTGCACCGAGGCGAAGGCAGCAAAGGGGAGTCGCAAGCTCCTTGTGTATTGGGGGTTTGAGCCGAGTTGTCACCATCCCTCGCCCACCCCCGGTCTGGCGTTCTCGGTTGGCACGTACATCATCTATTAACTACTGTTCCTGGACGCAGTGCATGATATATTCATTTTTATCTTTAGTAAATTATAAATGGAATTCTCGGCGCGCTCGTGTCTGTCTGCTCGTGTAGGGCTACCGAAAGGAGGCGGAGAGGAGGCTGTGGCCCGGATCCTGACCCTGATTGTATGAATAAGTAAGCAGGATGCAAGTGATTGGGTTAGATGCTGTGAAGATTTTTTTTCTTTTCTTTTCTTTTCTTTTCTTTTTTTTTTTTTAAGTTAGGAAGAGGGTAAAAAGACAGCCGGGGTGGGGGGGGGGAGAAGGCAAACAGTGCATCCCCAAATCCTCCCACTTTCGCCCTTCTCGCAGCCAGTTGCCGTGCTGCTTCTGCGGCTTTTAAGGTCTGGCGGCGCAGGGATGTCTGCCCCCCACCCGCGACCGCGGTCCCCACTTTCAGCTCAGACGCGCTGATGTACAGAAGGGTCTCGTCCTCCCAGGGCGGCGCCGGGTCTTGGGTGCGGGACACGCGCGGGGCCTGAGCCCGGGGACCTGGGAGCCTGAGCCCGGGAGCCTGAGCCTGGGGCAGCCGAGCCGTTGAGCCGCAGGAAGGACGGCCGCGGGGAGGCAGCCTGGCCGCGCGCCCGCCCGGACCCGCTCCGTACCTGCCCCCGCCCGCCACCTAGCCCGCGCCGGGGGACAGGCCGCCCAGCCCTCTCTCGGCCCGACGGCGCCCCATGTCCCCAGACACCTGAGCGCCGGCCGCGCCGAGGAGCCTCCCACGAGGACAGCCACCGGTGCCCTTCCTCGCGAGGAAGATGGGGCTGGAGACGCTTTCCCTGGGGATGCTCGCGTGGCTGGTGGCCACGGGGGCTGTCCTCTGCGCGGAGCTGGGGGTCTGCGCCGGCCTCGATTATGACTACACTTTCGGTGGCAACGGAGAGGAAGAGGCGGAGGCGCTGGACTACAAGGATCCGTGCAAAGCCGGTGAGTGCCCTCTCGGGGCGAGACAGCGGGGGCGCGGCTGGCGCTGGGAGGGCGCCGGGTCTCACCTGTCTCCTTCCCACCCCCTCCCCACCCCGAGGGGCCGCGCCGCCTCCTTTGCCGCAGCTCTGCGCCGGCGGGACCGGGTGCCAAGCTCTGTCTCCGAGTTTGGGGACCTCCTGGAGTTCCTACACCCCACCCCCCACCCCCGCCCCGGCGCGGCGTGACGAGCCGCGGACGCAGCAGCCAGGGCTGAGTCCAGCGCCCGCGGCCCGGCGCTTCTCTGGCGGCGCCGCCCTGGTGCCGGGCGCCCGCTATCCCGCTCTCGGGCGGGTGGACTTCACGTCGGGACACCTTCGCCCCCTCTCGGCCAGGGTCCTGTGTGCGTCCCAGGCGACAAGGGGATGGCGACGTCCTCCAAAGCTCCCCCGCTGAATGGATTCAGCGCATTTGCCCATTTCAAGAAACCTTAAAAACACTTCCAAGTTGCCGTCCCATTCAAACTCGTTTCTCGCCCCCACACCCTGTTTGCACCCTTAGACCTGCGGTGGGACCGAGACGCCCCGCCCGGCCCTTCTCCCGCCGCCTGAGGTCAGAGTCACACGCCCTGGCCCCGGGCCCTGTTCCACTTAGGTGAGGCCAAGGTGAACCTGGGTCGGTGGACCCACCATTCATGGGTGACCCACCATTCATGGGTGGACCCATCATTTCCTCGTGATGCGAGGAAAGTGATCACGAGGGTCCTGGGGCCGATTAGGTGAGTGTCTGTAAGCAGAAGGCACGTTCTGCCGCATCTCAAGAGGAAGGGAGGGCAAAATCCCCAAAGTAGCTTTGCCGCTCCGATTCTGTGCGGATGGTCTGCCTGCGATGTCTTCCTTTCCTTAGCTAGGTAAACCTCTTTTGACCTCTCTTGGGCCTGAAGTTAGGAAAGATGTACGCAAATGAAGGAAAACGCTGGAAATTCCCTTGTTAACTTGTACCTTTGATGGCACATTGTTCTGACAAGGAGGGTATGTTTGTGACAGGGAGCATATGTGTTCGCGTTATCAGATCTTTCCTGGTGCACTCTTACTGCGCGTACTTCTTCAAAACTTGGAGTAGCTTAGCAGAAACACGTCAGTCCGGAATTCAGAATTCTGATTTAATTCAATTTTGCTTATAAGTTTCCTCATCACCTTTAACACTCAGTCTATCCCACCGGAAGTTTCCTAGGCCTTCCTTGATAGTTTAGAGGACAAGACACCTTTCTGCTGTGGTTGGGCAGCCAGAACTCAGTATACAACTCCCTTAAACCTACTTTTTATTAAGAAATTTGTTTTGAATAATGTTTGCAACTGGGTGAAAATTGAGGGTTTTCTTGTTTTAGGAAAGGTAGAAATGAAGTATATTATTTCTAAAGATTGTCTACGAAAACACCTATTCTGATGCTCTGTTGTGTGAAAGATTCAGCCAGCTACCAATATAAGAAAATCAGGGCTTATCTATACATTGATCTGATTTCAGGAAAATAAATGTAGTTTTCTATACACATTAAAGTAAAAGCTTATGCTTTAAAAAATCATTAACTTCAAATATGCATATCTTATAAGAAGTATCAAAAGTTAGCTAATTCATTTTCAGAAGTTATGTTGTTTCAGGCTTATCTTAACATTAGAAATTGTATAGAAGAAGGTTCTGTGAACATGTGTATTTTTCTATTTAAGAGTGCAATTTTACAATTTAGTTGTACCATGTGTATTGAAACACACCTCAAGCATAAATGTCTATTTTCCTCAGCACATAAACATCCAGGCAAGATAAAAACAACAACAACAACAACCTTAAGAGCATTTACTTTTATTTTTCCTTTACTACTGGTTTATTTTATTTATTTATGTTTTTTGGTTTATTTTTGAACAGGGCTGTTGAGGATAAAACAGCAATAAAACCAAATTTGTATGGATTATTATTCTAATCTTATTTCTTCCCAATTTTTGAGTACAAGAGGTAAACCTGTACATGTGTGTAATGAAAGAGATATAAGAATGGCCCAAGTGGAAGACTGAGAAGTATGGCCAAAATCTGAGATCACTTTTAAATGATCAACCCTGCTTTTTTAACTTAGTGAAATGAAAGGCTTTAATTTACCATCTTGGCTAAAGAGTAGCAAAATCTTAGTCCCTCTTTTTGGCACTGTATAAGACAAATAAAAGTAATAACAGGGAAAAATTAAATAGTGCATTGAAATCCCAAACAAGAGTCAAAAAAAGGTCACTAAAATAAGAAAGATGAAGACAGATATGTGAAAGATAGCCAAAAAGCAAGAGGGGGTGCTCTCCAGACTCCAGGATACCTTTGATCTGCCCTTCCCCAAGAGCAGAGTGGAGGGCATGGCCCACTGAATAAGGTGCCTTTCTCTAACAGGGGTCCTAAGGTTCCTGAAACTATATGGTGGCTTGATGTCATAGTGACTAGCATAGCTTTATGGTTTCAGAGCACTTTGAGTACATTATTTCAGCTCAATGCACAGCCCAAATAGTGGAATTTGTTAATGTTACCATTACCCAGATAGGAAAACAGTTGCTCCATGAGCTCAAACCCATTTGTTAACGTTACCCAGAATTTGATTCCAAGTCTCCTTGCTCAAAGTCTGCTTGTATTAAACAATTACACTGTATTCTTAGCTGGCGTTTTGGAGGCCTTCCTTGAAATGCAAACAACAGAAATTTGTCCAGGTTTATCTGAGTCTAAACTAATAGAAGTGCAGTTACTTTCATTAACTGATATGAATGAAATGACTAAGAACATAATTTCATCTTTTCTAAATACAGTGAGAATATAAAGTCCTTGAGGACAGAGATCATAACTGATTTTTAATGTTTATCACAGGGATGGATTAACATTGTTAGATATCTGGAAAGTTCTCAATACTTTCTCATATCTATAGACTATTAATATTGATCTTCATCCCTCATTTACATCTCATTCTAACCAAGATCAAATGTTACCCAAGGAGAAATATTACTTGTTAAAATTAGGCCATCCTTAATATATTTGTGAAACAATATAACTTGTATGCCTTTCAAAACTCTGATTTGAAGTTCATGAAACTATAGGACAGAAAGGAAGAATTTGTGTTAATTTAACTTTGCTTTAGAAAGAAATTTTTGATATAAATAGAAGTAGATAAGTCAGTGTAGCACAGCCTCAGATGTAATTTGTATAGCCAAATCCATTAGGACAGAAAAGAGGTAATTCATCTCTATATATAAACAGACACAAAGATGCAGATAATTCAAAGGAATGTCTGTCTTGCACATTAAGGTGTCAGCACAATACATAGTCATCTGAATTTGCAATCAGATTTCTCTTACTTTCTCTAGTTCAAAAGGGTCCTGAGGGATACTGAGAAGCTGATGCTGCAGGAGGTCATTCCAGAACAGAGACTGAGGTGTCCTGTTTCATTGCTGTACTGTACCAGTAGATGTTAATCTGCGTATCTGTGAATATCTGTGAAGAGCCTGGGCAAATTCAGTGTGCAAATTAATCTCTCAGATTTGTCTATAGATTACCTGGAAAAGCAGACACCTGATAAACCAACTCTGTGTTCTCTCCCTACTCCCTACCCGCTTCCTTCCTCCCTCCCTCCCTCCCCAAACCATCCTCCCTTCTTTTCTCTTTTTGTATTTAAGGGGGTATCAGGAAAGCACAGGCAATTGGAAATATAATATCTAAAGAGGAAGAATGAATAAATTAGAATTTTGAATGATGAGTAGAGGCTGATAAGACTGATAAGGAAGGGTATCTTTATCCTCTTAAACAAGTGTGAAAACTCTGAAAAAAAGACTTCCCTACCTTTAATCTTCTGAGTAAATGGTTTATTTTTCTTGAAAAAAATCCAAGCCTGATTAAAGGTCAGTGACTTGCAAGGTTAAATCTGTCTTTAGAGTGGCATATGCAAGCTTGTTTATATAGAAATAGGCTTTTGGTATCCTAAAGGATTATTCTTCCTGCTTTTCTTTAAAACCAGTGTCCTAATGTCCTAGTATACTAATTCTTGGGGAAATTTCATAAATTTATAATCTCTCAGTAAGATCTTATCATTTTTTGGTTCTCAGTGTTGTACTTTCTAGCTTCATTGGCAGCCTCCCAGATATGGCATTTTAGAATTTGATGTTTAACCCTATGTCTACTTTATTCCATCATAATATTAAATATCCAAACATATATTTATTGCCTGGCACCTCTTTAGGTTACCAAACCCTCATGTTAAAAATGTATTTCATAGAGCTGCTTCTATTAGCTAGTCTCTTCTGTTTTAGTTTTCATTCCTCAGATCTTGATTTTTTTTTTTCTCCTCCTGCCTCTAGTGCCAACTCAGAAGTGGTCAAAATACAGTTTTTGCAAAAGGGATGGATAAGAATTCTGTAGAGTTGAATTCTAGTCATCATTTGCCAATAGTAATTCTTTAGCCCTTGTCCTGAGGGCCTACATTGATTTTTTTTGGTCCACCAATGGCAGTTACTGATATTAGCTAGGAATAAGATAGATTGTTTTTTCTTAAATATATCCTCTCAGTCTAGGATGGCTCTAAAGCTACTTTTTGTTTGCTTGTTTACACAGTCTCCTGAGATCTTCCCACTTTTTGTCTCTGAAGAGGGTAGTCTGTTTTACAAATTCAAAATTTAACTGGCATCCCTTCTGTGAGGTAGTTCCTGTAATAATTCATGGAACTTTTATGGTTTCCCTTCAAGTAGGTGCTCTTTGAGCCCTCCTTTCTCTGTTTAGGCCTCCTTAGCCCACAGCGGAACAGTTAAAAGTGGGTAAGAGCTAGTGAAGGCTTTTTGAGAAAGTTAATATATAATTCCACAACTTTTCCTCTTGCCCTCATGATGGCTCACTTTTCTACAAAAGTCTAATATATACCATATATAGTTTCTTCTACAGAAAACATATTTTCTTCCCCCATTGTGTATGTATGAATCTGATTTTTGTACATCTTAGCAGCTTTCCCTGATTTAAAATTTAGACTCACTTGTTTGTAGTTACCACTATATTCTTTGTAAACCTTAAGAATATTAGTCACATTAATGATCCTTTAGGCCTCTCAGTCAGTGAGTGTACTGGACAGGGGTTACCCTTCAATGTTCCTAGAACTCAGGTAGATAGTATCAGATACTAGTGATTTACTATCATTAATTTTTTTCTTTTTAGACTGTTATCTATTTTTTCTAATAGTATATTAGCACCATCTGCTTAAAATGTTTAAAACTAGGACCTTCCCTAAGCTTTTCTAACAATGCTTGGAAAAGATAGAGGCAAATAATCCATTTAAAATGCAACCTTGCACATCCTGCTGGGACCATCTGGTGTCTGGGGAGGTGGGGGAAGGGAGCTCTGCTGCTCCCCCAAACTGTAAGGAAGGCCCCCGCCCACAGCATTTTGAGCCCACAGTGAGGCCTGGGCTAGGCCAGGGCTCAGGTGCCTGGCCAGATTCCTGGGGATATGAGATTTCCTCTACTAGGGGAATTTTGAGGACTCTTACAGCTCTTTTATGTTCCAAGATCTGGAATTAATCATGGACTTATCCTTCCTAAATTAAGGTGTAGAGAGTTCTCTCCCCAACCCTGGATACAATAGAATGATTTAGCAATGTGGCTTCGGTGGTTTATTTCCTTTAGTTATCTACTGAAGAATGCTACGAGAGGAGGAACATTAAAAATATAATTTTAACTCAAAGCTATGAAACAAATTGCATAGAATGTGTTCTTTCTCAGAAATCAGAAGTGGGGGCTCCTCGCTTATTTATTTAGTTCTTGACAACATCAGCCCTGAAAGTGGGATATTGACTATTAAATTTTGAGACATTGTGGGCTGGCTAATGGAATGCTTGCTTTGTCAGCTCCTTACAAAATGTGTACTAATCCTGTCAAGCTGCATTTGTATTAAGAAGTATCGTAAATTAGGTGTTAATTGAAATTCAGAAAGTGAACCAATGAGGTGTTTGTCTTAATCAGCTCTTCTCCTGAAACTTACATTTATAGTTCAACCTAAAATATTTGCTATTGACCATATTAAAAAACCCACAAAACTTCTCAAATGATAATAGTTCCAAAAATATGAAGCATGGTCAGAAGTGTTTCTAAATATACTACTTTTCCCAAAACTAAATCTAATTTTATGTATTAATATGCTACTAAAGCATTCATCTCAATGTTTGAAAATGACATTTCAACAATTTCTAACACACTGCCCCATTTTACAAATCAGGGAGTCATTACGGAGGTGGAGACACAAACCATGTATTTACTATCAATGTCTTCTGTGTTAATGAACTTCCTATTGATGACACTTAATTTGTGTGATGAGGGAGGAGGATGTGGAATAGTTTTTGTATTACTTACATTTCTCACTTTTGTTAAATTTCAGCACATGAATTGTGTGCCACGGGGGCACCTCGAATGGCCCCTAGTCTGGTGGTTGATATCAGCAGGTTCAGAGTTCTCTTTCGCCATGAGTGGATTTGGAGTGTTTATTAAGATAATCCCAGCCCTTGTGCAGCATTGGAACCACCTTGGCCTTAGTTCAGTCAATTGACTATCCTGAAAGGATGGAGCTCCATTCCTCTACCCTGATCTTTCTGATCCAAATGCCTAGTAGTTGAAGTTTATTGTTTTGTGTTTCGTACTCAGATTTTTGTGTTATTAAGTATCCCTCACTGCATGAAAGTTAAATACCAGGGAAGAGCATCATGCAGAACTAGAAAAGAGCCAAATGGAGAAATTTCCAGAGAATAAATCCTTGGACTCCATATACCTCACATATCTAGGAATTGCCTTCATGACTCATGTCAAAGTAACATAGCTCATATTTTTACATTGTAAAAAGTCTCGTGTCTTCACCATACCCCTATCAATTAACATTATTGTTAACCCATTTGGACACATGAAGAAACTGAAACTCAGAAGGATCCAGTGTCTGGTCTGCCATCCCAGTTGATAAACAATGAGAACTTGACCCCAGGTTTGGTATGTGATGCCTCTCTTTTTATGAATCTCCTTTGCTGGCTCTCCAGTCAGTACAAACGTATTAAGACTGGCAATTGAAGTGATGGTATTTGTGCCATGTGCATTCATCCACTGTGATTTTCTTTAGTGAGGGTACATCTTGCCTTCAATGTTCTTGCATTTTATAAGCCATATACTGTACTGTCAGAGTAAGGCCAATACTTACTTTCAATTGTATGGAATATTGGGCAGGCCCTACTCCCTTTCAAGAGGGTATTTCCTAAGTGTGGAGTCACAAATGAAATACCTCAACTATGTGTAAGACAAATGAAAATGAATACGACTAATTCTAATAGAGATATATTTGAGTGCAAAGTAGTCTAGGGGAGAAACTGCTATATGTTGCCCCAAGTATATAAATTGTGACAGCAAGGCTCTCCATGTTGTTTAAGGTGGGGGTTGAATTGGATTCGAGTAGAATTCAGTCATTAGTGTCTCGTTCCTGGCACAGGCCCTGGCGTTTTATGTGGTACCCATTAAATTGTTTCACATTTTAGATTGCTCTCTGAGTATTCATTGAATTCCTGCTTATGAGCCCATAAAGAGTGTGAAGAACATCCTTTCAAATGCAGGCTGTTCAGGAAAGTGGTTTACAGTGTACATTATATATGTAAATGATGTGTGAATGCCTTTGAGAAAACAAATATGCTGTAAGAGAGTACTTAAATAACTTTATCTTTTCAATTCCAACTTGTCTAAAAGCCCTCAGGTCAAAAACTTGAAAGCTTCGACAGCTCATAGAGTTAACTAAACTTCTTGGAACTCCAGTCTGGTTTCCTAAGAGTAGGAAGTCTGGCACATTCAAAATATATACTATGTGTAATATTTACTATATTACAATTTCTTAGAAGAAAACATATTACTGTTAGCAAATTATCATGTTGTCTAGGAGGAAGATTTTCTGCTTGTACTTTTTCTCTAACAAATGATTAAGAATGAAACTGGTAAAACAGTTTTTCTAAACCTAAGAACAAGGGGAGGTTTTCCTTTCATATTTACTTTTTAGTCCCAGGAGAAGAAATAATATATATTTGGATCTCCATGAAGTGTGACCTGCAGGCAGTCATCAGGGGAAGAATAATTAGGATTTGCCACCTGGAATGGGTAACAGAAGTAATGACCTAAAAATCAGGGGTCTTGTGTTGCATTATGTTTCTATGTGCAAAGAGATTGTGAGCAGTTTGCTGGGGGAACAAGTGACCAAGAATTAAATGCAGAAAGAAGGCTCTGATTATAGGCTATACCTCCCGTGTGTCCCAGGATTTAAATGTTTATAATAAGAACAGATTTCTCGTGTATGTGAAGGTGGAATGGAGCATCATACACAAAGCTGTATGCTTCATAAACAAGTATCCTTTAATACCCCTTATTTCTGTATTGCATGGTACCTGTAGCTTAGTGCTTTATGATAACATGTGTTATGTTACCCAATGATAGAATCAGAATTTGAATCCAGAATTCTGGATTCCATGTGCTGCCATGACGTTTCTTCCTTTTTCTTCTTCTCCCTCTTCTTCTTCTTCCTCTCCCTCTCACCTTCCTCCTCCTCCTTCTTTTTCTTCTTCTTTTGGTATGAGGGCTTTTTTGCAACTTGGGGATGGCTTCAAAAATCATTTTCTTGGGCCTCCCTGGTGGCGCAGTGGTTGGGAGTCCGCCTGCCGATGCAGGGGACACAGGTTCGTGCCCTGGTCCGGGAAAGATCCCACATGCCGCAGAGCGGCTGGGCCCGTGAGCCATGGCCGCTGAGCCTGCGCGTCCAGAGGCTGTGCTCCGCAATGGGAGAGGCCACAGCAGTGAGAGGGCTGCGTGCCGAAAAAAAAAAAAAAATTTTTTTCTTTAAAGATTTCAGGGAGGCCAGAATAGTGCATCTATTAAAATCTTGGGCTTTGGAGTGACATGGATATGAATTTTAATACTGGACACACCACATAGTAACTACACAGAGTTTTACATAGTGAGTGGTTTCTTACAAGTTATTTAACACCTTTATGTTTCAGTTTTCTGATCTATAAAATGGGAATGATGTTATAGTTCTCATGGTGTGTTTTTTTTTTAATATAAATGTATTTATTTATTTATTGGCTGCGTTGGGACTTCATTGTTGCGCACAGGCTTTCTCTAGTTGCGGCGAGTGGGGGCTACTCTGTTGCGGTGTGCTGTCTTCTCATTGCGGTGGCTTTTCTTGTTGTATATCCCTTCCTTAAATGCATTTAAAGGTACGTAGTTGGGCTTCCCTGGTGGCGCAGTGGTTGAGAGTCCACCTGCCGATGCAGGGGACGCGGGTTCGTGCCCCGGTCTGGGAGGATCACACGTGCCACGGAGCGGCTGGGCCTGTGAGCCATGGTCGCTGAGCCTGCACGTCCGGAGCCTGTGCTCTGCAATGAGAAAGGCCACGGCAGTGAGAGGCCCGCGTACCGCAAAAAAAAAAAAAAAAGAAAAAGTACGTGGTTACCTTTTTCTTTGTTTGCAAATTAAGAGAAGCAAAAGCAAATGATATAACAGATGAAATGAATATCTAGTTTTTTTTACTTACACTATTCTACCGTGGTTTCAAAAACCAAATGTAAGTTTTTCTTTCTTTACATAATTCTAAGTGGGTAGTGGTATGTCAATTGGAAAACAAACTGGACTGGTAGTTAAGAAATGTAATTTCTACTATTGGTTCTGCTGTTGTATTTTCACGTAACCTTGGGGACGTCCCTTATTTTTCTTTGCCTTAGTCTCTAAGACTTAGAAATCTCTAAGCCTGTTCAAGTCCCAAAGTTTTCAGAATCCTGGTTTCTCTGATATCAGAACAAGAGCTTTTCTGATGTGGTACCAAGAAATCTCAGGGCCAGTGACTCACACTGTCCACTCAGAGGAAAGGGAAGATTTTACACCTCTTCAGTGGTCAGTCTTGATAAAGCCTGAGGTTTCTCATGGTTCCAACCAAATCATGACAGCCACCAGGTTGCAGCTGCAATAGGTTGTGCAGTTCCTTGACTTGACTTTGCCAAAATTGGCCTTGAAACCAATTTATGCATAATTTCCCACTGCTCTTTTCCAACCTCAGTCCATCAGTAAAAATCTGCCAGAGTAGTGACAAGTTATGTGGGCATCACATATGTGCTTATCAGAGCATGTTAGTCTCACAACAGCATCAGAATTGAGTGTTGTTCAGTCAGATTTGTATGTTGGATGAGCAGAACATGGCCAGTGGATGGAAAAAATCCAATTCTTTCAAGTTTGATATCAATATTCATAATGGAAAGAACAAGAAATTTAGGCAAGGAAATTGCAGGAAAGTTTTTCTGGCTCTAAGCATTTTTACTAAATACACGACATATTAAAAGACACATTATATTAATCACTTATATCTATCCTTGAAAACAATCTTCCACTTGGCACAAGAGCATGATGCTAATTATCTTCATAAAATTCAACTTCTCAGACCTCCAGTTTACTGAATTGTCTAGTAAGGGACTACTCTTTTCATCATAAGTTAACTTATGTATATATTTTTTTAATGAAGAGTCTCAATTCTCAACCAAGTCTTTACCAAAGGAAGTTTTCATTCTTGAGCTTTTATAATAGTAAAGAACGAACTCTAATAGAAATTAATAGCATGAATCTAGGTAATGTAGTTTAAAGAGCACTGGATATTGTGCCAGGAGACCTAGGTGTAAGTCTTGACTCTTCTGTGTTTAATTACATTATCTTGGTCTACTTACTGAACATTTCTGAACCTAAATTCTCTCATTTGTAACATGGGGGTAGTGATACTTAGTCCATAAAACATGTAAGGGTAAAATGCACAAGGTCTTGGTAAACTGTGATGCACCGTACAGATGCAAATTAACACAACCAGCATTTTGCAACTGATATGTTTCAGGAAGATGCTTGAAACAAATAAGGTGTGTTCCCTTATAGTAAGGATTTCAGTATCTGCCAGAAAAAAAGCAACATGTGTTTCAATTATCAATATGAATGTGTAATAAACAAAATAGTGTGGTAACACAGAGGAAGGAATTCATTAATTATATTTGGAATAGAGAAGGCTTGTAAGGGAAGGTGGCATTTGAACCGAATCTTGAAGTCTTGTAGTATTTTTCCTGGAGAAAATGTGGTGTAAAACTTTAGAATCAAATAACTAAATAAAAATTGAAGTTGTGAAGATTCATGGACTTTTATGAAAGGACAGTAAGTGGTAAATAATCTAATGTGGGTAGGGTATGTTAGGGTTTGTGCTTTGGCAAGAAATGATTCTGTTATGTGCAATGTAAAGGATCTTTAATGCCTAACTAAGGGGTGTGAATTTGATCCCCTTGGCAGTGGGATGGGGACTTACTGAAGTTTTGAAGCAGGTCATTGGCTTGATAACAGCCAGATTTTTTTAAAGATAAGTGAGGATGTGAAGGATGGTCAGATATAGTTGCTGTAGGAAGTAAGGAGCAAGTGGGAGGAGGGAAACATGCTGGAGTAAGAGTAGAGGCAAGTGTAGATGAGCGCTTTCATATGCACTGTATCAACAGTTGTAGAAAAGAGGGGTTCTATTTAAAAGACCAGTCAACAACTGGATAGCCTTGGGGTGGAGGTCAAGAGATAAAGAAAAGGAAGAGTTCAAGATGATGTCTTCGTGGCTGCCTACGTGAGTGGCGTGAGAAACTGGTACAGATGAGCCACGTAACAAACAGGATAAAAAACGCATTTGTGTTTTGTAAAGCAAGTAAGTTTGGATCTCTTTGAGTTGCACAAAATTTTTGATGTTTGTTGTGCAGGTCTTGGCCTGCTGTTGTTCTTTAGGAGTAGATTGGTTATATCTGGGCTTTTGTATTCTGTATTAACTTTGAAATCAACTCATCATGTCCCACTGTTTGGATTTAGATGAGAATTGCATTGAATCTATGGGTTACTTTACAGAGAATTATTTTTATGATACTGAGTCTTCTAATCCATGGGTATGGTATATATCTCCATGTTTAGGCATGTTCTTTAATACTCTTAATATTTTTATCTCTAAAGTTTCTTTCTTCATGTTTGATAGACTTATTCACATATATTTTCTACTTTTGATGACATTTTGATATACAATTTTATAAAATTTCTCTTTTAAGTCATTTGCTGCTCTTGTGTAGAAATGTATTAGATTTCTGATGTAGTTAATTTTTATCCAAAATCTTTTCCAGTCTCTTATAAATTTTAATAATTTTTCTGTATATTTTTCACATAGGTAATCAAATCATCTGAAATAAAAGTGTAGCTTTGTTTCTTCACTTACAATTCCTGTGCTTTTAGTTTAATTTAATTTATCTTACCTTATGTGCTGATAGTCTTCCAGTGTTACATAGAAGTGATAACTGAGACCTAGTTTACTCTGTTCCCAGTTTTAAAGAGAATGCTTTCAATTATTTATCAATTATGCTACTTGGTGTCTTTTTAAAAAATAGGTACCTTTTGTCAGATTAAGGATTTCTGCCTTTCCTGAGATGATATAATTATCCTCATTTCACCTTTTAATGTGGTAAATTAGAATAATTGATCTACTAATATTAACCCACTTTGTATTTCTGAGATGAACCCAATTTGGTCACAAGCTATCATTCTTTTTATATCCCTATATTCAATTTGTTGATATTTAGTTTGGAATTTTTGTTTTATGGTCAGTAGTTAAACTGGCCTGAAACTTTTCTTCTTCTATTGTTCTTGTTAGGTTTTAGTGTCAAGGTATGTTTGCCTTATAAACACTCTGGAACAGTTTGTGGAAGATTGGAATTATTTGTTTCTTTTAATGTATTGAAAGAGTTTCTCTTTGTTTCTGTTGGGTGTCTGGGAGTACTAAAAATTCAGGACAAGTTTAAACTAAATTTTCTGCTTAAGTTTATTGGACTACCATGGTAATATAAATTTATAATGCAAAGCTACTTTGGGGGTGATTTTTGCTTATGAGATTTCAGAGGATATTAGCTTTTCTCCATTCTACTTAGGTTCAAGCTTTCAGAAAATCAGTTTTTGTGAAGTTACCTGGGGTGCTATGAGTCCCAAATTTGGGAGTCCCAGATTTTTGAGAGCTTATTCTATTACTCTTTTCAGCTTGGGTGGACCTTGGACTGTGTCTTCTGTCCTCTGAGCCCTGCTTGACAACAAAGTTCAGTAGCCATGTCAACCAAGCTTGGCACATGCCCTCAGTTGAGGGGTGGCTTTATTTAGTCTTCTGCTTATCTGTCTGGATTCCCTCCTTCGCTCAGCCATGAAAATGTTTTACTCATGTTGTCATACATTCAGGGAGATTTTTAAAAGTATTTTATCTAGCATTTTTAGTTATGTAGGAAGCTCAGCCCCATAGTACCTAGTTTGTCATTTTGGCAGAAACAGCAGTCTTTAAAAGGAACTTTAAAAGTTAAAAAGATCTTTAAAATATTAAACATCATCAGGACATTTCCTTCTAGATCTTAAAAATTATGATGATTAAATGGATTTATTTAAAAACTCATTTATCATTGTTTATTAAATATAACCATAGGTCTTCTATAAGAATATACCATATGTCTACTTTGGTTAATTGGTAATTTCATAATGATCGAGGCACCATTTGTCTTATCTGACCTTTCAGGATAGCTATGCACAAGAACTCCAGAAGTTTCATGAATTTTGTGTGACGACTTCATTGTAAATGTAAACATTTTTTTTTTTTTTTTCTTTTTGCTGTACGCGGGCCTCTCACTGTTGTAGCCTCTCCAGTTGCAGAGCACAGGCTCCAGACGCGCAGGCTCAGCGGCCATGGCTCACGGGCCCAGCCGATCCGCGGCATGTGGGATCTTCCCGGACCGGGGCACGAGCCCGTGTCCCCTGCATCGGCAGGCGGACTCTCAACCACTGCGCCACCAGGGAAGCGCAATGTAAACATTTTTATACCCTTCACTTGAAAGGATTCAATTCAGATTTCACAGGGGAAGAACATCCATGTGTAAGTCAAACTAGCCATTGTGATTTGCAAGGGAAAGATGCACTGCTTGAATGAAGCAGTGTACAAGTTATCTGCACTGACTTGCTGCCTTTAGACAAATTTGATTACTCTAATCTTGCAGGATTATGCTTTTCTTAAACTTTCCAGTGAGGTAGATTGGGAATCTGTTTCTACATCTTTTGATATTTAATGTATCTGTTTTACCAATTTTGAAAAAATAGAGAAGCAACCCACCATCATTCGATATCTTCAATTTTTAAAAAAATTAATAAAGTTTTTTATTTAAAATAAGAATAACTTCTTTGGGGCTTTCCTGGTGGCGCTAGTGGTTGAGAGTCCGCCTGCCGATCTAGGGGACACGGGTTTGTGCCCCGGTTCGGGAGGATCCCACATGCCGCAGAGCGGCTGGGCCCGTGAGCCATGGCCGCTGAGCCTGTGCGTCCGGAGCCTGTGCAAGAGTAACTTCTCTAACCTCTTCTCATATGACTATTCAAAGCTTTAATAATACAATTTTAACCTCAATTGACATTTACTCATTCAAACTTTCCTGTATTGACTTTTTAGTTACAGGACCTCAAATGAAATCTTATTAAGTCATAGAAATGTAGCTCTGAATGTACTTTTAGAGGTTATAACCTCAAACTCCTCATATTAGAGACACTATAATATTTTGAAGTCCTAACCAATCCCAGTTATCATGCTTAACCTATTTTGGAGGAGATTATGCAAATCGATGAAGTTGGTGGTGGTGACTTGTGTATATGAAAAGAGGTAGATTAGAAAGGTCACTGCCATACACTGTGTCATTCACTGATTCGTTATTGTTTCCTGAAAATATGCCATTAATGATTGCTTTGAATTAAGCACTGCTCTTTCTATGCCTCTTTTCTTTTAACACAAATACTCTTTGCTGGGTAAATGTTAAGTCATTAACATGAAAATCATTAATGTGAAAGATCAGACCTGTTTCATAAACATACTAGGAACACAGAAAATAAGAAGGTGGAGAAAGCAGCTCTGAGGACAACCCTAGCCTAATTTACCACTTTGCTTTTGGGTAGCTCCTAGTCTGGGTACTCCAATGACTCTCTTGCCGCTTAAATTTTTGCATTCCTTATATTGGTGCCTCTGCATTATGCTCAGTCATTCTTAGTCAGCCTTGATCTGGGTTGCGGTTATAGAGATTTTTCTTCTCTAAAAGAAAGTTTTAGAGATTTCATCTTTAAGACGGTAGCCGTTTCCCTCAACTTCATTCTTTCTTTTAACTCCAAATTGTATTTGTCATTTTAAGTCATTAGTGAGCATGTAAGCTAGTGCTGAGTTTTTGAGCGAGACTATCACTTGATAGTCTTATAAACTTCCATAGAATGATAATAAGTTTTAAAGTGCTTTTTTAGTAGGTTTTCTAAATGAGTGTTCACTACTTAAATAAAATTTGATCCAAATTTAATGATAATATTTCTTGATATGGGACTGACTAAAATCTTGCTAAATTCAAGCTGTGTAAATTTCTGCTTCTGGACAGGATGGAGTAACAGGGACCAGATTATCACTGTGCCTAAAACTGTACAAAATATAAGGAACAATAGTTCCCAAGACATTGGGGATCAGGCAACAAAGGAGAGTGGTCGTTGGGAAATAGGAAATAAATGAGGTGAGCCCTATGACTGCCCCAGCTTACTATGTATACAACAGGGTTGGAGAATCCAGGCAGAGACCAGAAGTTTCCCTGTTGAGGAGATGGAGCTGTGAGTCCAGAATCCAAAGCAGCTAGAGTTTATGAGGCAAAGTACCAGAGAGGAGAGAGCTGCATGGAGAAAATTTTGGAGACCTGCAGAGAATTCCCAGCAATGTCCAACCTGAATACTCAGCAGACTAGTGATTAGTGCATACATGTAAAAAGACTACCCAATACTCAGGAAATAACTACCCAAAAGGATAAGAGGTAAAAATCCTTGGAGCTCACACAGAGCTGGTAAGAATGCTCTGTTGTCACCCAGGAGAGTGGAAAAACCTCATAATTTACTGGACATCAGATAGAATCTGAGAAGAGTTTTTCCGCAGTATTGGGAATAGCTCTAGCCTAAACACTGCTCTGCTCCTACCTAACAAAGCTTGAAAAAAAGATCAGAAACGATCCAAGTAATTTAACTGCTTCCCAGAATAAAACTCAAGAGTATTTATAGGAATATAAAGATATCCAGCAACCAACAAGTTAAAATTCAATCAGCATTGCTTCTGGCATCAAATCAGTGTTGCAGCATTGTTTTAAGAGGCAAAAAAAGAAAAAAAATATGGAAACAATGAGAATGTCTAACATTAGGAAAATGGTTGACTAAAATATGTTCTATCCTTAGTAAAAAATAAAATGAAGATATTGAAAAGAATTAGTTAAAGCATATATGTGTTGATTCAGCTCTCTAAATCAACACATATATGCTTTAACTAATTCTCTATATTCATGAGTTAATGAATGAAAAATAAAAGCAAGCTTCGAAAAAAACCACAAAAATTATATATTTTGTCTATATATTGTTTACATATGAAAAATAGAAAAAGGTATGGAAGAACACATATCAGGTTGTTAATATTTGTTACCTGAGGAAATGGAATAGGCATAGGGTGTAGAGACTATATAATTTTTTCTTTCATATAATTGAATTGTTTTATTTGTAAGATAAGCATAAAGTACTTTGTAATTTTTCAAGCCTTAAAATATTTAATAGGAAAAATTAATGACAAAGACTATGTAGGGATATTAAATATTTTTATAATACAAAATGACAGTATGGAAATATTAGTTGACTATATGCTTTCAGTACAACTGTAAAAATGGGATAAGCATGTAAAAGATAAAGACTAGTAAGAACTTGAGAGTTTTTTTTTAAGGAATGCTAGATTTATGTATACTTCCCCCCTTTGTTATGTCTGAATGTTTGTGAGCAATAATAATGATAGTTCTATTATGTAAAGTATGTAAAATATAGATGGAAGTGGATGAACTGTAAATGAGAAAACAAAAATGAAAGTTATTAGCATGGAAAGCTTATAAATCATTTTGCTTTTTCAATTTCCCCAAACTTTATGTAATGTTGTAATGTATTTATAATAAAGTAACTCAAAATCCAACTGGGCTTGCAAAGAACTACAAAAATATAATTCACAATGAGGAGGAAAATCAGTCAAATAAAAGTGTCTCAGAAATGATACAGATGATGGAACTAGTAAACAAAGACATTAAACTAAATATTATAATGTTATTTCATATGTTCAATAAGCTAGAAGAAAGATTTAAAAAATAATTTTTAGACATGAAGAATATTAAAAAAGACCCAAATCAAATTTCTAGAAATGAAATATCCAACATTTGAAATTTATAATATACTGAATGGTATTACCAACAGATTGTACGTCGCAGGAGAAAAGATTAGTAAACTTGAACACAATACAAGAAACTATGCAAGATGGAGCACAAAGAGAAGACTTTAAAGCACAATAGAGTATCAGTGAGCTGTGGGACAATGTTAAGTGGCTTAGTGTGCAAGTAACTGGAGTTTCTGAAGGAGAAGAGGTAAATGGGGGTGGGGTGGGAGAGAACAAAGTCTGGAAAACTACTTGAAGAAATAATACCTGAAAATTTCTAAATCTGATGAAAACAGTAAATGTGTAAATGCAATAATCTAAATAAATCCCATGTACATAAAGCACAAAAAAATCTGTACTATGTCACATAATATTTCTTAAATCCAGTGATAAAGAGAAGATATTAAAGAAGCGAGAGTAAAGAACACATGACAGAAGAACATACAAAGGAATTACAGTTTACCCTTGAACAACTTGGGGGTAAGGGCACTGACCCCAAACAGTTGAACATCTGAGTACTGCTATCTGTTCCTCAAAAACAAAGGAATTGATAAATGACTCACCCAAGGGAAGGAGGCTGAATCATTTTGGATAGAATCAAGACTCAAATACTAGTTTTTTTGATTCCACATATTGTGATCTCTAATTGAACACAAACTTTCCTCGACACTTAGTTAATTTAAAGATCTGTAAAATGAAAATACAGGTACTATGTTTATTGAAAAAAATCCATGCATGAGTGGATCCTGGCACTTCAAACCTGTGTTGTTCAAGGGTCAACTGTATATAAGGAGGAGCAAGGATAGGAATGACAGCAGATTTCTCATTGTAAGCAATGTAATCTAGTAGACAGTAGAGCAACATCTTCAAAATACTGAAAGAAAAACAGTGTAAACTTAGAATTCTTTACCTAGTAAAAACATCTGTCAAGAAATGAAGGCAAAATACTTTTTCAAACCTACAAAAGCTGAAATAATTTATCCCTATCCAACTGACCCTACAAAAAATGTTAAAAGAAGTCCTTCACATACAATGGAATGTTAGCCATAAAAAGGAATGAAATCTTGCCATTTGCGACAAGGATGGACCTTGAGGGATAAGTGAAATGTCAGACAGTGAAAGACAAATGATGCATGATTTCACTTATCTGTGGAACCTAAAAAACAAGTGAACAAACAATAAAACAGAAACATAGTTATAGATACAGAGAACAGACAGGTGGTTGCCAGAGGGGAGGGGGTGTGAGGGGAGGAAAGAAATAGGTGAGGGAGATTAAGAGGTACAGAATTCCAGTTGCAAAATAAGTGAGTCACAGGTATGAAATATACAGCATGAGGTATATATTCAATAATTATGTAATACCATTGTATGGTGACAGCTTGTAACCAGACTTATTGTGGTGATCAATTTGAAATGTATAGAAATATCTAATCACTTTGTTGTATACCAGGAATGAACATAGTGTTATAGGTCAGTTATACTTCAAAAACAAACAGACTCATAGAAAGAGAGATCAGATTTGTGGTTACCAGAGGCAAGGTGTAGGGGGAAGTGGAATTGGATGAAGGCAGTCAAAAGGTACAATGAATTCTACAAAATATTTAAGGAAAGAAACCCACCAATTTTCTAATTTTACACAAAATTTTCCAGGGAACTGAAGAAAAATCGTATGATCATTTCAATATGTGAAAAAAAAATCATCATGACTAAAAACTTAGCAAACTTAAGTTTGCTAAGAATATAATGGAAGTTCCTTAATTTAATATACATTACCTACAAAAAATCTATAGCAAATATATCTAATAGGGAACTGTTGAATCCTTTTCCTCTAACATTGGGAATGAGGCAAGGATGCCCACTATAACCACTTCTATTCAGATTGTACTGGAGCTCCTGGCTAGTGCACTAAAGCAAGAAAAATAAAAGACATAAAGATTAGAAAGGAAGATATAAACATAAATGTCATTAGTAGTCAAGAAAATATGAAGTAAACCCACACTTACTAGAAGGACTAAAAAGAAAAAGCCAAATACTGAATAGGAGAATGTGGAGCCACTGAAATTCTCATACAATGCTGATAAGATATAATCACTTTGTAACCCACTTAGCAATATCTACCAAGGGTGACCATACACACACCCCACAACTCAGCAATTCTACTCCTAGGTATGTGCCCAACACAAATGCTTATATAGGTTTACCAAAAGGCATGTACAATAACATTCATTTCATAAAAGCACTATTTGTAATAGTTCAAACTGGAAACAAAACAAATGCCATTAAGAAAAGAAACATAAATTGTAGTATATTCACATGATTCAATACTACACATAGATGAGACGAAATGCCCCACAATGCATACAACAATGTGGATGGATTCCACAAACATTATACTTAGGAGAATAAACGAGACACAAGAGAGAAAAAAAAAAAAAGAATACAAATTTCCAGTTAGAACATAAATAAGTACTAGGGATGTAATGTACAACAAGGTAAGTATAATTAATACTGCTGTATATTATATATGAAAGTTGTTAAGAGAGTTAAGAAAGGTCTCATCACAAGGAAAAATATATTTTTTCTATTTAATTTTGTATCTATATGAGATGATGGATGTTCATATTGTGATAAACATTTTATGATGTAAGTCAAATCATTATGCTGCACACCTTAAACTTATATAGTGCTATATGTCAATTGTACCTCAATAAAACTGGATGAAAATATAAGTCCTCCAAGTAGATGGCAAATGACAAGAGATGAAGATCTGAATATACTCAAAAGAATAAAAAGCATGGGAAACGGTAACTACATTGCTAAATGAAGACTTTCTCTTTCATTATTTAAAACTTTCCTTCTGCCCTATATTATGTGTCTGATTTCACAAAGGATTTGATGTACTAAATTCTCCTGTTTAATGTGACTCTCCATACTCCATTTAGTTCTTATCTTCTGGGCCATATCCACCTTGTCATCTTCTCCCAGTTGTCTTCCTGTTCACTGGCAAACACTGCTTGCACCCCCTCCCTCCCTAGATTAAACACGCACACACCTACTTTTATAGAGGTGAGAGTTGGTTAAAATTAGCATCAAATACAACTTTGAGGGAGTCATGGAATAATTATGAGTGATAAATATTAGAAACGTTTAGGATTAGGAGCTGAAACGAAGACAGTATCTAAATGTGTTAAAACCAATTTTATGATTCCTAATCTGTTTTCTAAAAGCATCATCAGTTGCTTTTATGACTCATTCCTCAGTCGCTCACCAATGAGAGATCCCACAGATGTCCAGTGAGGCAGGTACCCACGTTATAGTCTAAGAATAATTCTGCTTGTGTTTTTAGAATAATAATGCCACAGCTCATTTCTAGGATAGGAGCAGTTTTCTAAACATTATGGTCCAGGAATCAGAAAACTGCTGACTTGTTTTTGTAAATAAAAGTTTTATTAAAAAAAGGTTTTATTGGAACACAAGCCACTTCTTTTACATCTTGTCTATGGCTGCTTTCACGCTACGACTGTGGAATTGAGTAGTTGCAACCACTAGCGTCGCAAGCCTTCTTGCAAACCTAAATTATTTACTCTCTTTAAGAAAATGTTTGCTGACTCCTATAGTTAATTAAAATTAATAGCAGCAAACACAGAACTTACTACGTGCCAGGTTATTTTAAGATATTAATTAAAATATTAATTCTAATATACTTAAAAATCATATGAGGTAGGTTCTCTTACAATACTTATTTAACTGAGGAAACTGAGGCACAGAGTGGTTAAGTAATTTGTCCTTAGTCACAAAGCTAATAAGTAGTAGGGCCAGGATTTGAACAAAGGTGGCTTGACTCCAAAGTCTGGGCTTTTAGCAGCTTGTCTCATACTGCTGCTCCAATTGAAGAAATAAAGGAAATACAGAATTTTTTAAAAATTGAGCATGTGGAATACATGGTGAATTTATGGTGGACAGCCAGCCAATTTAGGTGAAAATCAGGGAATTATTTTAATTATAAGAAAGAAGACAAGAGATATTTAATTAGTTCTGGATTAATTACTGCAGTTTCTTCAGGCTTATTCATGAAAAAATAATTGTGAGAGAAGCTAATTTTTAAAAAATTGTAAGTTACTTTTTTGAATTAGGCCTGTATCTCAGTACAGTAATTTTACAGGACAGTAGACTCAGGCTCCTTTTATCAGCTTCTTCATTTCTCGATTTTGTCTTTCTGATTCAGTGTCATATCCGTGGAACTGTTTCACAGAGAAATCAAAATCATTTCCAAAATTTAGTTTCCTAACTTTGAGTTTTCTTTAAACCTGTTTTATATCTTCTGCATCAGTGTAGTACAGAAATCAGTAAACATTTATTCCAGTAATTTTTGCAACTAAAACTTGTGAAACGAAACAGGTTCAAGAGATTCTGACAGCTTGCTTATTTTTCTTGAAGCTACTTGAGTTTGGATTTTTGACACAGTGGCCTCAAAAAAGTTTAAAAATTATAAGCGTACAATTTGGTAACTGTTTCTCCTTATGGAGATTATGCTTGTGACCAGAGTTTAGAGTTATGTTTTTATTAAAAAAAAATTATGCCACAGCTTAATCCATTTTTGGACTCTAGGGCCATAATAGATAGTTCTTTCAATATGCAAAGCATGAGTTTTGTTCATCATGAGGTGTTAAAGCAATTCCTGTTTATCGTATCAAACAGCCACAAAAACGTGTTCATTTCCTTTTAGTAGGTACCTGCGGAACATATGAGGAATTAAAGAGTATTTTGTGGAGAGTGTCATATCCTGCAAAGAGACTATAGTCTGGTAGGGAGTAGTAGAAAAAAGTATACAGATGATCATAATAAAAAAATGCAGAAGTAAGGTCAACTTCACATAAGACACTATAAACTTGTGATAAGTTAAACAGCATTAAAATATTGAAATACTTGTTCAGGAAAGTATAAAATATATTATATATATATATATAAGTTGATATGGAAGATAACAAATCTTTGCCACAAACAATCTTATAGGACTTGAAAAGGAAGAGATACTCTTTTACTAGTTCACCTTTGCACTGCTTTACAAAAAGGTGGAACTGGGTTTTAGGTAGATAGGAAGGATTAGATTATAAGAATACTAAATATTTCTATAGCACTTAATTTTTTAAATGCTTTTTTATATCTAATCTGATTTTGTAGCAACTTAATAGAACAAGTAGTATTGTTATTCTAATTTTTAAAGTAATTTGAAACCAAGAGGGGTTCAGTGGCTTCTGTGTACACAGCTGGTATGTGGTGGAAGTACTATTCACACCCAGGTCTTCCAGCTCTGAATCCTCTTAAGTTCTGTATTGTACTACCCCTTAAAGAGAAGAGTGGAAAGCACAAAGCTAGAGTCAGTCTGCCTGGGATTCAGGGAAAGGAGGTTGGAAATTAGGCTGGGAGGCAGAGGGGGTCTAGATTCTGAAGCTCCTTAAATACCTGAGAGTAGATTTGAAGTGGGAGCAGGGAAAGAGAAGATGAGCGGACCATTGTAGGACAGACATGATTGTGGCACAGACCAGGGTATTAGTAATTAGGTTGGAGGGAAGTGTTTAGATTCATTTTGAATATAGAGCCAACTGGATGCCTGGGGTTTTGAGAGGAAGAGAGAGTCAAAAATGATTCCAAAGCTTAAAACTTGAGCAACTAGAAGAATACAATTGTGGGGAACACTGAGAGATGAGCAGGTCAGAGTTGAGTTTTAGATGTTTGCACTTGTGGAATAAAGATGCCAATTACACATCCAAGTGGTGGTGTCAAATGGGCAGTTGCAACACTTGAGTCTGGAGTTCAGTGGAAAGTCTAGGCTGCAGATAGGAATTTGGAAGCCATCAGAATGTGTATAGTGTTTATAGTGGTGAGATTGAGTGACATCACTAGAGGAATGATTGTAGATAAGAGGTCTGAGAACTTAGTTCTAGGGTGCTCCAGCATTCTGAGTTCTTGGAGATAAGAAGGAACCAGTATGGGGCTTGAGACTAATGCAGTTGCTTTGGAATAATAAAAACAGAAAACAGGCTGCTGGATGTGGGAAGAGCTCTAAAGGCATGTTGATCTGTAACTTAAGAACGACATGGAGAAATTTTTTTATAGACCATGCTATGGGCCTAATGATAATGTTAGGCAATGAATACTTCAAGGAAAGTTCATCCTTAAACACTGTATTGATTAAATGTTTTTATTTATTGTATGAAGCAATGTTTATTTAGTTGTCATAATAACAGAGTAAGAAGTAAATAATAGGAATAATGACTCCCTATTATTCACTTTTAACATGAGGAAACTGGTATCAGAGAAGATGAGTTGCTTGTAGTTTTACAGTTAATAATAGCACTTTTTTTGGTTATTAAAGTCAAGTCAATTTTCAATACCTATTATAGCCCATGCTGCTAATTTTCTAGAGTGATGTGTTTTATAAGAAGGAACCAATTAGAGACCAGAGCAAAGTAGAGAAAAGTGATTGATGTTAAGGAAAATAACAGAAGAACATTTAGAACAAAGCGAGATGATCTACAAAGACACAAAGAATCATGGTGTGGTGAAAAAGCACTAGACTGAGAATCAGGAAATTTGGAGACCAGTCCTGGCTGTTTAACTTTCTGGAAGCTTGAAACTAATTTCTGAGAGTTCTGTATGTTGCTGAGGGCCTGACTTTCATGTAGGAAAGGATTTGTAGGCACATTAAAAAGGTCTGGGAGGACACACCTATCAAGGAGTTACTTCTGCGGAGAAGATAGAGCTTGGAAGGGCAAAGCAAAAGGAGACAATTTCCTCTATAGTGTTGTTTGATTAATTTACAATGAACACGTATTACTTAAGTTTCATCAAAAATAAAAATGGTAAAATACTGTAAGACAAAATTTAATTCAGCAATTTCTAGACATCAGTAGAAAGATGTAGTTCATACCCATTTGATCTCTAAGTTTCTCCTGTAAAATGAGGGAGTTTGACTAGAGTCCCCAAAACCAATTCCAGCTCTAGCATCCTGAGGTCCTATGGAGAGCACAAATGTTAACATCTGGGGCCTTTTCCTCACTACTAGATAAAAAAGAAACTGAACTAATATATTCATGAAAATCGGGTAACCAAAATGCTGTGGTTCACCAAAATGCTGAACTTGTAATGTGGATCTATACTAAGTTATTTAGTAAAACAATACATTATTTCATATAACCATAATAATCACTTGAAATAGTTGCTGTTATTATCACCTGTCATCTAATTTTACATATGAGAACATAGGGGCTTATCAAGATTAACTGACATGCCCATGGTCACACAGCTGCTAAGTGATGAAACCCAAGCCTGAGTCCTACACCTGAAAGCTTAACCATGAAACAGTCTGATCTCAGTTTTTTAGGGGGTGTACACCTTCCTTGATGTGGAGAAGTCATGATTTATTTTAGTTTACAGAGTGGGAAAACAAGTTAGCTTGGTTTTTGTCAAGTACCTCATTTCTGAACCCGCTTTCTTTCAAGTTAATTTTTCAAGTTAACTCAGTTAACTGCTCACATCTCTTTCCTGTGCCTAACATTTTATAACTCTACCGTCATTCTTCAGACATAAATTGCACTGCCCAAACTTTAATTTGTGTTTCTGAAACACAAATCCCTTCAAATTTATGTCTGTTTAATGTGACAGTATTTATTTTTTCTACAGAAAAGTTAAAGGTTTTCTTTAAAATGATATCATCTCTGAATTCAGAGCATTAGATAATAGACTTTATGTTGGCAGCACTGCTTGCCCCCTTCAACAGTCTACAGACCCACATATCCAGCTGACTGTCTTCCTGGTCCTAATACACTGTCTTACTCAGATCTCCAGCTTGAGTTTGTGACTTCATTTCTCTCTTAACTCTTGGACATAGAGCACTCCCAGGTCTGACCCACTTCTCTGCAACTTCCTAATTCTCATTCCAAAATGATTTGGTTTGTCTACTATTCTGTTTTCCTGCTCAGTTTCTATGACCTATGTGAACAGCTCTCAGACCTATCATAGCATCAGAATCACCCAAAGAAATGTTTAAATTACAGATTCCAAAGTACATATCAAAAGTGCTAAATCAGTTGCTTGAGTTGAGAGCTGGAAATCTATATTGAAAAGAATTGCTTTCATGCATAGCCAAACAGGGAATTCCTGCCCATGTGATATCTTTACCTGAAACAGGTCTCCATGCCAGTTTTCTCCTGGTTCAATGATCTTTCTTCACCAGGTATGGGAAGTTAAATAATTAGCTATCATTCTGTCGTGGCACCTTGATTAGAAACTTTGTATTTGAGAATTATAATAAGAAGACATTCTAATCTCCAGGAAAATGGTGTGTAAGCATTTTTCTGGAGATTAGAAAAATAGTTCTAAAAATAGAAATTATTTTTAGAATCATATTCCCTATAGAGGTGCTCATTTTACCAAAAAATAAAAACAAAATCTTTTAGGTTAAATCCTTTTTCTCTTTTACCCTCTTTAATGAAACATAAAACACTATATGCATTGGAGTTTACAAGCAAATTTTTCTTTAAAAATCATCATAATACCATATAAGCTGTGAGATTATTACACGTTTATTCCAAACAGTTTTTGAAATAAGAGATTTCAGCCAATTTTCCAATGGATATTTTTCTTAGTTGAATAACAAGTCCAGATCACTGATTTTTTAAATCCCTTTTAGTACAAGGTTTTTGTAATTAAAATATTCAATGAAAGTAAACCTATTTAGGTTAATTTACTTAGTGAATGTTTAATAAATGTCTCCTAAATGCAAACAATCTTATTAGGTACTAGAGACAAACACAGTTTCTGTCTGCATTTTGCTGTCTATTGTCTATTTTCGTTGTATGAAAAAAGCCTTTACAGAGCTGAGTGTTCTTGTTTGGCACGTCATGTTACTTTTCTCTCTGAGGCAGCATATGCAGATTACTTTTTGAACTATGGCTTAATTACAAAGAACTGATTAAAGCAAAAAAAATGATATATAATTTATTCACCTGAGAAATTCAGGGCAAAGCCAGTCCTGCTTAAGCATGGAAGTCTAGTTGAAAATATGTTAATACTGTGTTCCAAAACAGAATTCCATATTATTGAGTCTCCTCTTCTGCATCTTACCCTTAATTTGCAGTTGTGCAAAATAATAGCTGTCTCATAGTACCACTTAAACTGAAGTACTATGTAAAACACTTATATTTCAGTTTCTAATTATTTACAGCATACACTAGGGAAGTTCCAAAGCTATAAGAAGTTAATGCATTAAATCTCCATAATTCTCTCCTTCTTCACCATTTTTAGTTGCTTATAGCACCAACAAGAAATGATGTTTAAACTCTTTTCAGGAATGTTTGTTTTTTTATGTTTGTTATCTTCACTTGATAGTATTTTGTGTATGGCTTTTATTTTATACCACGTGTAAAATGTTTGTAGGTTTGTTTTTCCATTGCTGCCCCAGAAAACAGCAGGCTCTAGTAAAAACATGTATTTATGCAGATTTGGAGAAGTCTTGAACTTATTCATGATTTTTCTTCAGATTTTCTTATCTAAATAAACATTTATAATTTTTGATTCCATGAAATGCAATTTGTACTGCTATTCAAACTCATGGAGTTCTCTCTGACTTCTGGAGAGTTATTGAAGGCTTGATGTTCAAGCCATTTCAGTGTTACCTGAGGAGAGACTTGGTGACCCCTCAGTTGGAACAGAAGGATGCACGGGATGACAGCGCGGACAGTGATGATGCCCTTGTGAAAAACTGTGAAGGTCTGAGATTCCTGCAGACTACTTGCAGGCTGAGGGGTTAGCCGGCCAGTTTCACAGATGCTGGCAGAAGCTTTTGTTTCTGAGAAAAACAACACCTAGTAAAGCAAACAGTATGGACTTCACATTTGTGGGAGTTCTTTATGCACCCCAGGTCCCTCGGGGGTGCTGTGGAGCGGTCGAGTAGTTGGTGCTAACGTGGAGGAGCAGAGTCACAATCAGGGACCTCAAATGGGCTGCAGCCAAGCCTCTCCAAACTCTGCCCTGGAAAGAGATGCTATACTGCTCAGAAAATAAATCTGCCCACTGCCGTATCTGTCTAGACTGTTCTCTGTAAAAATTCCTTGAAAAGGTAGTCTAGCACGAAGGACATCGGTACTTACCACAAGTTATGCCCACAAGAGACCTTTGGAGAATTGTCTCTCAATAGTCCTAAGCAATGAATATGATCATGATTTAAACTATTCCTATCAGAATTTTATACCCATTCAACTAATTCTGGTTACCTGAGTTTACCTTGGAGTGTATCTTTTTATATCACCAGTATCATAGGCAATATTGATGGTTAACAGTGTGGCTAGAACATAATGCCTAGAAGCACAGAGGGAAGGCAGCTCATCCTAGACCAGCCCCCTTTCATACAGATGAACACTGCGTAAGTGGGTTCTAGGAAACATGTTCAATAACAATAGCCCAAACTGGAACTGCCTTTTAAAGAAGATCTGAGAAACAAAAAGGAAAAAGATATGTCAGAGAAATAAGGGCCAGCTTTTCAGACAGGACTGTTGAGAGAACAGTCTCTACAGTTGGAGTTAAAGCTCCTGGTTAGGATTGAGAGTTTAGGGGATGGTGTGATGTGATGAACTACAGGCTATCCTTTCTTTCTTTCTTTTTTTTCTTTTGCCAGGTACTTAATTGCCTGAATTAAGATGTCTCTTTCTTTCTCTCTCTCTTTCTTTCTTTCTTTTTCTTTCTTTCTCTCTCTCTTTCTTTCTCTCTTTCTTTCTTTCTTTCTTTCTTCCTTCCTTCCTTCCTTCCTTCCTTCCTTCCTTCCTTCCTTTCTTTCTTTCTTTCTTTCTTTCTTTCTTTCTTTCTTTCTTTCTTCTTTCTCTTTCTTTCTTTCAATTGGGGTATAGTGGCTTTAAAATTTTGTGTTAGTTTCTGCTGTACAATGAAGTGAATCAGCTATACGGATACATATATCCCCTTGCTCTTGGACCTCCTTCCCACCTCCCATCTAGGTCCCCACAGAGCACCGAACTGAGCTCCCTGCACTGTACAGCAGGTTCCAAATAGCTATCTGTTTTATACATGGCAGTGTACATACCTCAATCCCAATCTCCCAGTTCATCCCATAACCCTCCATGTCCAAATGTCTGCTCTCTACCTTTGCATTTCTATTCCTGCCCTGCAAAAAGGTTCATCTGTACCATATTTCTAGATCCCTCATATATGCATTAATATACAATATTTGTTTTTCTCTTTCTGACTTACTTTGCTCTGTATGACAGACTCTAGGTCCATCCACATCTCTACAAATGACCCAATTTCATTCCTTTTTATCACTAATATTCTGTTGTATATATGTACCACATCTTCCTTATCAATTCCTCTGTCAATGGACATTTAGGTTGTTTCCATGTCCTGGCTATTGTAAATAGTGCTGCAATGAACATTGGGGTGCATGTGTCTTTTTGAATTATGGTTTTCTCTGGGCATATGACCAGTAGTGGGATTGCTCGGTCATATGGTAGTTCTATTTTTAGTTTTTTAAGGAACCTCCATACTGTTCTCCATAGTGGCTATATCAACTTACATTCCCAGCAACAGTGCAAGAGGGCTCCCTTTTCTCCACACCCTCTCTAGCATTTATTGTTTGTAGATTTTTTCATGATGACCATTCTGAGTGGTGTGAGGTGACACCTCGTAGTTTTGATCTGCATTTCTCTAATAATTAGTGATGCTGAGCATCTTTTCATGTGCCTCTTGGCTGTCTCTATGTCTTCTTTGGAGCAATGTCTATTGAGGTCTTCCACCCATTTTTTGATTGTGCTGTTTGTTTGTTTTTGGTATTCAGCTGCATGAGCTGTTTGTATATATTAGATATTAATCGCTTGTCAGTTGCTTTGTTTGCAAATACTTTCTCCCATTCTGAGGATTGTCTTTTTTGTCTCATTTATGGTTTTCTTTGCTGTGGAAAAGCTTTTGAGTTTAATTAGGTCCCATTTGTTTACTTTTGTTTTTATTTCCATTTCTCTAGGAAGTGGGTCAAAAAGGATCTTGCTGTGATTTATGTCATGGAGTGTCCTGCCTATGTTTTCCTCTAAGAGTTTTAGAGTGTCTTGTCTTATAGTGTAAAACCAAAATGGTTTTCAATCCATTTTGAGTTTATTTTTGTGTATGATGTTAGGAAGTGTTTTAAGTTCATTCTTTTACAAGTAGCTGACCAGTTTTCCCAGCACCACTTATTGAAGAGACTGTCTTTTCTCCATTATATGTTCTTGCATCCTTTGTCATAGATTAAGTGACCATAAGTGTGTGGGTTTATCCTTGGGCTTTCTATCCTGTTCCATTGATCTATATTTCTGTTTTTGTGCCAATACCATACTGTCTTGATGACTGTACCTTTGTAGTATAGTCTGAAGTCAGGGACCCTGATTCCTCCAGCTCCATTTTTCTTTCTCAAGATGGCTTTGGCTATTTGGGCTCTTTTGTGTTTCCATATAAACTGTAAAATTTTTTGTTTTAATTCTGTGAAAAATGCCATTGGTAATTTGATAGAGATTGCATTGAATCTGTAGATTGCTTTGGGTAGTATAGTCATCTTCACAATATTGATTCTTCCAATCAAAGAACATGGTATATCTCTCCATCTGTCTCTTTCATTTCTTCTCAAGTGAACACAGAACATTCTCTAGGATAGATCACATCTTGGGTCACAAATCAAGCCTTGGTAAATTTAAGAAAAATGAAATCATATCAAGCATCTTTTCTGAGCACAACACTATGAGGTTGGAAATCCATTACAGGAAAAAAACTGTAAAAAACACAAACACATGGAGGCTAAACAATAAGCTAATAAATAACCAAGAGATCACTGAAGAAATTAAAAAGGAAATAAAAAAAAATACATAGAAACAAATGACAATGAAAACGCAACGACCCAAAACCTATGGATGCGGCAAAAGCAGTCCTAAGAGGGAAGTTTATACCAATTCAATCCTACCTCTAGAAACAAGAAAAATCTCAAATAAACAACCTAACCTTACACCTAAATCAACTAGAGAAAGAAGAGCAAACAAAACCCAAAGTTAGTAGAAGGAAAGAACTCATAAAAATCAGAGCAGAAATAAATGAAGTAGAAACGAAGATAACAATAGCAAAAATAAATGAAACTAAAAGGTGGTTCTTTGAGAAGATGAACAAAACTGATAAACCTTTAGCCAGACTCATCAAGAAAAAAAGGAGAGGATTCAAATCAGTAAGATTAGAAATGAAAAAGGAGAAATCACAACTGACACCGCAGAAATAAAAAGAATCATAAGAGACTACTACAAGCAACTATATGCCAGTAAAATGGACAACCTGGAAGAAATGGACAAATTCTTAGAAAAGTACAACCTTCCAAGACTGAACCAGGAAGAAATAGAAAATTTAAACAGATGAAACACAAGTAATGAATTTGAAACTGTAATTTAAAATCTTCCAACAAACAAAAGTCCAGGACCAGATGGTGTCACAGGTGAATGCTATCAAACATATAGAGAAGAGTTAACACCTATTCCTCTCAAACTCTTCCAAAAAATTGCAGAGGGCACAACACTCCAAAACTCATTCTATGAGGCCACCATCACCTTATACCAAAACCAGAAAAAGATATCACAAAAACAGAAAATTACAGACCAATATCACTGATGAACATAGATACAGAAATCCTCAACAAAATACTAGCAAACAGAATCCAACAACACATTAAAAGCATCATACATTATGATCAAGTGAGATTTTTCCCAGGGATGCAAGGGTTCTTCAATATACACAAATTAATGTGACATACAATATTAACAAATTAAATAATAAAAACTATATGATCATCTCAATAGATGAAGAAAAAGCTTTTGACAAAATTCAACACCCATTTATGATAAAAACTCTCCAGAAAGTGGGGATAGATGGAACCTACCTCAATGTAATAAAGGCCAACATGACAAACCCACAACAAACATCATTCTCAATGGTGAAAAACTGAAAGTATTTCCTCTAAGATCAGGAAAAAGACAAGGGTGTCCACTCTTGCCACTATTATTCAACATAGTTTTGGAAGTCCTAGCCATGGCAATCAGAGAAGACAAAGTAATAAAAGTAATCTAAATTGGTAAAGAAGAAGTAAAATTGTCACTGTTTGCAGATGACATGATACTATACATGGAAAATCCTAAAGATGCCACCAGAAAACTACTAGAGCTAATCAATGAATTTAGTAAAGTTGCAGGATACAAAATTAATGCACAGAAATCTCTTGCATTCCTATATACTAACAATGAAAGATAAGAAAGAGAAATCAAGGAAACAATCCCATTTACCACTGCAACAAAAAGAATAAAATACCTAGGAATAAACCTATCTAAGGAGGGAAAAGACCTGTGCTCAAAAAAGTATAAGATACTGATTAAAACTGGCTCTTTCGAAGTGACTTTTTGTGTTAACTAGTCATATGATTGAGGTTATTAATGCTGAGGAGTATTTAGTACCCCCCTCTCAAATCAATATTACCAACTAGAAAACTGAGGCCCAGGGAGTCTGGGAGACTCACCTAAAGTTACACAAGGGGGAGGGGCATATCTTCCTGGAGGTCGTTGGTTTATTCTAAAGGAGCACATTGTGTTCAGGTCGAAAATGAGTGAGACAAAGAGGTGTAGACTGACTGATCTCAGTAGGACTTTAATCCTCTATGTATAGAAAACTCCACTTGTCAGTGTAAATACCTACTCAAATTAGTATTGTATTTGCGAACTTGCCAGAATGTATGAAGGTGCATTTCAGTTTATTATTAGAGCTTGGCCCTAGTGTGGAAAAATATTAATTGCCATTCAGAATAATTTTTAAAAGTTGAATACCTGAAATGCAAATACAGGATTGCCTTAAGCACAATAAACAATTAAATCAATTACAATTTACCAGTGAAACTTTCAAGCATTGAGATGCTTAGTGAAAGGCAGAGAATGTCAGAGTGGTTTAAATATTTTCATCTGCAGTCAGAGGCATTGGCCGTGCTGAGCTGGAAGGTATCTTGGCATCTGTTGGGATGATTTTCTTCCCTTTAAGGAGCCCCAAGCTCTTGAAACACTGGAGCAGGACAGAGGGACCCTCTGAGGGTTAAGATCTTCACTTTGACTTATTTCTAATAGAGACACTCTACTTTTACCTGTTTCACAGCTTGGCTTCTGTTATTTAGAAAACAAACTGAAAAACTTGCTTGTATAGTATTTTATATCTTTTATGTTTTATTGAATATAGTTGTTTTATAATATATTAGTTTCATGTGTACAACATAGTGATTCAATATTTTTATAGATTGTACTCCATTTAAAGTTATTACAAGATAGTGGCTATAATTCCTTGTGCTATACAGTGTATCCCTGTTGCTTATTTATTTTATACATAATAGTTTGTACCTCTTAATCCCCTACTCCTATCTTGCCCCTCCTCACTTCCTTCTCCACATTGGTAACCACTGGTTTGTTTTCTATATCTGTGTCTGTTTCTCTTTTGTTACATACATTCTTTTGTTTTTAGATTCCACATATAAGTGATAACATAGAGTATTTGTTTTTCTCTGTCTGACTTATTTCACCAAACATAATACTCTCTAGGACTGTCCACATTATTGCAAATAGCAGAATTCCATTCTTTTTTATGATTAAGTAATATATATATATATATATATACCATATCTATATACTATATATATAGTATATATATCCATTCATTTCTTCATGGACACTTAGGTTGCTTCCATATCTTGGCTATTGGAAATAATGCTGCTATGAATATTGGGATGCACATATCTTTTTGAATTAGTATTTTCCTTTTTGTCAGATATATACCCAGCAGTGGAATTGCTGGATCATATGGTAGTTCTATTTTTATTTTTTTGAGGAACCTCCGTATTGTTTTTCATAGTGGCTGCACAAATGTACATTTCCAACAATAGTGTCCTAAGGTTCCCTTTTCTCCACATCCTTTTGAACTTTTGGTATTTGTAGACTTTTTTTTTTTTGGTGGTACTCAGGCCTCTCTGTTGTGGCCTCTCCTGTTGCAGAGCACAGGCTCTGGATGTGCAGGCTCAGTGGCCATGGCTCACGGGCCCAGCCGCTCCACGGCATGTGGGATCTTCCTGGACCAGGGTACGAACCCATGTCCCCTGCATCGGCAGGCAGACTGTCAACCACTGCGCCACCAGGGAAGCCCTGTAGACTTATTGATAATAGCCATTTTCACAGGAGTGAGGTGATATCTCATTGTAGTTTTGATTTGCATTTTTCTGATGATTAGCTATGTTGAGCATCTTTTCATGTGCCTGTTGACCATCTGTATAACTTCTTTGGAAAAAATGTCTATTCAGGTCTTCTGCCCATTTTTAATTAGGTTGTTTGCTTTGTTTGATATTGAGTTATATGAGCTGTTTATAGATTTTGGATATTAACTCTTTCTCAGACATATCATTTCCAAATATTTTCTCCCATTCAATAGGTTGTCTTTTTGTTTTGTCAATGGTTTTCTTTGCTGTGCAAAAGCTTTTAAGTTTAATTAGGTCCCATTTGTTTATTTTTGCTTTTATTTATTTTGCTTTAAGAGACAAATCTTAAAAAAATATTGCTATGATGTATGTCAAAGAGTTCTGCCTATGTTTTCTTCTAGGAGATTTATGGTCTCAGGTCTTTAATACATTTTGAGGTTTTTGTATACGGTGTGAGGAAATGTTCTAATTTCATTCTTTTATGTGTGGCTTTTTTCCAGTTTTCCCAGCATCACTTATTGAAGAGACTGTCTTTTCTCCATTGTATATTCTTGCCTCTTGGTCATAGCTTAATTGACCGTAAGTGTATGAATTTATTTTCTGGCCTCTTTATTCTGTTCCCTTGATCTATGTGTCTGTTTTTGTGCCAACACCATGCTTTTATGATTCCTGTAGATTTGGAGTATAGTCTGAAGTCTGGGAGGGTTATACCTCCAACTTTGTTCTTTTTGTCCTCAAGGTTGCTTTGGCAATTCAGGGTCTTTTCTTGTTCTTTGGGGATTATTTGTTCTAGTTCTGTGAAAAATATCATGGGCATTTTGATAGGGATTGCATTAAATCATAGATTGCTTTAGGTAGTATAACCATTTAAAAAATATTAATTCTTCCAATCCAAGAGCAGGAATATCTTTACATTTCTTTGTATCATCTTCAATTTCCTTCATCAATGTTTTATGGTTTTCAGAATATGTCCTCATTGGACATATTAACCTCATTGGTTAAGTTTATTCCTAGGAATTTTATTCTGTTGACGTGATTTTAAACAGGATTTTATTTTTGCTTTCTCTTTCTGATAATTCATTATTAGTGTATAGAAAAGCAACACATATCTGTATATTAATCTTATATCCTGCAACCTTTCTGAATTCATTTATTAGTTCTGGTATCTTTTTGGTGGAGAGACTTTAGGGTTTTCTACATAAAGTATCAAGTCATCTGAAAATAGTGACAGTTTTACTTCTTCCTTTCCAATTGGGATGCCTTTTATTTCTTTTTCTTTTCTGATTGTCGTGGCTAGGACTTCTAATATTATGTTAAACAGAAGTTGTGAGAGTGGGCATCCTTGTCTTGTTCCTGATTTTAGAGGAAAACTTTCAGCTTTTTACCACTGAGTATGATGTTAGCTGTGATTTGGTCATAAATGACCTTTATAATGTTGAGATACCAACTTTGATGAACTTTTTTTTTTATCATTAAAGGGTGTTGAATTTTGTCAAATGCTTTTTTCTGTGTCTATTGAGATAATCATGTGATTTTTGATCCTACCTTTTATTAATGTGGTGTATCACACTGATTGATTGTGAATATTGAACCATCTTTGCATCTCTGGAATAAATTCCACTCAATCACGGTCTATGATCCTTTATATGTATTGTTGGATTCAGTTTCTTAATATTTTGTTGAGGATTTTTGCATTAATATTCATCAAAGATATTGGCCTGTAATTTTCTTTATTGTAGTATCTTTGTCTGGTTTTGGTATGAGGGTAATACTGGCCCCATAAAATGAATTTGGGAGTGTTTCATCTTCAATTTTTTTGGAATAGTTTGAGAACAATTTATAACTTGATAGGAGTTTGGATGCATGCATTTGTATGTTTTATTACATTTGAATTTTATGTAAAACACTATAAACAATTAATGATCTCAATTGGAGCATGCTGAAGTATTTAGGGGGAGATATACTGATATCTGTGATTTACTTAGAAACACACCAAAAATAAGGTAGATTGATGGGTAGATATAGGATGGATATACAATGAAGAAAGTATAGTTGCCTGTTAATGGTAGAATATAGATGGAAGATCTTAGGTGTGCTTTTTTCAACTTTGCTGTACATTTATAAAACTCACCAATATAGTTCAACTCTCTCATTTTCAAAATGAGGAAAGTGAGGTTTAGGGAGAAGAAGATTAATTCATTGTCAGAGCAGCAATTAGAACCAAAAGAACTCATTCGGCAGCTTGTCTTTACATTCAAATTTGATCATTTGCCCCAAGATTTCTTTATATAAGTGTCAGAAAAATCATGAGTGTTATCAAAGATGAAAAAAGGCATTCTATGGTATTATTGAAACTCTTAATTTCAGGAAAATATCCTTTTCCTTCCTTTTTTATTTTTCATGCTTGTAGCATTGAGGCAGTTTTCATGCTTCTTTTTGTTTAGTACATTAGAATCAATTGTGAATTTATATATTCTATGGTATTTATGAACCAACTATACATTTCAGTTTTATATTCACATACAAATGAATACAACTGGCATTTCCTGATCAATGTATTCCTTTTAAAGTATAGCAGTGAAGGCAACTTCTTTAGAAAAGGTCCATGAACTTTACATAGATTCTCTTAATGTCTTTTTTGGGAAAACAAAAAAATGGCTTTGCATCTGGTGTTTGACTGGTATAAGTCATAATGAAGGACTACTTAAAAATGGCTTCTCCTTGGTCTTATACTCTTCTAGAACATTTAGAGGGTAAGAATCTCTGAAGTCAAGATTACCTTAAGTTTAATTCTTGTGACATTTCTAAGTGTGAGATCTTGGGAAAGTTACTCAAGTTCTCTGAGTCTTTTTCCTTGGGTATAAAATAGGGATAATAATCACACCCTACTGATCAGGGTATTTAATAAAATCTATTATTACAATTTTATTAATGGTAACCTTAGAATTTGCTGGTGAATGACTTTTAGTTTTAACATTGTATGTTTATATTTTGTTTTGTTTATTTTACTTTTTATTTGTAGCTGACATTTACTTTCATAAGAGATTGTGCTTCTGAATATTTACAGGATTTACAGCTTCACTTGTCACGTCAATAAAACACGCACACTGTAATTCTTACAGTTCTTTATACAGAAACATGAGTCACCTATAAAGCACGTTATGATTGGGTGTATTTATTCCCTAACTCTGTTCTCCTTTAAGAGATTCTTTCTTATTTCTCAGATTTTAGTGTTGATTACTGCTTTCTAGTCTTCTCCCTAAAGATTTCAAAATGTAAGAATTGTAGACTTGTACAACTCAAAATGTAAGGAATGTAGAATTTTAAAAGGGTGAGAAATTAAAATTTCAATCATTACTGTAACTTTAAAAAATTACAATGTAAAGATGCTACTTTTGGACTTCCCTGGTGGCTCAGTGGTTGAGAGTCCGCCTGCCGATACAGGGGACGTGGGCTCGTGCCCCAGTCCAGGAAAGATCCCACATGCCACCGAGCGGCTGGGCCCGTGAGCCATGGCCGCTAAGCCTTGAGCGTCCGGAGCCTGTGCTCCACAACGGGAGAGGCCACAACAGTGAGAGGCCCGCGTACCGCAAAAAAAAAAAAAAAAAGATGCTACTTTTTCATATTAAGTGGATAAGGATATTCTTAATTGTAGTAGGCACCACTCAGACTAATGAAAATGTTAGCTGGGATATATACATAAATAAAGCAAATACATTTTATTCTCAAATATTAAATATATTTTATCCACCCCAGCATACATATACATATAAGATAATAGTATATCATTTGAAGGAGAAACAAATGTCAAAGTTTTATGTACTGTAGTTCAGTAGTTGTATAATGCTTTCTTTGTGTATCATCTCAAATTCTTTTTTTAATCATATTTTATAGTTTTCAAGGTGACAAAATGAGCTCACTGTACAGAATCATAAAATTTGGAAGGTTGGGAGGAAGCTTTGAGATCTGGAATTCTAAATTAGTGGTTTTTAATCCTTATTTCAGGAGGTTTTAAAAAATTACTAATGCCATACTCCAGATGCATTAAATTAGAATCTCTGTGAATAGGGCCTGAATAGTCCTAGTTTTCAGAAGCTCCCCTGGTGATTCTACCATGATGTCAATGTCAGAATCATCCATCTGTTTTTGTTTTTTGTTTTTTGGCAACATTTAGAAAGGAAACAGAAGTGCTCTAGATCTTGGTGAAGTCATAGACTATTTGCCTTCAGAATTAAAAAAGAATCTTGGTCTCCTCTTAAACCAATGCTTTTTCCACTCTCCCACACTGCTTTCCTTTGGTTACTCCAGACTGTGTTTTTCTTAATGAGTTTGTGTGGTCCTCAAAACCCTTGGGAGAGATCTATCATGTGTAGTCAGGCCTTGTTTTGGTGGATGAGCCTCATGGGTATCGTACATTTGTATTTTCTGAAGCACTGGGGAATGAGTGAAGATATTGGCTTAGCCCCTAGATACCTGAACTTGATTGGTCAAGCTGCTCCATAAACAGAGTTATTTCTGGCCAGGAGAAAGTACAGTGCACTTTTAGTTGGCTACTCTAAATTTTATGCACTACATATTTATTATATTATATTTAACTTTTTTCTGTGATAATGTACTATATGTGTAATAGACTAGCTTTAATTATGGATCATATATTAAGTTTAAAGATCATATAATAAAAAATAAATATTTAAAGTAATTTTACCTATTGTAAAATTATTTTATATTAATTCTTATGATTTTGTTCTCATTTATAGACAACAATATTATTCATATACTATCTAGTTAACTTGCCTTCTATGTATTTCAGAATTTTTTAAATATGGAGTTACAATATTGTCATGCCATTACAGCTAATTTCCAAAGGAATCAAAATGTGGAAAATCTGTTCATAAACCTTCTTTGATATATCCTTTTGAAAAATACAGTTTATTCTAGGTTTTCATCACCATTTCTTGCTGTGGCGGGATAATGTTATAGTCTCAAGTGACATGTGGACAAACATGGATTCAAGGGTAGCGCCTCTTGAAGGCCTTGTTTAAAACACTCACTCTGGGATACTACTGTGCTTCTTTACTTCCAGACTGACCACTGCTCTAAGCAGTGTTGGGTCAATGCCTGGGCTGCCCGACCCCTTGAAGTTCAAGAAGAAGCACCAGGACTTCTCATGATGGGAGGTCAGAATCAATGTAAGTGACTTCCTAACAGGGACAGCTAAATCCCTTCAGTGATTTAGGTCTGTATGAAGTCTGCCATATAAAAGATTATTTCCAGTGTGTGGTGTTTGTCATCATCATACCCCAAAATCTTGCCTTTGACATCAAATGAAACTTTAGAAGCATTTCTCAAGTGTTAATTCTTATGTATCTCTGGTGAAAAGCACAGTGCAAAGATATAATGTGTTCAATTTGTTGTTTCCTTAGGATTACCCATCAATATTTTCAATTCCATTAAATATTAGTTTAAGGAAACTGGAGTTACTTTGAAAATTTCCATCAATGATAGCTGAGAGAAAACTTAGAAAGTCTAATTTAAAATTTTTGTGGACTTTAAAGATGAGCATAAATGTACTCATAAATGCATAAGTGGGCAAAGCTGCAAGATTTCTATCTTTGAGAAAAGTTTTAATTTTGTTGTAATTTGACATTGTTGTTGAGCATTGTTGCTTAGTACAGATTTATTTCTTTTCAGTGATGTTACTTCATGAAATGTCAACCATGTAGGAATTCCCAAAGATAACAGCTCAGTAAATTGTATCAGAAAACACTTGATGTGTACAAATGGATAATAGAAATAGTAGAAATAATGTTCATTTGTGATAAATTACACAAGACTAGGGTTGGATTTTTCCTTTGGGGCAAAATAAAGAAGTTGTAATATGATGCTTGTATTAAGATGGAGTTTTCATTAAGAATAGAAGAGGAGAAAGTGATGAAATAATAGAAAACATCATAATACCATCAAATTCATTCTCATCAAGTCCTGGGGATCTAAATATCTTTTCAAACAGTTTTCTTGTAACTGTTTATAAGTGACAAGGTTATGGTGTTTGAAGATAATGAGAGGATAATTTTCTTGTACTGTTGAAATCTAGAACTTTTGTGTAAAATTATAATACTTCATTATATAGAAAGGACAACAAAGTTCTACAGTAAGTAAAGATTCAAACTGGTTTCTGTTTTTCTAACTAATGGCTTGCATCTAACTCTGATAAACAAGTTTAAACTTATATCATATAAAGTATTGTTTCACATATTGCTATTTTCCTTCATTGAATCCAATCCATAACATATTAAAATAATGAGTACTGGAAAGTACCTAAAGCAAAAAGCCCCAGGTATATTTTAGGGTTCCCATAATCAGTTTAAAAGAGAGTCATTTAAGTTCTGTGAGTATCAGATCTGATTCCCTTCCCTGCCTACCCTCCTAGGCTGTTGTGAGGATGAAATGAGAGTAAATATGTAAAAGTACTATGTTAACTGTAACAGACTGTAGAAAATTTGTTAATCTTTTGGGCAAGATTTAGAACAAAACATTTAAAATAATCTGGGTATTTTATCCAGCAACGTTAGAGAAGGACATCTTCCTTATACAACTTTTATTTAAAAAGAGTAAGAAGGGACTTCCCTGGTCGTCCAGTGGTTAAGACTCCATGCTTCCACTGCAGGGGGTGCGGGTTCCATCCCTGGTAGGGGAATTAAGATCCTCTCCTGCATAGTGCGTGGTGTGGCTAAAAGAATTAAAAAATTTTAAAGAATTTTTAAAAATGTGAAAGAAAGAGTAAGAAACACAGCAATTAATATATAGTGGGCAGAAATACATAGAATAACAACATCAAAATATTTACAAAAAGCAGCCTTAGCTATCACGGCATATACTGGAATCAGGCTGCCTTTGTCAGCCCTCCCTCCTCTCTCTCCCCTGCCCTCTCTAACTTCTCCACTTCCTTCTCTCCCTTTCTCCACTCTGTTTTCTTTCTACTCCCCTACTTTCCGAGGTTGGTAGGACTTTCTTGCTTGTCTCCTGACCTTACGTTTTATATTTTGTGGACCCTCTTTGTTGGTATTACATCACATAGACATCCTGGCAGGCTTTGTAGAAAGAGTTTGGACAGCTTTCCCTTGGTGTTTTGTAGTGAAACAAGGTGGAGCTCTCAGCTGTGGACCAGAGAAAAGAGAGCAGTCTTTGGTCCCAGTGAGTAACAAAACCACAGGCGGTGTTGACAGGAGTGTATGGCCGTGCATTAACTGAGACAGTTCTGTGGTTTGAAACTCTTTAATTGTATCTGTCACTACCATTTACAACTAAAGAAAAATTTATTGAATCTCACCGCATGTTTAGAATGAAAACTCAAAGAAGGGCAGAACCAGAAAAGTAATGCATAAAAAGGAAAGTAAGCAGAGTTTGAGAAGAAATACAAAGAAACCTGAATTGCATAAACAGGATAGCAGTCAAAGGTGAATTTTTCTGTTGGAGATGAGTTCTGGAAGGCTGTTGGATGAGAGAAGGACAGAGAGCTCATTATACCAGGGTTGCTGTGGCTTGTCAGGGCTGATTTCAGGAGAGCTGACTGGAGTTCTGAAACCTGGGGGACAGCACACACCAAGAACACTGGAAGGGAGAAAAACACCAAAAATGAATGGGTAGCAGGAGGTAAGGAACTCATTTATCTTGGCATTCATAATTTAAACATCATAAACTTAAGAGGAATATGTTTTGAAACTATTTAAACTTATTAGCATCAAATACTTCTGTGATTCTTTGTTATTGGTTGTTTATTTTTGAAGCCTGCAATTGAAAAAGTGGTTTAAAAAGTGCAATATTTGCATGAACATTGTATACCATTCTGTAATTACCCTGAGGTGGAAAATTGGGTTCTCCATTGTTCCCTTTTCTTCATTTATTATAATCATCCTTTTCCTTCCCTTTCTTCCTCTGTCTCTTTATGCTTCCTTTCCTTCCTTGTTTTCAATTCTCCCACTGCAAGATTTTAGAATGACTTCTTTAGACTTACAGGTCCTCACTGGACAATGGCACATCTCACAAGTATTTTCTTCAAACATATCAATCATAGGCACCATAAACTCAAAGGAGATTGATGTGTCACAGTGAATTTTCAAATTTTCCCTGTTGCATAAAGAAACTGATATTGACAAAGACAAAACAGTTAAAAAAAACCAGAGCATTACTTCAATAATTTGGGCTATTTGTTAGCATTGTCTTATGATTTTCAGAATATATCTGTGTAAAAACTGGAAAATTTGGAATGTGATCTTTAGACAGAGGCTGCTCTTCTCTGAGGGTTAGAATCTGGTAGCCAGTACAGGTTTTGAGAGTCGACCTCTGGTCAATTGACATTCCTTCCTCTGCCTGATTTTCTGCATTTGAGGGATTCTCAAGCTGCCGTAGTGTACCTCGGTCTCTCAGGTAGGAATATCGTTAACTAGCTTGTATTTGTCTTTGAATAAATTACCAAAAAAAGTGCCTTCTCTGAGCAGAAGAATTGCACCAATAGACTCTTCCTTTCAAGTGTGGCTTGGCACCGAGACTGGGCTAGGTTTAGGTCTCCATATGCCACCTGGAAACTGTCGCAGATGTATAAATAGTACTACAGTTACATGCAGTAGCCCTACCTCCAAGCCATAGGGCAATGGGAAAAATGGGAAATTTTCTCTAAACATGATGATGCTTTATATATTATCAAACCCCAAAATACAGCAAAAACTTGTTTTCACTCTTAGTCAATAATTAGAAACTGCTGACTTTTGGAATTAGCAGATTATCAACATTTTATCTGTCAGCTTTCAAAGTTTTAAATAAAGTATTATTTAACATATTATATAAATAAGTATTTTAACTATAGTAATATGATATTAATTATTAGAAAAGTAAATCAGAAAATTGTTTCAATGCTATTCAGTGAGGCCTTGGCATAGAAAAATAATGCAATTTACATGAAAGATTAAATTTTGAATACTATCATGGGTCAAAGATTTGATGACAGTAATTTTGATTTGCCAGCCTTGGTAGCATCCCAGATTCTCAGATAACTTGGGAACCTGTGGGTTGCAATAGAAGTAAGATATCAAATTGTGCCTCTATGTGTGTGTGTGTGTGTGTGTGTGTGTGCGTGTGTAGGTTTTTTCTATCCAGTTATCTTTTTATCTCTATCTATCTCTTTTTCTTAACATATGAATTCAGGTTTTAAGACCTACTTAGGAGATAGCAAGCTGGATGGGAAAGGTTTGCAATTAAAAACTTTATATTTAAAGCTGTAATATTCCTCTTAAATGTATTTAAAACATGAATATTAAAACCCCAGAAGAAATGAAATTTGGAAATAATGTGATTGGCAATTTGCTCTTATCCTCTGGCTAACGTTCCTATGGGAGAAGGTGACTCAGGGAGGGAAACAGGAGGCCACTCTGTCTCAAGAAGCAGAAGGCAGAGGGTGAGTCTTGAGTATCTTTTAGGTTCAATTTGCACAATCTAGTGATGAAATCACCTAGTTTTTAGGGATTCCTACTGTTGTTCTGGACATTTCAGCTGGCATTAGTGCCACGCATTCTTTTCATTGATATTTAAGCCAAAATAGACAGGTGCTACCCAGTGGTGCCATACCAGAGCCAGGAGCTGAAAGTCAGACCCCAAGAACTCCCAGCCAGATCACTGTACTGTCCAACTCTGTTGCTTCACTGACTTCGCAATATTGGAACATTATGGTTTATACAATTGAGCAACTACAGTTTTGGACTCTATTTATTAAATCATGAAAAGGTTTTATTGCACTAGATGAGTGGAGAATACTAGGTTTATGTTATTCTTTTTTTGAAATTAATTCCAGCTTCTTTATCAAAATAAAAAGTAATAGCTATGGCCATTGACTATTCATGTTTGATATTACAGTTTTGAAATGTGAATTTGATGTTATATTACTTATTTAGAATCTAGAGCAGAACTCTAACTACTGAAGCTACCTTTAAGAATTAAAAAAACAAGTATATAAAAATCTCAATTGGAAACTTTTGCTTCAATGAAGGAAGGCATGGCCTTTGAAAGATACATACTAAAATCAAGTGAAGGATATTAGCTTACTCTTTCAAATTTTTTATTTTCCTTTTATTTCCTTAGACTGTGTTTTATAGGAATATTGAATTTGTGATTCTTATGTTTGATACTGATGAAGGACCTTTAAGCAAGTTCAAAGTAAAACTAAAATAAAAATTATTAAATTATCTCTAGAACATATTAAGTGTGTTTAATTCCCTTTAGAACTGGAATTTTTAGCTAGTTTTTAAAAAAATTTTTCCTGCTCTATCTATTGCATTAGCAACCATAGACCAAGTGACATCATTGTTTTTAATAAAACAGATTAATAAAAATGTAAGAAGATTAAGCATTTTAGATTCTGGCTTTTATGCTTAATATGAGAGTATTGGTTTGAAGCCAGTACATGCTAATTTATTGGCACTTTCCTTGAAGTAATGTAGAAGATTACCTCCTCTGAGATTGTTCACCTGGGGTAGTCATTCTCAGCCAAGGAGCAATTTTGCCCCCAGGGAACATTTGGCAATATCTGGAAACATTTTTGGTTGTCACAGCTGGGGAGGTGGGTTGCTACAGGCATCCAGAGAATAGAAGCCAGAGATGCTGCTAAACATCCTACCGTACATAGGACAGCCCCCAGCAAAGAATTATCCAGTCCAAAATGTCAAATAGTGCCAAGGTTGAGAAAGCCCTGGTCTAGGAGTGTTTATTGCTTCCTCCTATTGCTTTCCTTTTTCCTTTTCCTTCTTTCTTTTTCCATTCCTCTTACTTAAATAGGTATGTGTAGCTTTGTGGAGAAGGGTAAGTGGCTGTCTATTTTGTACTAGATGTAATCTTTTAAGAGTTATTTCCTAAGGTGTGGCTTGTACAGAATGAAAAGGTGGTCAGGGAGCCTGCACTTGGCTGTACAACTTTGGACTTGTCACTTACCTCTTTCTTTCTCTAAAAGTCAGAACTGAGCAAGATTTGAGGTTTCTTTTAGCCTAAGAAAATCAAAATATTTTGGCTAAACCATTCATTCAACCTCACACAAGCACCTTCTTGTGTCAAATGCCGTTCTAGGTGCTGTGAGTGAACTGATACAGAAGATCAGAAGACGTAGCTTCTGATTTCTCAATGCCTGTGATTTAACTGGGGAGACGGACGTGTAAACAAAACTGATCACACACTGTGAAAAGAATTCAAATAAAAGAGGCTATTGGACGAAAGGAGGAATTTGCCAGAAGGGGAGGCAAGGCATCCCAGACAAAAGGAATGGCATAGGCGAAAGCTTAGGATTATGAAAGCCCTGTTAGGTTAAGTAATGTTGAAAAGTTTCGGTGTGATGGGGATATGGTTGCTGAATGAAAATGCTCTTCTTGTGTTGCTTTAAAATATCAAAAATTTACAAAAGAATTTTACAGCTATGAAAAATAAATATTATCAATAGCCCTTGCACTGGAGCCATTGGTTCATGTCCAAAGTGTTCATCACAAGCACAGACAGCCTGGATCACAGTCTGAGGATCCCATCAGGTCCTGTCTTTCCTACTGTACTTGTCTTAACTTGTGCCTGATCTGCTGCTTCATTGTTAAAACTGTGGATTGTGGTGCAGAAGAGCCAGGAACAACACATCCAAATTTTAAGAAGTGTCTGCTTTTCCCCTCTATCAAGTTCCCTGGAAATAGTTTAGAATTTTAATAATCCCCTTGGGGCAATGGACTTGGGTAATTAAAACAGCTGATTTAATTCACAAATGTAGGTGGGCCAAATGTAGTGTCATCCCATTCAACCCTCCTAAAACGAGTGGAGAGCATGATGACAGAAATAGTGCCAAGGCTTCTGCCACACATGGACAACAGGCAGCACCAGTTTTTGGCTTGGTGACCAAACACTGGTCAGCATTGCTGAACTAGTGATTCTCAGCTCTACCTAAGGCACCATCATACTCAATTGTCTTTTGCAGCTGTGAAAATCAGTATCTTCCCTTAGAGTATGTCATAAAAGGAAATGAGAGTATTCTGAGGGAAACTGATATTTTATCAGCTGTAAAGAAAGAGACAAATTTTGCATGAGTTTTCCCTCAGCAAATCTGACTTTTCTCAGGAGAAGGGAGTTTAAGTAGAATAACTCCTTTTGCTGCTTTTCTTTGGAAATATCCAGATATAAAAAGAAGTCATGTAGTAGATATCACAGTGACTGGAGAGTTCAGGAAATCTCTCTTCTCTTTCCAGCCAAGAGCTGACTTTCTATTACGCTTAACTTCTTGATGTCTGAACTTCTCCTTCTAGAAATAAATCTAATAGTACCTGCTATTCTTGGCTCAGGACTTATGAAGTAATGTCTATAGAGTATTTGTGAAGAAAAAGGTTCTATAACACAAATAAGTATTTTTCCACCCTTGATATCAGTTAGTTTCCGGTTTGTATGACTAAATTCTAAGTAGTCTGACATTTGGCAACCTCTTTTTTTTCCCATCAGAATGTAAAATTCATGATTAACCGCTCATTATGAATTTGTCACAACTTCACTTAACCTAATAAATATCCCAGAAAGAGCTGACTTGGCTAGAGCTGAATCAGTACAGCTTTATGAATTTGGCCACTAAGTTAAGCCAATAGTTTTAAATCTGTACTGATCTAAGGATGAATGTGCAGAAAGCAAGACCTGGGTGCATTCTCCCAGAATCAGTGGAGTTCAGCTGTCAATCAGGTTGGTTAGAGGAGGAGGAGGTACAGATGAATCTGCGGAAGGTCAGCATGTCCCCCTTTGATATGTAGAGACCAGCAGTGGTACTAGCAGAGGGACCAACTGAAGAATTAGTGGGCAAGCAATCTTAAGTGTGACTTACAAGACTTAAAATGTTTTGAGCTCTTAAAGATTGTTCATTATGCCATAGGTGCATGTTCTTTTATGGTCTATTAGATTTTGTTTTCTATGTAAATAATCACCTGCTGCCTGCTTAAGAGAGAGCTGTACACCCTCATTTATAGATAGGCTGTGGCTGCTTTTGCATTACAATGGCAAGTTACGCAGTTGCAACAGAGAATTTTATGGCCCACAAAGACTAAAATATTTACTATCTGTATCTTTACAGAAAAAGTATGCTGACCCTTGCTTTAAAGAAATACCTTTGGTAAACAAAAACTATAGATAAATTCTCTCAGTGTCCAATTCACCTAGACAAATGAAATTATTTTCTTTTGAAGAAATGATAACCCCCAATACTTTCTTTTCACCTTATTTGCTTTATAATACCTGAGAAAGTCTTTTAAAATGCAAATATTGAAATAATGTGTAAAAGGAACTATGCTTCTTATGATCTATAAGCACTCCAGAAAAAAACGTATGTATATAGTAGTATAGTGACTGCAAAGTGATCTCTAATAGTGTTACCAGTTGTATTAGGGAAGTGAATAAATAACAATAACAACAGCAAATGTTTATAATATGTTTATTCTGTATTAGACACTGTTCTAAGTACTTTTAAATTTTTTCTTCAGCAACCCTTTAAAGTAGGATAATTATTATTATTTTTTTAACATCTTTATTAGAGTATAATTGCTTTACAATGGTATGTTAGTTTCTGCTGTATAACAAACTGTATCAGCTATACATATGGCATACACCCCATATCTCCTCCCTCTTGTGTCTCCCTCCCACCCTCCCTATTCCACCTCTCTAGGCAGTCACAAAGCACCGAGCTGATCTCCCTGTGCTATGTGGTGCTTCCCACTAGATGTCTATTTTACATTTGGTATATATGTAAAATATATATGTATATATGTCTCTCTCACTTCATCCCAGCTTACCCTTCCCCCTCTTCGTGGCCTTAAGTCCATTCTCTATGTCTGCATCTTTATTCCTGTCTTGCCCCTGGGTCCTTCAGAACCTTTTTTTTTTTTTTTAGATTCCATATATGTGTGTTAACATATGGTATTTGTTTTTCTCTTTCTGATTTACTTCACTCTGTATGACAATCTCTAGGTCCATCCACCTCACTACAAATAACTCAATTTCATTTCTTTTTATGGCTGAATAATATTCCATTGTATATATGTGCCACGTCTTCTTTATCCATTCATCTGTTGATGGACACTTAAGTTGCTTCCATGTCCTGGCTATTGTAAATAGAGCTGCAATGAACACTGTGGTACATGACTCTTTTTGAATTGTGGTTTTCTCACGTTATATGCCCAGTAGTGGGATTGCTGGGTTATATGGTAGCTCTATTTTTAGTTTTTTGAGGAACCTCCATACTGTTCTCCATAGTGGCTATGTCAATTTACATTCCCCCAACAGTGCAAGAGGGTTGCCTTTTCTCCACATTCCCTCCAGCATTTATTGTTTGTAGATTTTTTGATGATGGCCATTCTGACCAGTGTGAGGTGATAACTCACTGCACTTTGATTTGCATTTCTCTAATGATTAGTGATGTTGAGCATCCTTTCATGTGTTTCATGGCAATCTGTATATCTTCTTTGGAGAAATGTCTATTTAGGTCTTCTGCCCATTTTTGGATTTCATTGTTTGTTTTTCTGATATTGAGCTGCATAAGCTGCTTGTATATTTTGGAGATTAATCCTTTGTCAGTTGCTTCGTTTGCAAATAATTTCTCTCATTCTGAGGGTTGTCTTTTCATCTTGTTTATGGTATCCTTTGCTGTGCAAAAGCTTTTAAGTTTCATTAGATCCCATTTGTTTATTTTTGTTTTTATTTCCATTTCTCTAGGAGAAGGTGCAAAAGGATCTTGCTATGATGTATGTCATGGAGTGTTCGTTCTGCCTATGTTTTCCTCTAAGTGTTTTATAGTGTCTGGTCTTACATTTAGGTAATTTAATCCATTTTGAGTTTATTTTTCTGTACGTTGTTAGGGAGTGTTCTAATTTCATTCTTTTACATGTAGCTGTCTGGTTTTCCCAGCACCACTTAGTGAAGAGACTGTCTTTTCTCCATTATATATTCTTGCCTCCTTTAGCAAAGATAAGGTGACCATATGTGCATGGATTTATCTCTGGGCTTTCTATCCTGTTCCACTGATCTATATTTCTGTTTTTGTGTCAGTACCATACTGTCTTGATTACTGTATCTTTGTAGTATAGTCTGAAGTCAGGGACCCTGATTCCTCCAGCTTCATTTTTCTTTCTCAAGATTGCTTTGGCTCCTCCGGGTCTTTTGTGTTTCATACAAATTGTGAAATTTTTTGTTCTAGTTCTGTGAAAAATGCCAGTGGTAGTTTCATAGGGATTGCATTGAATCTGTAGATTGCTTTGGGTAGTATACTCATTTTCACAATGTTGATCCTTCCAATCCAAGAACATGATATATCTCTCCATCTGTTTGTATCATCTTTAATTTCTTTCATCAGTGTCTTACAGTTTTCTGCCTACAGGTCTTTTGTCTCCTTAGGTAGGTTTGTACCTAGGTATTTTATCCTTTATTTTGCAATGGTAAATGGGAGTGTTTCCTTAATTTCTCTTTCAGATTTTTCGTCATTAGTGTATAGGAATGCAAGAGATTTCTGTGCCTAATTTTGTATCCTGAAACTTTACCAAATTCATTGATTAGCTCTAGTAGTTTTCTGGTAGCATCTATAGGATTCTCTATGTATAGTATCATGTCATCTGCAAACAGTGACCGTTTTGCTTCTTCTTTTCCTATTTGGATTCGTTTTATTTCTTTTTCTTCTCTGATTGCTGTGGATAAAACTTCCAAAACTATGTTGAATAATAGTGGTGAGAGTGGGCAACCTTGTCTTGGTCCTGATGTTAGTGGAAATGTTTTCAGTTTTTCATGATTGAGAACGATGTTGGTTGTGGGTTTGTCATATATGGCCTTTATTATGTTGAGGTAAGTTCCCTCTATACCTACTTTCTGGAGGGGTTTTTTATCATAAATCGGTGTTGAATTTTTCAAAAGCTTTTTCTGAACCGACTGAGATGATCATATAGCTTTTATACTTCAATTTGTTAATATGGTTTATCACATTGATTGATTTGCATATATTGAAGAATCCTTGCATTCCTGGAGTAAACCCCACTAGATCATAGTGTATGATCCTTATAATGTGCTGTTGGATTCTCTTTGCTAGTATTTTGTTGAGGATTTTTGCATCTACGTTCATCAGTGATATTAGCCTGTAGTTTTCTTTCTTTATGATATCTTTGTCTGGTTTTTGTATCAGGGAGATGGTGGTCTCATAGAATAAGTTTGGGACAGTTCCTCCCTCTGCTATATTTTGGAAGAGTTTGAGAAGGATAGGTGTTAGCTCTTCTCTAAATGTTTGATAGAATTTGCCTGTGAAGCCATCTGGTCCTGGGCTTTTTGTTGTTGGAAGATTTTAAATGACAGTTTGAATTTCAGTGCTTGTGCTTGGTCTGTTTATATTTTCTATTTCTTCCTGGTTCAGTCTCAGAAGGCTGTGCTTTTCTAAGAATGTGTCCATTTCTTCCAGGTTGTCCATTTTATTGGACTATAGTTGCTTGTAGTAATCCCTCAAGATTCTTTGTATTTCTGCAGTGTGAGTTGTTACTTCCCCTTTTTCATTTCTAATTCTGTTGATTTGAGTCTTCTCCCTTTTTTTCTTTATGAGTTTGACTAATGGTTTATCAATATTTTTTATCTTCTCCAAGAACCAGCTTTTAGTTTTATTGCTCTTTGCTATCATTTCCTTCATTTCTGTTTCATTTATTTCTGATCTGATCTTTATGATTTTGTTCCTTCTGCTAACTTTTGGGTTTTTTGCTCTTCTTTCTCTGATTGCTTTACGTGTATGATTAGGTTGTTTAGCTGAGATGTTTATTGTTTCTTGAGGTAGGATTGTATTGCTATAAAGTTCTCTCTTAGAACTGCTTTTGCTGTATCCCATAGGTGTGGGATGTGTTGTTGTGTTTTCATTGTCATTTGTTTCTAGGTATTTTTTTTATTTCCTCTTTGATTTCTTCAGGGATCTCTTGCTTTTTAGTACTGCATTGTTTAGCCTCCATGTGTCTGTAATTTTTACAGATATTTTCCTGTAATTGGTATCTAGTTTCATAGCACTGTGGTCAGAAAAGATACTTCATACGATTTCAGTTTTCTTAAATTTAGCAAGGCGTGATTTGTGACCCAAGATATGATCTATCCTGGAGAATGTTCCATGAGCACTTGAGAAGAAAGTGTAATGTGCTGTTTTGGGATGGAATGTCCTATAAATATCAGTTATGTCCATCTTGTTTAATGTATCATTTAAAACTTGTGTTTCCTTATTTATTTTCATTTTGGATGATCTGTCCATTGGTGAATGTGGGGTGTTAAAGTCCCCTACTATGATTATGTTACTGTCGATTTCCCCTTTTATGGCTGTTAGCATTTCCCTTATGTATTGAGATTCTCCCACGTTGGGTGCATAAATATTTACAATTCTTATATCTTCTTAAATTGATCCCTTGATCATTATTTAGTGTCCTTCTTTGTCACTTGTAATAGTCTTTATTTTAAAGTCTATTTTGTCTGATATGAGAATTGTTACTCCAGCTTTCTTTTGATTTCCATCTGCATGGAATATCTTTTTCCATCCCCTCACTTTCAGTTTGTATGTGTCCCTAGGTCTGAAGTGGGTCTCTTGTAGACAGCATATGTACAGGTCTTGTTTTTGTATCCATTCAGCCAGTCTATGTCTTTTGGTGGAGTATTTAATCCATCTACATTTAAGGTAGGTATCAATATGTTTGTTCCTATTAACATTTTCTTAATTGTTTTGGGTTTGTTATTATAGGTCTTTTCCTTCTCTTGTGTTTCCTGCCTAGAGAAGTTCCTTTAGCATTTGTTGTATAGCTGGTTTGGTGGTGCTGAATTCTCTTAGTTTTTGCTTATCTGTAAAGGTTTTAATTTCTCCAACAAGTCTGAAATCCTTGTTGGGTAGAGTAATCTTGGTTGTAGGTTTTTCCCTTTCAACACTTTAAGTATGTCCTTCCACTCCCTTCTGGCTTGCAGAGTTTCTGCTGAAAGATCAGCTGTTAACCTTATGGGGTTTCCCTTGTATGTTAATTGTTGCTTTTCCCTTGCTGCTTTTAACATTTTTTCTTTGTGGTTAATTTTTGATAGTTTGATTAATATGTGTCTTGGCATGTTTCTCCTTGGATTTATCCTGTATGCGACTCTCTGCGCTTCCTGGACTTGATTGGCTATTTCCTTAGCCATATTAGGGAAGTTTTCAACTCTAATCTCTTCAAATATTTTCTCAGTCCCTCTTTTGTTCTCTTCTTCTTCTGAGACCCCTATAATTTGAATGTTGGTGCATTTAATGTTGTCCCAGAGTTCTCTGAGGCTGTCCTCAATTCTTTTCATTCTTTTTTCTTTATTCTGCTCTGTAGTAGTTATTTCCAGTATTTTATCTTCCAGGTCACTTATCCGTTTTTCTGCCTCAATTATTCTGCTATTGATTACTTCTAGAGAATTTTTAATTTCATTTATTTTGTTGTTCATCATTATTTTTTTGCTCTTTAGTTCTTTCAGGTCCTTGTTAAACTTTTCTTGTATTTTCTCCATTCTATTTCCAAGAATATGGATATCTTTACTATCATTACTCTGAATTCTTTTTCAAGTAGACTTCTTATTTCCTCTTCATTTGTTTGGTCTGGTGGGTTTTTGCCTTGTTCCTTCATCTGCTGTGTATTTCTCTGTCTTCTCATTTTGCTTAACTTACTGTGTTTGGGATCTCCGTTTCACAGACTGCAGGTTCGTAGTTCCTGTTGTTTTGGGTGTCTGCTCCCAGTGAGTAATTGTGGTCCAGTGGGTTGTGTAGGCTTCCTGGTGGAGGAGACTGGTGCCTGTGTTCTGGTGGATGAGGCTGGATCTTCTCTTTCTTGTGGGCAGTACCATGTCCGTTGGTGTGTTTTGGGGCGTCTATAAACTTATTATAATTTTAGGCAGCCTGTCTGCTAATAGGTGGGTTTATGTTCCTGTCTTGCTAGTTGTTTGGTATTGGGTGTCCAGTACTGTAGGTTGCTGGTCATTGTTGGAGCTGTGTCTTAGTGTTGAGATGGAGACCTCTGGGAGAGCTTTTGCCATTTGATATTACATGGGGCCATGAGGTCTCTGGTGAACCAATGTCCTGAACTCGGCTCTCCCATCTCAGACGCTAATGCCTGACACCCAGGCAGAGCTCCAAGACCCTGTCAGCCTACAATGCTCAGTAGAAAATTGAGAAAATAAGAGAAAGAAAGAAGGAAAATTTTAAATAAATAAAATAAAGTTATTGGGCTTCCCTGGTGGTGCAGTGGTTGAGAGTCCTCCTGCCGGTGCAGGGGACACGGGTTCATGCCCCGGTCTGGGAAGATCCTGCATGCCACAGAGTGGCTGGGCCTGTGAGCCATGGCTGCTGAGCCTGCACGTCTGGAGCCTGTGCTCCGGAACAGGAGAGGCCACAACAGTGAGAGGCCCATGTACTGCAATAAATAAATAAATAAAAATTTAAAAATAAAGTTATTAAAATAGAAATTATTAAAGATAAAACAATTTAAAAGTAATAAAAAGCAAAAGAAAGAGAGAAGGAACATAGCAGGCAACCAAACAAAGAAAACAAATCCACCAATGACAAGTGCTAAAAACTGTACCAAAAACAAAAAACAAAACAAAAACAAGAAAAAGGACTGTCAGGGGCTTCCCTGGTGGCGCAGTGGTTGAGAGTCCGCCTGCCGATGCAGGGGATGCGGGTTCGTGCCCCGGTCCGGGAGGATCCCACATGCCGCGGAGTGGCTGGGCCCGTGAGCCATGGCCGCTGAGCCTGCAAGCCCGGAGCCTGTGCTCCGCAACGGGAGAGGCCACAACAGCAAGAGGCCCGCGTACCGCAAAAAAAAAAAAAAAAAAAAAGGACTGTCAGAACCCTAGGACAAATGGCAAAAGCAAAGCTATACAGACAAAATCACACAAAGAACCATACACATACACACTCACAAAAAGAGAAAAAAGAAAACATATATATATAAAATGAAAAAAGGAAGAGAGCAACCAAATCAATAAGCAAATCTACCAATGATAACAAGCTCTAAATACTAGACTAAGATAAATTTAAAGCCAGAAACAAATTAAATGCAGAAAGCAAACCCCAAATCTACATTTGCTCCCAAAGTCCACCACCTTAATTTTGGGATAATTCATTGTCTACTCAGGTATTCCACAGATTCAGGGTACATCAAGTTGATTGTGAAGATTTAATCTACTGCTCCTGAGGCTGGGGGGAGAAATTTCCCTTTATCTTCTTTGTTCACACAGCTCCTGGGGTTCAGCTTTGGATTTGGCCCCACCTCTGCATGTAGGTCACTTGAGGGCATCATTTGGAAAGTCTGAGATCTTCTGCCAGTGTTCAGTAGGTGTTCTGTAGGAGCTGTTCCACATGTAGATGTAGTTTTGATGTATTTGTGGGGAGGAAGGTGATCTCCATGTCTTACTTCTCCACCATCTTGAAGGTGCCCCCTCAATAATTTAATTAAATTTTAAATGTTTTTCTACTAACTGATTGACAGTTATTTTCTGGAAGAGATGAGAAATTACTGCTAAGTTTGCTGCTGGACAATATGACAGAAGTTTTCTATGATATTTTCTCTCAACTTAGAAAATGTAAAGTCAGCTGGAATAAGACAAGGTAGTTCCGAGCCGTAGGAGCAGAGATGGGCAGGAGGAGAAATCTTGTGCAGCATTTTACTTCTTAAAAGGAAATGTGAAAACCTCCTCTCCATTTAGGTCTCTTTCCCTTCCCCAAATTTAAATATTTAAATTTAAGTATCATTGTCTTAACAACTGTATGATATCACTTATATTTAGAATCTGAAAAGCTGAACTCCTAGCAATAAAGACTAGAATGCTGATTACCTGGGCCTGATGGGTGGGAGATATAGGGAGATGTTGGTTCAATAGTACAAACTTCCAGTTTTAAGTTGAATAAGTTCTCAGGATCTCATGTACTGCATGTTGATTATAGTAAATAATACTATATTATACACTTGAATGTTACTGAGGGAGTAAATCTTAACTTCTCACCACAAAAGAGAAATTGTAATTATGTGACATGAAAGAGGTGTTGACTAAAGCTATGATGGCCATCATTTTGCAATATACGAAGGTTCCAATTCAACCCGTACACCTTAAAGTTGCACAATGCTATAAGTCAATTTTGTCTCAGTAAATCTGGGAAAAAAATAAATATCAGTGTTTTGAGTAACAGATAGTATTATAATTTTCATTTTAATCATCAAATATGACTTATAAAACCCATGAGGAAGAGACCCTATTGTGTACACACCCAAATTCTGCTCCTTCTCTTGTTCTTCCTTCCTTCATCATGCTCTAAGATCCTTTCATCTATCATTTATCATTTCTTGGCCTATTCACTGGAAAAACTATGAAATATCATGTATTTTTAAAGATGAAATACCTGATGTGTTCATTCAGATATTGCTAATTCAAATTTTGGATCTTGGGGTTTTCACTTATCTCTTTATTTCATTTTGGTTCTCAAGGACAACAGAGCGTATTAGAATATTCCATGATTATTCTGTCTCACATATCACACACAACATTCTCAGAATAACAATACTAGAACTATTATTGCCAATTCTGATTACTGAAAACAATAAAACAAAATGTCTTTGCATATATACATCTATGAGCCTCAATTTTTTGTCAGAGCTTATAACCATAACATATAATATTTTCTTCCTTCTAACCTTCATCATTTTTCTTTGTTCTGCAAATAACTACTTATTTAATGCTCCACACAAGTTCTTCTGTTGATGTCCCTCTAGACATTTTTATTGTCTGAAATTTGTTCTCTAATAGATTCCTGAAGAAGTGCTAATAGTAACCACCTTCTGTGAGTTCTTTCCTATTGCTAACAGTTTACTTTGAAAGTCAGTTTTGTTAAGAATGATCTTTGGCTCAAATTTTCATTTTTTTGAGCATCTTAATCATACTCTCCATTTATTTCTGAAATAAAGCGCCACTTTGAAAGACAATTGTTTTCTTTCCCTTATACTTCATATACTCCTTTTATTTCAATGTCCACAGGATTTTATTTTTTTTCTTTCAAGTCCAGAATTTTACTAGATTATCTGTTGATGTTGGTAGTTATGGGTTGATACTCTCAGGTATATTATGTGCTTTCTTAATATATAATTTTTAATATCTTTATTTTGGGAATTTTTTATTATAATTTTTATTATTTATTTTGTTTCCTTCAGAGACTAGATATAAAATAATAGAGTGGTTATAAGGTCCTTTAATTATTTTGATAGTATTGCCTCACTGATTTTTAGCATCTAATGTTATGTAAAAATTCAGAAGCTGTTGTGATTCCTGTTTTACTGTATGTTTCTCCTTTTTCTGACTCTTTTCATACCCGGTGTTCTGAAATTTATCAAGTATTTGCCTTAGTGTAAGTCTTTATTCTTTCATTGGGCTAGGCACCAGGTGAAACGTTTTTTATGTAGAAAGTCTGATTCTTCAGTTTGGGAAAATTTTCTTCTTTTATTTCTATTTTTTAATTGAAATATAGTTAGTTTCTGCTGTACTACATAGTGATCTGACATTTTTTTCAGTTAAGCAACAAATATTTATTGATTGACGTTTTAATGCTGAATAGGACAAACATTTCCTGCCCTCCTGGAACTTAGAGTTTTGAATGATATGGAAACAGTAGTCAATGCCATTGCAAGGGTTGAAGCTCATGTGCCTCTTTACTCTTAGTCTAGTATTTTCTCCATTACCATCTTCTTATTTTAGCTTTTATTGAAAAATTGCACTCCTTACTGAGTTTATTTTAAATTGTATTTAATTATTATAATACCTAAGGATATTATGAATATCATTCATTGTCTAACTCAGGAGTATAGCTATAACTACCCAATTTCCAGAATTAATACAGCCACTGAAAATTCTGTTTTTGATGAAATCCTTAATGATTTGACATTTGCATATGTTATGAAATGATCACCATGATAAATCTAGTAACCATCCCCATACAAACTTACTACCATATTATTGACCAGATTCCTTATGCTGTATATTACATCCCAATTGATTTATTTTACAACTGGAGGTCTTTACCTGTTAATTCTCTTCACCTGTTTCACCCAATCCTTGCCCCCAGGAATCACACATTTGTTCTCTGTATCTATGAGTCTGTTTTCATTTTGTTTTGTTCTTTAGATTCCACATATAATTGGGAGCATACAGTATTTGTCTCTCTCTGTCTTATTTCACTTAGCATAATACCCTGTAGATTCATCCATGTTGTTGCCAATGGCAAGATTTCATTCTTTTTTATGGCTGAGTAATATTCCATTGTATATTTTTACCACATCTTCTTTATCCATTCATCGATTTATGGACACTAAGGTTGCTTCTATGCCTCAGCTATTGTGAATAACAAACACTGTATTGAACATAAGGATATATATGTCTTCTTAAATTAGTGTTTTCATTTCCTTCAGGTAAATATCCAGAAGTGAAATTGCTGAATCATATTGCAGTTCTATTTTTAATGGTTTGAGAAACCTCCATACTGTCTTCCATGTTGGCTGCACCAGTTTACAATCTCACCAACAGTGCATGAGGGTTCCCTTTTCTCCACATCCTCACCAACACTTATTATTTCTTGTCTTTTTGTTAATAGCCATTCTAACAGGTATGAGGTGATATCTCTTTGTGGTTTGGATTTGCATGTCCCTGATGATTAGTGTCTTCTATTATCTCTTTAATTTTTCTCTCCTCCCTTTCTTAATTCTCACATTTTATAATTCTTATTAGTTGAAAGCTTGGCTTCCTGAATTAATTTTCTAATTATTTTCCTTATGTTTTGTAGTTTTCACCTGCTATAGTCTGACTGTTTGTGTCCCCACAAAATTCATATATTGAGATCCTAATCCCCAATGTGATGATATTTAGAGATGTGTAAGGTATAAGGTGGTTATGTCATGAGGGTGAATCCCTCATGAAGGACATTAGTGCCCTTATAAAAGAGGCCCCAGAGAACTCCCTTGCCCTTTCTGCCATGTAAGGACACAGCAAAAAGAAGACTGTCCATGAACCACAAAACAGGCTCTCACCAGCCAGCACCTTGGACTTCCCAGCCTTGAAAACTGTGAAAAATAAATGTCTGTCATTTATAAACCACCCAGTCTGTGGTAATCTGTTTTAGCAGCCCAAAAGGAGTAAGGCACCATCTCTTTGCCTTTTTTAAGAATATAATTATATAATTTATAACAGCCATGCTTTTCAAGTTTAAGTTTGATGTGCTGACAAAAGCATGCAGTCATTTAAGTGTCACCACAATATCCCAAACTTCCCTTGTGCTCCTTTGTTTTCAATCCCCTTACCCTGTTCTCATCTCCAGACAACCACCACTGTGTTTTCTATTCCTGGAGTTTCCCCTTAAAATCTCTGTCTTTTTGTTCTCTTTTCCTGTAAATTTCCTGAACTTATAGTTTTTCTAATTACCCTTCTAACAAGAATTTTAATTTAAGCTGTATTTTAAATTTTTCTTAACATCTTGTTCTTATTTCATGGCTACAATGTCATTTTATCTGTCCGTGGATATTAATTAAGGTTTCCTGAAAGTTTTTTCTGCATTTCCTCAGAGTTCCCTTTTCCTTTTGCTATTCATTTTTTAAAGTTGAATATATTTTTCGGATGTCCGATGTTTCTTAACTATCCAATCATATTCAGTGTGAAGTGCTGAAAAGCTGATTGGAAATCTGTGTGCCTGGGTGGGTCTTTCAGGGTTTTGGGCTTCACTGCAGAGTGAATGTATTCATTGTTAACTCCAAAATTATTTGTAAATGTTTTGCTTGGTGTGGTTTGCTACTTCCAAAGAATGAGCCACTCATGTCCTTCCTGATTATTCTAGGCTTACAAATTTGGGGCAGGAAAAACAAATTTGGAGCAGGAAAAGGGGGCTGTGGATCTCACTGATGGCTATGAAAATATCACTTAACCATTTTGTTTGAATGCCACATCTCATCCTGTGTTTATTCTCTGCTTGGTGTTCCGAAGTCTGGAATCTGATTGGCTACATTTCTCCAGAAACTATAAAACTTTTTTTCTGGGAAGCTTGACAGATCTGGATGGGGTAGGGTTTGGGTATCCAACTATTCTTTAAACAGATTTTGAAAAGACCCACCTGTTTTCAGCCCCAGCCTCGTCTTAGCCTTCCACTATACTTGGAGCTCTCCATACTTTAACCTTTCTAGGGTTCTACAGGGTTAATTGGCTTGCTTCCCTTCATTATTTCTTAAGGATTATCTTTCTTCCATTTTGCTAAGTCACTTATGCTTCCTCTATCTACTTACTATTTAGGTTTAAGGTATATCTTAGTTTCATTCAAGATGGTGTCTAGACTTTGCTTTCTTGTTCTATCTATTGTTTATGGGATGTTTTTGAGAGTAGAAGAGTATGGAAATGTCTTTAAATATCCATCTTGAAATGAGAAGTCTACAGCTATATCCTTAAATATAGCTATGGACTTCTCATACATAAACTGCAGTCTTTTACAGCATTTGACACAACTAACATACTACTCTTTTTTTGAATTGAAGTGTAGTTGATTTATAATATTGTGTTCATTTCAGATGCACAGCACACTGATTCAGGTTTTTTCCAGATTATGCTCCATTATAGTTTATTACAAGATATTGGGCATAATTCCCTGTGACTTTCATGGTTGTTATTACTTTTATTCTCTTATGTCTTCCTTTCTCTATTCTTATGGTGCCACTGTCATCTATAATATCTGTTAAACATGGATGTAATTCAGCGTTTTAAAATTATCACTTTTTTGACTTTCCATCAGTGATCACTTGGATGATCATATCTAACTTTAACCAAACTGCAATTCTGTATGTCCACCTTCTTGCTGGGCATTTTCATTTCTGTGTTCTATCCATTTTAGTAAAAGTCGAATATTAAAATCAAAGATATATTTCTTACAAAACCAGCTTCTCTTCTCTTTCCTACTTCAGGACACTATAGTTTTCCTATGCAATCATGCTTGACATTTTAGAAGTACCTTTAAATACAGCCTACATATATAATTGGAAATTAAATCAATCCACTTGTTTTTCTTTAAAGTTTTATGTGATTGCAGTCAACGTTTTCTTTCCATTGCTGCTGCTTAAATCCAGTTTGAGCTATTTTTTCTTTTATTCTAATAAGAGATATACATTACACATTTGTATAACTAAAGAAATCTGCTCAGTGTAAATTCTGTCACACTGATGTAAGGAAGTTGAAATTCCTAAAAACTGTACAAAATAGCTCTTTACACACACACACAAACACACACACACACACACACTGTGTATATATATGTATACACTAGGCATAAAGATAGCCAAAGAAATTGGTAATTTTATCATGGACAAATTTGTTGTATGGAGAGGAGAAATTTATTTCTTAAGTTGTTCAAGAAAATAAGGTTTCTCAATTATATGCACATGTGCAGAGTAGAAATTGTTCCAAGCAAAATACCATGAGATTTTTTGCCCTCCTAGATATTCCTGTCTGTGTTATTGTTAGGAAAGACATGAAAGAGGATGTGACTTTTACTTATCATATATCATCTGTTTTATTAAAGAGCAGAATGCACATGGCAACCTTTGTTATCTAATTTCTCAACTGAGTACAAAATTGGACAGCATCAAACTTGCTCGCATTTTGTAAGCATTCACCATGTATTGGGATATTTCTCCTTGGTGTTCTATATCCTGCTGCTTAGCTGGAAATGTTATACATTTGCTCAATCTTGTCTCTTAAGATTGCTTATTTCATTCTATATACAGAATAACTTAGAATTTAACATGATTTTGTTGTATCAGAGATTTCATTATCACTTTACATCATTTAGATCTGAGAATAAGATGTATTTTCTATATCTTCAGAGCTTTGTAATTGGATCAAGGTTATACAAAAACCTAAAATGAATGTCTTCTCAGTACATGTTTGAAAGACATGATTTGGTTTTCTGTAACTTTTGTTCTACTGTCTTTACTTCTGAACATAAAGCCTTTACTAAATTAATTTACTTCTTATTTACTGGTTTATAAAAGACAGAGCTTGAGAAGAGGTGATTCCTCTCAGGTCCTACAGAATAAATTGAGCTTGTTCTAATGATGAGGAAAGAATTAAATTTTAGGAGAAAAGTAGAGATAAATTGAAGACAAGAAATTGTTTAAAAGTATAAAAAGAACATATACCATGTATGAATGAAACAAAGTGCAAACCATTTTAGCATAGCTGAGAATTTATGAGGCGGGAAACAGAGGACAGGATATTTAATGAATGATGAGGCTAAGACATATTTTAATAATTCACTGTTGCTGAAATGTATCGACTGATCAAACTTAGCATTACACCTTAATAAAGATTGGGATTTTTATGTCCCAATACCAACATGAAAATATATTTAAGTTTGAAGTACATTCATTTGAAAAAAGAACTTAAAATTAAGTAAAAAATAGGAAATAATTGTCCAAAGTACTCCCACATATAAGGAGTAAATGCTGTTACCAATAGCTAATTTTTATTAGCTTTCCTTCCTTCCTTCCTCTCTCTCTCTCTCATTTATTTTTCTTTTTTTTTTCTACATAATAAAACACAATTACTATATTCAGGCTCTCTTTCCTGTTATTTTTCCCTCCTTCCTTGTCACCTTGACTTTCTTTTTTTAAATTCTGGGATTTTAAAAAATTGGGGAGTTCCCAAGTAAAAAAATGAGGAGAAACAACACTTGTTGTTTGAAATGTGTTAACTTAAGGTAGGGTTATAATCAATGACTTTAGAGTTCCTCCAGTCTACGTTTAGGCCTCAGCTAGGATACTTACTAGCTGTAAGATCTAGGTCTAGCTACTTTTCTTCTGTTAGCTAATAATAGCAAATATTTGAATATGTATGGTGTTCTGGTCATTCTTTTACATTTTGGTTATTAACCCATTTATTCCTCACATTTAAGCCATTTTACAGATGAAGAGATGGGAGCACGGATAATAACTAAGTAGCTTTCCCAAGATAACATAATTCATGGTTCTTCATCAGGGACATCTGATATTTTTTCCAGTTTCACTTTTGGCCATTTCTCTACGCAAGCCTATACTTCCAACACCACTGGCATTTGCAGTTGCCATTTCATATATGTGTGACTTTGTAATGCACTTATCTCTGAGGTTCTTCCCACTACCCTGCCTATTTCTCTTCCTGGCTAACTTTTCACCCTCTTCCAAGACTCAGTTCCAACCCTAGCATCACTTCCAGCAGAAAGCCTTCCTTCTCTGTCCACCTATGGCTGTGTTAAAAAAAGAAGATACTGGACTTCCTTGCTTTACCTTTTTACTTTGCTGTATAGTTACTGCTTTATTTGTCTATCTCCATGATCAGGCTGAGGCAAAAATTACTTCCTGTCTTTCTATTACCAGAGTCTAGCTGAGTATCTTTTAGTATGGAAGAGCAATTGAGAGAAGAATATAATCTTTTAAATTATAAGTTGGTATAATTTGAATAACTTACTTATTTTAGCTTTTGCTTCTTCAGTTGTACTTCAGTTGGCTTCAATACTATTTCCATCCTCATAGGATAAGTATGAGAAGTGAGATAACATATGTTAAGTGCATACATGTCATGGGAAGCTTACTCAGTAAATGAGAACTGTTTCTGGATTATTATTAGTGTCCTAGATTATTCATATACATAGGCTTTCTCAGAACACCAAACTATGTTGATTATCACTGGTCATGGATCTTCTTGAGCACCATTTATTTTCACTTCAGACAAATATTTTCTCTGAAAGAGTATTTCATTTAAAGATTGGAAAGAGCAGAGAAAAATCCTTCAGTTATCAAAGGTAAATAGGACATTCAAGTTCTCTTTATTCCTCTCTAAATTTGAAATGTTTGTCTAGGTACTTTAAACCAAAATTAATTGCACTGCAAGATTAACTTCCTTGTTTATTTGCTATACTCAGCATAAAAGAAAAGATTGCTAGCTGATGCAAATAGAATAATTGCTTAAATGGATTTTCCTTCTTCTTCTTTTTTTTTTTTTTTGTGGTACACGGGCCTCTCACTGCTGTGGCCTCTCCCGTTGTGGGGCACAGGCTCCGGACGTGCAGGTTCAGTGGCCATGGCTCACGGACCCAGCCACTCCGCGGCATGTGGGATCCTCCCAGACCAGGGCACGAACCCGTGTCCCCTGCATCGGCAGGCAGACTCTCAACCACTGCGCCACCAGGGAAGCCCCCTTCTTTTTTATTTAACAATTTAAAAACTAACTTTCAAAACAATACATTTTAAGCTTTCACACAAAGAAGCAAAATGTTAATTTTCTTAGAAACTCCTTGATTTATAAACATCTTAATTTATTAGTTGTATACACTGTAATATCAGTATTAATTAATTAAAATTAGTTAATTTAATTAGAAATCTTCTTAGAGAGCTTTGAAAGTTCCAAATTTTAAAAGATCATAAGCTCTTATCTCTTGGTAGTATTTTACATTTTTTTGTTTCTTTTAGATATTCCTAATATGATTTTTCTTAAGAAGAGATAAAATGCATATAATATAAAAAGCTTTCTTTAACAGAAAACCACTTATCTCCTTAAAATTGAACCTTTAAAATGTCATGCCAGGAAGTATTAAGTAAACCATGAATCTGAGTTCTAATCTGTGGTTATTCGGAAATTGTTCCCTTATAGTCTTCCTAAGCCACATGTACTCTTTGGAAAATGTGAAGCAAAATACTTATTACTGACCTCATCATTAAAGCCATAATAAGGAAAGTCATGAAAAAGAAAATGCGTGTACTACATAAAGCTGCTAAGTAGATTGGAGTTGTTTTTTTTTTCTTTATTACATTGTGCTGTGTATTTTATTTGAATTGAACATTTATACTTTTTTTATTGATGCTGCATATGCACAATTGTATATTGACTTTTGCACATCATGATATTTGGTTAAGCTAGTCCACCTTCCTTTTGGGGACTGACTTCTTTATGCTTGTGTGTATATATTTTTAGTAGTTTCAAATAAATTCTTGTTTCAGACTTTATGAACTTAGCTATTTGAGAATAAGCTGATATAACTTCATAAAAAAGGACAAAATGACCCTTTGGAGGACATTCATTATTTGCAGATACTCTTTTTATCGGTGATCTCAACTGTTGATTTTGAGAGAGAGCCGTTAAAATACACTACATTAAAGTTATTTTTATACATTAAATTGTGTCACTCTATTGCTTAAACAACTCCAAAAGCTGTCCAAAATCCAAATTCCTACCTGATTAGGCCTTTATCTGCTCTCCTACTTTATTGCAGGACCTTCTGTTCTGACTCAAAGTGCTTGAGTCTCCATGGCCATATTTCAGTTCTTCTAACACAGGACACTCTTTCTGGATTCAGGGCCTTTGCACATTCTCTTCTCTTTGCTTTGAATGCTCTTGACTCATTTACTTAACTGACTTATGCTTATCATTGCAGGCCTCAAATGAAATATTACCTTCTCAGAGAGGTCTTCTCCATCAACCCCAAATTACTCCTTACCCCATGTCCCCATGTCGTCTGTCATGATATCATTTATTTACTTGATCATACATATATATTTTTTTCTTTTTTATTGTCTTCTCTACCATAAATGGTAGAACTTGAAGACCTAGGATTTATCTGTATTGTTTAATCGGAGCAGCACAATATACTAAAGGTTAAGAATGAATGATTAAGAATATATTTCTTCCCACATAGAGAACAGTTTATGCAAATTTCCTGAGGCAGGAAGGAGCCTGATGTGTTTCTTTTTTTTTTTTTTTTTCCTCCATTACTGCCATGGATGTCTTTCTATTTAGGCAACGTTTTAAAGTATTCTTAAACAGCATATAGTATTGTACTACATTTTCTCTTGTTACTTGCTTTATTTAGTGTTAGCTTTGCTCGGTTCATCCATGCTGACACATAAAGATCTGTGTAGTTGATGTGCTTTCCTCACTACGTAGGATTCCCATGTAGGGAAATACAATAATTTATATATGTATTTTCCTGTTGATGGACATTTATTATTTTTTTACATCTTTATTGGAGTATAATTGCTTTACAATGGTGTGTTTGTTTCTGCTTTATAACAAAGTGAATCAGTTATACATATACATATGTTCCCATATCTCTTCCCTCTTGCGTCTCCCTCCCTTCCACCCTCCCTAGCCCACCCCTCCAGGCGGTCACAAAGCACCGAGCTGATCTCCCTGTGCTGTGCGGCTGCTTCCCACTAGCTATCTACCTTACATTTGGTAGTGTATATATGTCCATGCCTCTCTCTCGCTTTGTCACAGCTTACCCTTCCCCCTCCCCATATCCTCAAGTCCATTCTCTAGTAGGTCTGTGTCTTTTTTCCTGTCTTACCCCGGGATCTTCATGACATTTTTTTTCTTAAATTCCATATATATGTGTTAACATACGGTATTTGTCTTTCTCTTTCTGACTTACTTCACTCTGTATGACAGACTCTAGGTCTATCCACCTCATTACAAATAGCTCAATTTCGTTTCTTTTTATGGCTGAGTAATATTCCATTGTATATATGTGCCACATCTTCTTTATCCATTCATCAGATGATGGACACTTAGGCTGTTTCCATCTCTGAGCTATTGTAAATAGAGCTTCAATGAACATTTTGGTACATGACTCTTTTTGAATTATGGTTTTCTCAGGGTATATGCAAAGTAGTGGGATTGCTAGGTCGCAGGGTAGTTCTATTTGTAGTTTTTAAGGAACCTCCATACTGTTCTCCATAGTGGCTGTACCAATTCACATTCCCACCAGCAGTGCAAGAGTGTTCCCTTTTCTCCACACCCTCTCCAGCATTTATTGTTTCTAGATTTTTTGATGATGGCCATTCTAACTGGTGTGAGATGATATCTCATTGTAGTTTTGATTTGCATTTCTCTAATGATTAAAGATGTTGAGCATTCTTTCATGTGTTTGTTGGCAATATGTATATCTTCTTTGGAGAAATGTCTATTTAGGTCTTCTGCCAATTTTTGGATTGGGTTTTTTTTTGCTGTTGAGCTGCATGAGCTGCTTATAAATTATGGAGATTAATCTTTTGTCAGTTGCTTCATTAGCAAATATTTTCTCCCATTCTGAGGATTGTCTTTTGGTCCTGTTTATGGTTTCCTTTGCTGTGCAAAAGCTTTTAAGTTTCATTAGGTCCCATTTGTTTATTTTTGTTTTTACTTCTATTTCTCTAGGAGGCGTGTCAAAAAGGATCTTGCTGTGATTTATGTCATAGAGTGTTCTGCCTATGTTTTCCTCTAAGAGTTTGATAGTTTCTGGCCTTACATTTAGGTCTTTAATCCATTTTGAGCTTTTTTTTGTGTATGGTGTTAGGGAGTGATCTAATCTCATACTTTTACATGTACCTCTCCAGTTTTCACAGCACCAATTATTGAAGAGGCTGTCCTTTCTCCACTATACATTCCTGCCTCCTTTATCAAAGATAAGGTGACCATATGTGTGTGGGTTTCCCTCTGGGCTTTCTATCCTCTTCCATTGATCTATCTTTCTATTTTTGTGCCAGTACCATACTGTCTTTGATTACTGTAGCTTTGTAGTATAGTCTGAAGTCAGGGAGCCTGATTCCTCCAGCTCTGTTTTTCATTCTCAAGTTTGCTTTGGCTATTTGGGGTTTTTTGTGTTTCCATACAAATTGTGAAATTTTTTGTTCTAGTTCTGTGAAAAATGCCAGTGGTAGTTTGATAGGGATTGCACTGAATCTGTAGATTGCTTTGGGTAGTAGAGTCATTTTCAAATGTTGATTCTTCCAATCCAAGAACATGCTATCTCTCTCCATCTATTTGTATCATCTTTAATTTCTTTCATCAGTGTCTTATAATTTTATGCATAGAGGTCTTTTGTCTCCTTAGGTAGATTTATTCTTAGATATTTTATTCTTTTTGTTGCAATGGTAAATGGGAGTGTTTTATTGATTTCACTTTCAGATTTTTCATCATTAGTGTATAGGAATGCCAGAGATTTCTGTACATTAATTTTGCATCCTGCTACTTTACCAAATTCATTGATTAGCTCTAGTAGTTTTCTGGTAGCATCTTTAGGATTCTCTATGTATAGTATCATGTCATCTGCAGCCAGTGACAGCTTTACTTCTTTTCTGATTTGGATTCATTTCATTTCCTTTTCTTCTCTGATTGCTGTGGCTACAACTTCCAAAACTATGTTGAATAAGGGTGGTGAGAGTGGGCAAGCTGGTCTTGTTCCTGATCTTAGTGGAAAGGCTTTCAGTTTTTCACCATTGAGGATGATGTTGGCTGTGGGTTTGTCATATATGGCCTTTATTATGTTGAGGAAATTTTCCTCTATGCCTACTTTCTGCAGGGTCTTTATCATAAATGGGTGTTGAATTTTGTCGAAAGCTTTCTCTGCATCTATTGAGATGATCATATGGTTTTTCTCCTTCAGTTTGTTAATATGGTGTATCAAATTGATTGATTTCTGTATATTGAAGAATCCTTGCATTCCTGGAATAAACCCCACTTGATCATGGTGTATGATCCTTTTAATGTGCTGTTGGATTCTGTTTGCTAGTATTTTGTTGAGGAGTTTTGCATCTATGTTCATCAGTGATATTGGCCTGTAGTATTCTTTCTTTGTGACATCATTGTCTGGTTTTGCTATCAAGGTGTTGGTGGCCTCATAGAATGAGTTTGGGAGTGTTCCTCCCTGTGCTATATTTTGGAAGAGTTTGAGAAGGATAGGTGTTACCTATTCTCTAAATATTTGGTAGAATTCACCCGTGAAGCCATCTGCTCCAGGGCTTTTGTTTGTTGGAAGATTTTTAATCACAGTTTCAATTTCAGTGCTTGTGATTTGTCTGTTCATATTTTCTATTTCTTCCTGGTTCAGTCTTGGAAGGTTGTGCATTTCTAAGAATTTGTCCATTTCTTCCAGGTTGTCCATTTTATTGGCATAGAGTTGCTTGTAGTAACTCTCATGATCTTCTGTATTTCTGCAGTGTCAGTTGTTACTTCTCCTTTTTCATTTCTAATTCTATTGATTTGAGTCTTCTCCCTTTTTTTCTTGATGAGTCTGGCTAACGGTTTATCAATTTTGTTTATCTTCTCAAAGAACCAGCTTTTAGTTTTATTGCTCTTTGCTATCGTTTCCTTCATTTCTTTTTCATTTATTTGTCATATGATTTTTATGATTTCTTTCCTTCTATCTTTGCGGTGTTTTTGTTCTTTTTCTCTAATTGCTTTAGGTGCAAGGTTAGGTTGTTTATTCGAGATTTTTCCTGTTTCATAAGGTAGGATTGTATTGCTCTAAACTTCCCTTTTAGAACTGCTTTTGCTGCATCCCATAGGTTTTGGGTCGTCGTGTCTCCATTGTCATTTGTTTCTAGGTATTTTTTTATTTCCTCTTTGGTTTCTTCCGTGGTCACTTAGTTATTAAGTAGTGTATTGTTTAGCCTCCACGTGTTTGTGTTTTTTACAGATCTTTTCCTGTAATTGATATCTAGTCTCATAGCGTTGTGGTTGGAAAAGATACTTGATACAATTTCAATTTTCTTAAATTTTCCAAGGCTTGATTTGTGACCCAAGATATGATCTATCCAGGAGAATGTTCCATGAGCACTTGAGAAAAATGTGTATTCTGTTGTTCTTGGATGGAATGTCCTATAAATATCAATTAAGTCCTTCTTGTTTACTGTATCATTTAAAGCTTGTGTTTCCTTATTTATTTTCTTTTTCTTTTTTTTAAATAAATTTATTTATTTATTTTTGGCTGTGTTGGGTCTCCGTTTCTGCATGAGGGCTTTCTCTAGATGTGGCAAGCAGGGACCTCTCTTCACCGCGGTGTGCAGGTCTTTCACTGTCGTGGCCTCTCTTGTTGCGGGGCACAGGCTCCAGATGCGCAGGCTCAGTAGTTGTGGCTCACGGGCCTAGTTGCTCCGTGGCATGTGGGATCTTCCCAGACCAGGGCTCGAACCCGTGTCCCCTGCATTGGCAGGCGGATTCTCAACCACTGCGCCACCAAGGAAGCCCTCCTTATTTATTTTCATTTTGGATGATCTGTCCATTGGTGAAAGTGGGGTGTTAAAGTCCCCTACTATGAATGTGTTACTGTTGATTTCCCCATTTATGGCTGTTAGTATTTGCCTGATGTATTGAGGTGCTCCTATGTTGGGTGCATAAATATTTACAATTGTTATATCTTCTTCTTGGATTGATCCCTTGATCATTATGTAGTGTCCTCCTTTGTCCCTTCTAACAGTCTTTATTTTAAAGTCTATTTTGTCTGATATGAGAATTGCTACTCCAGCTTTCTTTTGGTTTCCATTTGCATGGAATATCTTTTTCCATCCCCTTACTTTCAGTCGGTACGTGTCTCCAGGTCTGAAGTGGGTCTCTTGTAGACAGCATATATATGGGTCTTGTTTTTGTATCCATTCAGACAATCTGTGTCTTTTGATGGGAGTATTTAGTCCATTTACATTTAAGGTAATTATCGATATGTATGTTCCTATTCCCATTCTCTTAATTGTTTTGGGTTCGTTATTGTAGGTCTTTTCCTTCTCTTGTGTTTCTTGCCTAGAGAAGTTCCTTTAGCATTTGTTGTAAGGCTGGTTTGCTGGTGCTGAACTCTCTCAGTTTTGCATTTCTGTAAAGGTTTTAATTTCTCCATCAAATCTGAGTGAGATCCTTGCTGGGTAGAGTAATCTTGGTTGCAGGTTTTTCTCCTTCATCACTTTAAATATGTCTTGCCACTCCCTTCTAGCTTGCAGAGTTTCTGCTAAAGATCAGCTGTTAACCTTATGGGGATTCCCTTGTGTGTTATTTATCGTTTTTCCCTTGCTGCTTTTAATATGTTTTCTTTGTATTTAACTTTTGACAGTTTGATTAATATGTGTCTTGGCGTATTTCTCCTTGGATTTATCCTGTGTGGGACTCTCTGTGCTTCCTGGACTTGATTAACTATTTCCTTTCCCATATTAGGGAAGTGTTCAACTATAATCTCTTCAAGTATTTTCTCCATCCCTTTCTTTTTCTCTTCTTCTCGAACCCCTATAATTCGAATGTTGGTGCATTTAATGTTGTGCCAGCAGTCTCTGAGACTGTCCTCCATTCTTTTCATTCTTTTTTTTATTCTGCTCTGCAGTAGTTATTTCCACTATTTTATCTTCCAGGTCACTTATCCGTTCTTCTGCCTCAGTTATTCTGCTATTGATCCCATCTAGAGTATTTTTAATTTAATTTATTGTGTTGTTCATCATTGTTTGTTTCATCTTTAGTTCTTCTAGGTCCTTGTTAAATGTTTCTTGCATTTTGTCTATTCTATTTCCAAGATTTTGGATCATTCTTATACTATCATTATTCTGAATTCTTTTTCAGGTAGACTGCCTATTTCCTCTTCATTTGTTAGGTCTGGTGGGTTTTTATCTTGCTCCTTCATCTGCTGTGTGTTTTTCTGTCTTCTCATTTTGCTTAACTTACTGTGTTTGGGGTCTCCTTTATGCAGGCTGCAGGTTCGTAGTTCCCATTGTTTTTGGTGTCTGTCTCCAGTGGCTAAGGTTGGTTCAGTGGGTTGTGTAGGCTTCCTGGTAGAGGGGACTAGTGCCTGTGTTCTGGTGGATGAGGCTGGATCTTGTCTTTCTGGTGGGCAGGTCCACGTCTGATGGTGTGTTTTGGGGTGTCTGTGGACTTATTATGATTTTAGGCAGCCTCTCTGCTAATGGGGGGAGGTTGTGTTCCTGTCTTGCTAGTTGTTTGGCATAGGGTGTCCAGCACTGTAGCTTGCTGGTCGTTGAGTGGAGCTGGGTCTTGGTGTTGAGATGGAGATCTCTGGGAGATTTTCGCCATTTGATATTATGTGGAGCTGGGAGGTCTCTTGTGGACCAGTGTCCTGAAGTTGGCTTTCCCACCTCAGAGGCACAGCGCTGACTCCTGGATGCAGCACCAAGAGCCTTTCATCCACATGGCTCAGAATAAAAAGGAGAATATGTAGAAAGAAAGAATTAGTAGAAGTAGAAAGAAAGAAAGTAAGAAGGAAGGAAAGAGACAATGAAAGAAAGAAAGGAGGGAGGGAAGGAGGGATCGAGGGAGGGAGGGAGGAAGGAAGGAAGGAAGGAAGGAGCAAAGGAAGGAAAAAAAGAAAGAAAGAAGATAAAGTAAAATAAAATAAAGTAAGATAAAATATAATAAAGTTATTCAAATAAAAAATAGAGCTTCCCTGGTGGCACAGTGGTTGAGAATCTGCCTGCTAATGCAGGAGATGCGGGTTTGAGCCCTGGTCTGGGGGGATCCCACATGCCGCGGAGCAACTGTGCCCGTGAGCCACAACTACTGAGCCTGCACGTCTGGAGCCTGTGCTCCACAACAAGAGGCCGCGATTGTGAGAGGCCCCCGCACCACGATGAAGAGTGGCCCCCGCTTGCCACAACTAGAGAAAGCCCTCACACAGAAATGAAGACCCAACACAGCAAAAATAAATTAATTAATTAACAAAAAAAATTATTATTAAGAAAACAAAACACAACAACAACAACAAAAAATGGACGGATAGAACCCTAGGACAAATGGTGGAAGCAAAGCTATACAGACAAAATCTCACACAGAAGCATCTACATACACACTCACAAAAAGAGGAAAAGGGGAAAATATCATAAATCTTGCTCTCAAAGTCCCCCTTCTCAATTTGGGATGATTCGTTGTCTACTCATGTATTCCACAGATGCAGGGAACATCAAGTTGATTGTGGTGCTTTAATCTGCTGCTTATGAGGCTGCTGGGAGAGATTTCCCTTTCTCTTCTTTGTTCTCACGGCTCCCAGGGGCTCAGGTTTGGATTTGGCCCCACCTCTGCGTGTAGGTCACCAGATGGCGTCTGTTCTTCGCTCAGACAGGACGGGGTTAAAGGAGCAGCTGCTTCGGGGACTCTGGCTCACTCAGGCCGGGGGGGAGGGAGGGGAACGGAGTGCGGGGCGAGCCTGTGGCAGCAGAGGCCAGCGTGACGTTGCAGCAGCCTGAGGTGCACCGTGCGTTCTCCCGGGGAAGTTATCCCTGGATCCCGAGACCCCGGCAGTGGCGGGCTGCACAGGCTCCCAGGAAGGGTGTGTGTGGATAGTGACCTGCGCTCGCACACAGGCCTCTTGGTGGCAGCAGCAGCAGCCTTAGCATCTCATGCCCGTCTCTGGGGCCCGCGCTTTTAGCCGCGGCTCACGCCCGTCTCTGGAGCTCCTTTAAGCAGCGCTCTTAAACCCCTCTCCTCGCACACCAGGAAACAAAGAGGGAAGAAAAAGTCTCTTGCCTTTTCGGCAGGTCCAGACTTTTCCCCAGACTCTCTCCCGGCTAGCCGTGGTGCACTAACCCCCTGCAGGCTGTGTTCATGCTGTCAACCCCAGCCCTCTCCCGGCGCTCCGACCGAAGCCCGAGCCTCAGCTCGTAGCCCCACCCACCCCGGCGGGTGAGCAGAGAAGCCTCTCGGGCTGGTGAGTGCCAGTCGGCCCTCATCCTCTGTGCAGAAATCTCCCCGCTTTGCCCTCTGCACCCCTCTTGCTGTGCTCTCTTCCGCGGCTCCGAAGCTTTCCCCCTCCGCCAGCCGCAGTCTCCGCCCGTGAATGGGCTTCCTACTGTGTGGAAACCTTTCCTCCTTCACCGCTCCCTCCCACTGGTGCAGGTACCGTCCCTATCCTTTTGTCTCTGTTTATTCTTTTTTCTTTTGTCCTACCCAGGTACGTGGGGAGTTTCTTTGCGAGGACTTAGGTCTTCTGCCAGCATTCAGTTGGTGTTCTGTAGGAGTTGTTCCACGTGTAGATGTATTTCTGGTGTATCTGTGGGGAGGAGGGTGATCTCTGCATCTTACTCTTCCGCCATCTTCCCCTCATCCCCCTGATGTGTTTCTTAAACTGAAGGAAGACCAGTGTGGCTGGAGCATAATGGGTGGCAAGATAATGACATGAGATAATGTTACAGAATTTAGCAGGGCCTGGAAGGCAGTATTAAACTAAACTGGACTTATTTCATAGTATAAAGAGAAATCCTTGTAAGGTTTTGAGAAGGGGATAAAAAGGTCTGAATTTAAAGGAGTTCAGATTCACTACTCTTGAAGGTTGAATTAGGTATAGAAAAGAGTAAAGCTGGGAAACTCCATTAGGAGCCTTGTGCAGCATCTAGGGAAGAAGATGGTAAGTTGGATTTCAAGTAGTGGTAGTAGAGTTTTAAAAAAACAGGAACTTGAGAGAAGATAATGTTGGTGCATTTTCTGTAGATGTGTAATCTGGCATTTGTATTACAAGTTTGGGGTAGGGGATCAAAAAGATTTTGGACATGCTGTGTTGAAGATATCTGAGATACAAGTAAAGATGTCAACTAGGAAGTGGGTATGTGAGTTTTGAACTCGGATAAGAAGTTTTAACTAAAGAAATTAATTTGACAATCTTCAATATGTAACTGTTATTCAGATACACAGGACTGGATATAATTAACTGGGAGACGCTGTTGGGAAGGAAGAAAGTCCAGGGGAAAAAGCTTGAGAAATCCTAACATTTAAGAAGTAGAATTTTGCAGAGTCAGCAAATAGACTGGGGAGGAATAGCAAATAACGTAGGAGGAAAGCTAGGATTGTGAGATGCTGAGAGAATAAGTGTTCTGCCTTGCGTGATGCTGCTGAAAGATTAAATAAACCACCTGAAGTATTACTAATTTGGCAAGAGAAGTTTTAGTGTTGTTGTGGGAGCAAAAATTGGTCAGAAGTTCGTTAAAGAGGAGAGGAGGTACTAAAGATAGCAAGTATAGACAACTTTCAAAAATCATCCTGAATGGTAAGCAGAGAATGGTATAATAGCACTAGGGACATTTTGGGGCAGGAGAGGACTTTGAAAAGAATAATAGGTATTGGAGCAAGTTTGTATGTTGATGGGAGTCATCTAGTAGAGAATGAATGGTTGGTGATTCAGCAGAAAGCAGAGAAAATTCTCTTATAGGGCTTTCAGTGTACTTCATGTGGTGACATCATAAAGGGGGATGGAAAAGGACCTGTATAATTGTAAAGTCATTTATTTTTGCTCAAAGTGGTCAAATTGTTAATTCTTAGTTGATGGTATAAAGTGTGAATTATATATTGTAAGCCTTAGAACAACTGAAGAAATTATATAAAGCTATGTAAAAGACTATGTAAAAGATTATGATAAAAAAGTCAAGAAAATTAAAATGGAATTCTAAAAAATATTCAAAGTTATCAAAAGTGGGCAGGGAAGGAAAATCAGTGGGATGTAAGTTTTGTGGGCAGACTCTAAAGTTGTCCCCCAAGATTCTTGCCCACAGGTCATTCAGCCAAACACCAGTCTAGGTACTGCTCTGAGAGGACTTTGCAGATGGAAGTCAAGTTACTAAACAGTTGACCTTAAAATAAGGAGATTATCCTAGATTGTTCAGGTGAGTTCACTGTAGTCCCATCAGCTCTTGAAAGCAGGAGACAGAAGAATCAGTCAGAGAAATGCAGTAGAATAAGTCAGAGAGCCCTGAAGTGTGAGATGAATGTGGGAGGGAAACAGCTCCACCTGCTCTTGCTGGTGAAGAGTGAGGCACACAGCTGTAAGGAGCCAAAAGAGGCACCAAGGAAAAGGGATCTTGGGGATCTCTGCCCTACAGCCCCAAGGAAACGAATTCTTCCAGCAACCTGAATGAGCTTGGAAGATCTGATTCTTCCCCAGACCTTCTGGAAAGGAATGTCACCTTACTGACACCTCAATTTCAGCCTTGTGAGACTCTAAGCAGAGGAACTAGCTGAGCCTGGACTTCTGTGCTTGGACTTCTGACCTACAGCAATTGTGAGATAAATGGTGTTGGTTTAAGCAACAAAATTTGTCATAATTTGTTAGCGCAGCAATAAAAATTAATACATATTTTGGTACCTGGGAAGTAGGGTGCTTTTGTATCAAACACTTTAAAATGAAGAAATGGATTTGCACTCAAGGCTGTGGACAGAGGCTGAAAGAATTTTGAGCACTCTGATGGAAAACGCCTAGACTTCCTTGAATATGAAAGTGGACATTAATGATGCTTCTGGTGAGAGCTTAGAAGGGAGTGAGGAACGTTATTGGAACCTAGAGGAATGGAGATCATTGTCACATAGTGGCAGAGTACATAGCAACATTGTTTCCTGTAGTTATGTTATAAGCAGAACTTGTAAGTGATGAACTTGGATATTTACTTGAGATTTCCAAGCAAAATATGGAGGATGTTATAAGGTGTATTAGTCTTCTTAGGGTGCTATAACAAAATACCACAGGATGGGAGGCTTAAACAACAGAAATTTATTTCTCACAGTTCTGGCAAGGAAGATTGCATTCTGAGGGCTCTTCTCTTGACCTGTAGGTGACTGCCATCTGACTGTGCTCACATAGCTTCTTCTTAATATTTGTGGTGTCTCTTCTTATGAGGACACTAATGCTATTTGATCAGGGCCCCACTCCTATGACTTCATTTAACCTTAATTACTATCTTACTTGAAATACAGCCAAACTGGGGTTAGGGCTTCAAAGTAGGAATTTCAGGGGGACACATTCAGTCCATAACATATGGCTTCTTCTTGCTTATAGTAAATTGTGAGATGAGAAAGATAAATTGAGCAGAACATTATTAAACAAAAATAAAAAAGGACCTAATGATTTTGGAAGCTCTCACCCTATCCCGATGGCAAAAGACTCTAAAATTAAGAGAATTTATTGCCAGTAAAAGGTGCTGTGGAGAAAAGTCTAAGGGTGTGACTCTACAAAAGATCAAAGTTTCAGGTACATAGAAGGGTCTTTGAAGAGATTAAGGGTGTGATTAACAGATCCCCTCATTCAAACCAGGGGCTTCTAGGAACCTGAAGAGTGTTGTTCCTCAGCCATCACAGCAGAAGGCAAAACTAGAGAAGACATTATCGAGAAAAGATCTGTGAAGAGACATCTTGTCTAATGGAGTGAAGCCCTGTGAAATTCACAGAAAGCCGACACAGGTTTTAAGAATTTTATACTGGTAGGAACACTGCCAGCTTGGACAAAGAAGGACAGAGGAGTATGAAACTAATTAAGGCTGGCTGTGTGATCCCCCAAATTCTACTGGCAGATAAAACTCATGATAAAACTACTCAACTGCAAATAGGTGTTACCTTTCAGAGAAAACAGAGGTATACTGAGCCCAAAGGTTGGGACTGGAATCTTAGAGGGCAGAAACAAGAGCCAAAGAGAATTTTCCCAAGTCTTGAAACCTAATGTACTTGTCCTACCTAGATATTAAAACTGCATTGAAACTGCGACTATGTTTTACCTTTCATTTTTTCCTGCTGGAACTAGCATGTTTGTAACTGACACCCTATGTCTGTCTCACATGTGTATATTGGGGGCAGATGATATGTGTCTTTAATTTCACAGGTTCACAGAGAGAGAGAGATTATTCCCAGGAGTCCTATTTAATGGATTACTCACCCACACTTGATTTAAATGAGAGATTTTGGACTTTTGAGCAGATAAGATTTATATGAGATTTTTATGCTTTGAGCTGATGCTGTAATGGAATGAAACTCTTGGGAACATTGGGAGGAGTGTGAATGTATTTTACCTTTGGGAGAGATTTGAACCTTTGGGGACCTGAAGGCATACTGTGGTAGACATAATTTATAAGATGTTTTCCCAAGATTTTACTATTCTGGTTATTCAATAAAGTTAATCCAACTATTGCTGCAAAGGGGCATTGCAGTTGTAATTAAGATGTAACCAGCTGATCTTAACATAGGGAGATTATCCTGTTTTATCTAGATTGACTCAGTATAATCACATAAGATCTTAAAAGCAGAAGAAGAAGGTAAGAGAGTTAGAGAGATTCCACAAAAATAGAAGTCAGAGAGATTTAAAGTGAGAAGTCCTTAACTTACTGTTATTGAAGGGCAAGATGATGAGGAATGTAAGAAACATGAAGGATCTGAGAGGCTCCCAGCCAACAGCCACCAGTCAGCAAAGAAATGGGGACCTCATCTCTATTGCTGCAAGGAACTGAATTCTTCCAGCAACCTGAAAGAGGTTAGAAGCTCATTCTTTCCCAGAGCCTTAGTCAGTTTCAACCTGGTGATGCTGTAAACAGAGGAACTATTTGAACCACGCTGTGCCTAGAAACTCTGATATAATTAATGAGTTATTTTAAACCAATCTATTTATACTAATTTGCTACAGCAGTGGTAGAAAACGAACACAACGAAACCTAAGGAATGAATAGAAAAGTAATACTAAAATGACAGACATAAATCCAACCAAATCAATTATGTTAAAGGTAAATGGTCTAACTACAGCATTAAAGACTGAGGTTATCAGATTAGATGTAAAAGCAAGGCCCAACTATATGCTATCTACCAGGAAACTCACTTGAAAAAAAAGGATGGAAAAGATATATCACACAAACTTGAATAAAAACAAAAGCTAGAGTAACTAAAGAATATCAGCCAAAGAGGGCTTCAGAGCAAGGAAAATTATCATGGACAAAGAGGAATATTATGTAATGTTGAAACAGTCAACTCACTACGGCATAAAAATTCAAGTAGGTCTTTTACAATAAAGTTTCAAAACATGTGAAGCAAAAATTAAAAGAACTGAAAGAAATAGAGAAATCTACAATTATATTTAGAGACTTCAACATTGCTTTCTCATTAATTGCTGTAACAAAAAGGAAATTAGCAAATATATACAGAAAACTTGAGAAACGTAATAAATCAACCTGACCTGGTTGACATTTATGGAACATTCTACTCAACAACAGCAGAATATACATTCTTTTCAAGTGTACATGGAACATTCACCAAGTTAGACCATATTGTGGGTCATAAAATAAGCCTTATTAAATTAAAAAAATGAAATTATTAAAGCTATTTTTACTATAATGGAATTAAAGTAGAAATAGATAACAGAAGAATAGATGGAAAATCTCCAAATATTTGGAAATACTAAATAATATAAATAACGTACCAATAAATAACCCAGGTATCAAAGGAACAATAGCAAAGCAAATTAGAAATATTTGAACTGAAAGAATATGAGTCTACAACATATCAAAATATGCATGGTGTTGCTAAAGCAGTTTTTAGGAGGGAATTTATAGCACTAAATGCTTTCATTAGAAAAGAGGAAAACTTCTCAAAACAATAACTTGATCTTCTACCTTTAGAATCTAGAAAAGGAGGAGAAAAAACATAAAGTAAGCGAAAGGAAGGAAATCATAAAGATCAGGGAAGAAATCTGTTAAATTGAAAAGAGACAAACATTAGAGAAACATCAGTGAAACCAAAAGCTGATTCTTTGGAAAAAAATAAAATAATATTAATAAACTTCTAGCCAGATGGACCAAGTGAAAAAGAGAGAACACATAAGTTACAAACATTAGGAATGAAAGAGGGGATGTAATTACTGATCCTAGAATTATTGAAATGGAAAACAACAAAAAAATCCTCTATGCACATAAAATTTGACAGCTTAGATGAAACGGACTGATTCATTGAAAGACACAGACTACCAAAACTAATCCAAGAAGAAGTGGTAACCCAAACAGCCTATATGTATTAAAGAAATAAAATTCCAGTTAATATCCTTCCAAGAGAGAAAACTTAAGGTATAGGAGGGCTAGAATTTAGGACAAGATGTTGGGGAAAGCACAACAATGGGAAAATCACGCTATGGTACAGTGGCCAAACACAGATTTATTGCACCAAGGGGAAATCCCAGACCCAGCCTGCTGTCAGGAATGGGCCACTGACATAAGGACTGTCTGGGTCACAATTGGCCCATGGACGGTTAAGGCCAGGCTTCAGTAGCTACATTCAAGAAGGTCTAGGTGGTCTTTGAAGGAGAGAAGGAGTCTCAAGAGGAACGTGTCACATTACAAAGGAAGGGCTAATTATGTGCTTTACCCTAGCGATGCAGTGGGTATGCAGAGAAGGATTTTGACTTGATTGTGCATTACTTCATATTCTGGTGGTACTGGTGGCAAAGATAGTTCCTCTTTTATCATTGGGTACTTCCGTAGCTCCCTACTCAGCCACTGTGTCCTGCACTGGCGTGAAGTTTCTTTAGGTGACAAATATAAGCACCTTGCTATACTCCAGATTGTGTTTTAATTCCATTATAGTCATTGGTCCATTTCCACCAAGTCAACCTAATTTCAGGTGTTCATGAATTTTTCTTCTTTTTAAGCAGTGTGGTTGATCTTAAAGATCACAGTGCTAGAGCACTGCTGATCTACTCTGTATTACATTTTGTGTAGCATTGTGGTTATTTTCTACTTTTGTTATAAATCTGTACAACTGCTCTGTTGTATTTTATGAACAGGTAGAAATAAAAGGTTGACTTTTGCAGTTACAAATAGTACCTGTTAGAAAATATTTCTAAATGGAGAATTTCCTGCTCATCAAATTATTCTAATGAACTCTATAATTTTGGCCAAGTCAAGGAAAATGTGAAATGATGCTCTTCTAAATATGAAACATACCAAAAGATTATACTAAATTTCTGTAATATTTCATTGTTATTTTGTTCATATTTTCCCCTATTAAAATTATGAAATCTTATGGCTCAGATATAACTTTTAAAAATTTTTGTACAGTCTTGAAGAAACATTTGGAACATTTGAATGATTCTCTATTCTGGTTTTGAAGAAAACTTGTCTGAGAGTGAATTATAAATTGTGCATTAACTTGAATATTTTAAAGAGTGATTTGAATAATGAAGAAGTGAAGTGGGGAGATCACTGGGCAAGGAATTAAAAGCCTGAGTTTTAGATTTTGCTCATTATTTTGTGACCTGGGGCTCCTTACTTAGTTGTTGCCCTTCCATCTTATAGATTTCTTATGAAGATTGATGAGAATGTGTGGACTTACTTGTACATGAAAATACAAGCAAATAAATAAATGAAGGATTATAGGGTATTAGAAGATGTTGAGTGCCTTCTAAGGACATACAGATCTACTGTTTTCATGGTTCTAATATATTAATAGTCAGTGGAAGGCACAATAGAATTGACTGTCTGCCAAAATACCTATGTTAACTCCCCAGTTCATATGACTGGGGAGAAAAAAATCAATATTTTCAAAAGACAAATAGATCCAATCATTTAAAGGAAAAAGGTCTTTTTTCTGTCTTCCAAATTATACTGCACAAAGTGTCCCACACTAGAGAGCAAAAATGAGCTTAAAAAGAGAAAGAAAACGTGAGATATTGTGAAGATTTTATTGCTGACATGTTTGCTTAATTTCCAACTTCACTTATGTATATTTCCTTAATTATAATCCTGGTAGATTCTTTTTTATTTTTTTTACTAGTCTTTCAAAAAGACAACATGTCTAAGACATAAAGTCAAAGTGAAGGTCAAAATCAGATGTTAAAAGCAGTTGCTGTCTTGTCAAGGCATAGTAGTACAAGTATTAGGTTTGACATCATGACTACCAGTGCCATGCTGAAATGATGAGTGACTTCGACATTTTGACAATAATCATGGCTTTGGATAATAGAGGCAAGTCCAAGCAAGTGTGTTTGGTATTTGTCCTTTGTTTTTTACTGCTATTGCTCAAGTTCTCACCCAACCTCAGTTTTCATGAATCATGAGGGGCTGCCAGATGGACAGCCTGTGCTTCTCACATACCTGGCTCCCCCAAGCTTCACTTCTCCATCTGGAGTCTGGTTAAGTGCGCCAGTGCTGAAGCCCCAGGAGCTAACTTCTACCTGCCTTTCCACTGCTGTGTTCTCTCCATGGAACATCTATTTATATATCACCTCATGCTGCAGCACCCAGCTGGTTTTGTTGTTGTTGCTTTCCATTTGCAGATATGTTAACTGCAGTGGTATTTATTTGTCATTAAAAACACCTTTGAGATAGGTCATCCATTCCCTCTTTGCCATATTTTTGGTACAAATGAAGAGAGTGAATTTCGCTCAGTTTAGTCAAGGACACAATGCCATTTATACACTTCTCTTTATTTAACAGTAGAGCATAATTTCCCTTAAATCTCTTTTTATAACTTTATTAGACAGAAGGTGTTTCTGAATTGGAATGTGAATGCTAGCCTTTTGTAATTGAAATAAATTCCATTGGAAAATCTTTGTGAGGTTCTAGGCCTAAGAAAGGATCCTGTGGCAGAATTGCTTATAATAATTATGGTATTTCCTTGAATTTTTACTTCCCTTCAAGTGATCTTTGTAATTAAACACAAGTGCTCACCTAATTTATCTATTTCAAACTCTGGTGGCTAGAATTCTTAATTTGGATACTATCTTGAAGTTTTTATTTTAAACTCAAATTTTATTTTTATTATATCTTATTTTGGATCTTTATTACTTTAACTCCTCTAATAATTACTGGCTTCTTTCCAACATTCACTAATTGGATTTGTATAAGAATGTTTCAGAGGGCCACACAACGTTACCCCATAACAGTGGGGGGGTGCCAAGTATATGGAGAGAGGAGGATTTTAAGAATGTCTGAGTAAGATAGACTATAACTACTTTTCTGAAATACTCAGAATACCTAAACACTTGAGAGGAGTGAAAGGGGTAAATCAGTTACAGGGAGCAAGTGGATTCTTCAAAAGGAAGATTTTTTTAACAACCTGGAAAATATTAATGGACTCATAGAAATGGAATAAATTATGAACACAAACTTAATAATAGTACTGAGGGAAAAAACCCATCAGCCAAGCAGAGTATCGGGGTGTGATAGCAGTAGAAAGACAGAATTCTGAGACCATATTAATATTACAAAGACATTTAAATGAAGCACATATTTGGATTAGTTTCTTTTCATGATGGTCTTATCACTATTTTATGTTTGTCATGTCTCATATTTTCTTTCTTTGTCAGGGTAATTGGGGATATTATAATCTCAAAGCTCAGGGAGCGTTGCATTTTGATTCTGGAATTGTAAGATTTTTATAGTGAGGATTGAAGAATAATAGGCAAAAGATAATCCATATGAAGGGGAAAATGCATAATATTATTGGAAGACTGGAAGGATTGCAATTGTCTATAATTTTTCATAAACTGTGAGGAGCAAGGGTGAAAGCTCAATAAAGAGTCTCTATCTACATCTGGTAGGAAAGGATGAGTCTCCATGGTGATGGCTCTGAGGTTTATGGATTCACAGCTGCTGTGCATTCAGCATGAAAATGGATTAAGTGAAAAAGTAAGGTTGGGAGAAATGGAAGGAGATACCAGTGCAGCAGAACATCACTAAAAATATCCCTGATCAACCAAATAACATGTGTTATGTGATATCTTTGCTAAAATTGTGTTGTCATTAAAGCCTTAATGAGAAACTTCTATATGCCAGAATCTCAAGATTTTAAGCTAAGTATGGCAGAGTCCCATTAAGATTTTATAACCTACTGGGTTATATTATATTAAAATAAACATGGCGGTGTTGGCTTTCTGTCAGAGAAAATAGAAACCAATTAAGACACGTTGATAGCCTAAAAGAGGAGTTTTTTGCCTATATTTTTTAAGAAAAAAGATTCAAACCATAATTTTTTTCTACCAAATATTATTTTTTCCAACCCATGAGATCAGAATTGTTTTATAGCTCATCTTTTAATTTAAAAGTCAGAGTTTTTCCCTCCATGTAACCGTAGCAATAGTTAGAAGGAGGCACATCAGGAGCTGTGACACCTTGGGTCAAAGAAATATCAACTGTGGTTTTGGAAAGCTACTTCCATTATTGCCTGGGTGGTGAAAGGAAAGAATATAAATGTGTATATGTTGATCCTTGAAGAACCTGGAAGTGTTTTGAACTGCTAATCATGGGGCCTTCTTATTTGAACCTGGAAATTTTGTCTTGTCAATGTTAAATCGTATTCTAGTCCAGAATGCCTGAGTCCAATTTAAAATTTTAATTTGTGCCTTGATGGTTGGTCAGATAGCTTCAGTCATTACCAGTATGTTTGTATTTAATTATATTGAAATGCTTAGTTAGTCTATCCTACCACTGCATATGTAGTTTTACCTTTATTATTGTGTTCAGAAGACATTCATTTAGAAAGAGTCCAGGACCCTATGCCATTAAGCACCAAGATTGTCTCTATCTTTATTTGGTAGAGTTGGAGTGCATAACATTATAAATAGTCATATGTACACACATTTTTTAAAAGCCCTGCATATATGCTGTATGTTTTCAAACAGGCTTCAAATTCTAGCTCTAACCCAAATAGTGAGAAAAACATATGGAAAATATCCTCAAATGGATACAACTTATGATAGCAGAGAGTATCATAAATTGGTAGTTTTTTTTGTCATTGTTTTAGAGATGACCTGACAGAATTTACTCAGGGTCTGCTTTTCTCTTTCTTTCATGGGTGTGTGGCATTCTTGCTGTCATGAAAATAAACAATAGAGCACAGGTTCAGAATTATTAATCACTGTACTTAGAAGGACTTTTTCATATTAAAATATTGAAAACACTAACATCCTTTGAAGAATTTTGTTTTGTATATTTTATCATCACTAGGGCATATTCTTATCATATAAAGTTTATGAGAAGTTGTTATTCCTAACTAGAGTTTTACTATATGTAATATTGTATGTATAATTTTATAGGAATCTACCATTCCCACACAATTTTTCATCCTGCAAAACTCTAAGGGAATTTGTTAATATTAAATACACAAACTAAGAAAGATTCTGAATGTCTCATTACTATATAAGATGTAAGCATTGAACTTCTAAAAAGTGTTCTAAGGCCATAGAAGACTACTTCTTGAAAAAAATAAAATTCAAAAATTTTAATTCTCTGCCTATTAATATTTGTAATTAATCAGATTTTTAAAAATGTTTATTCACTACTTTTGTGCAATAGTTTTAGAATACTGTAAACATTGACTTTCCTTAAGGAACCCTCTTTTCTTTAATTTCTTTTTTTATATGAAGTATAGTTGATTTACAATATTATGTTAGTTTCAGGTGTACAGCATAGTGACTCAGCATTTTTGCAGATTACACTCCATTATCGGTTATTACAAGACAGTGGCTATAATTCCCTGTGCTATACAGTATATCCTTGTTGCTTATCTATTTTATATATAGTAATTTGTATCTGTTAATCCCATACCCCTAATTTATTCCTTCCCCCTTCGTTCTCCCTTTTGGTAGCCATAACTTTGTTTTCTGTATCTGTGTGTCTGTTTCTCCTTTGCCTATGCATTCATTTGTATTATTTTTCAGATTTCACATATGTGACATCATACAGTATTTGTCTTTCACTGATTTATTTCACAATGCATAATATTCTCTAGGCCAATCCCCATAGCCACAAAGGGCAGTATTTCATTCTTCTTAAGGCTGAATAATATTCCTGTGTGTGTGTGTGTGTGTGTGTGTGTGTGTGTATCATATCTTCTTAATCCAGTCATCTGCTGATGTACACTTAGGTTGCTTCTGTGTCTTGGCTATTGTAAGTAATGCTGCTGTGAACATTTGGGTGCAAATATCTTTTTGAATTAGTGTTTTTATTTTTTCTGGATATATACCTAGGAGTAGGATTACTGGATCATATGGTAGTTCTGTTTTTAGTTTTTTGAAGAACCTCCATACCCTCTTCCATAGTGGTTGCACCAATTTACATTCCCACCAACAGCATACAACGGTTCCCTTTTCTCCACATCCTCTCCAACATTTGTTATTTGTAGACTTTTTGATGATAGGAGTGAAGGGATACCTCATTGTGGTTTTGATTTGTATCTCTCTAATAATTAACGATGTTGAGTATCTTTTCATGTGCCTGTTAGCCATCTGTATATCTTCTTTGGAGAAGTGTCTATTCAGGTCTTCTGCCCATTCATAATTTTTTTTTATATTGAGTTGTATGAGCTGTTTGTATATTTTGGATATGAACCCCTTGTCAGTCACATCACTTGTACACATTTTCTCCCTTTCTGTAGGTTATCTTTTTGGTTTGTTGATGGCTTCCTTTGCTGGTTGTAGTACAGTTTGTAGTACAGTCTGAAAACTGGGAGGGGCATAGCTCCAGCTTTGTTCTTTTTTACTCAAGGTTGCTTTGGCAATTCAGGGTCTTTTGTGGTTCTTTTAGGATTAATTGTTCTAGTTCTGTGAAACATGTCCTAGGTATTTTGATAGGGTTTGCATTAAATCTATAGATTGCTTTGGATAATATGGCTACTTTAAAAATATTAATTCTGCCAACCCAAGTGCACAGGATATCTTTCCATTTCTTTGTATCATCTTCAATTTCCTTCATCAATGTTATATAGTTTTCAGAGTATAGGTTTTCCACTCACTTGGTTAAGTTTATTCCCACGTTTTGTTTTTTCGATGTGATTTCTAACAAATTTTTTTTTTTACTTTCTTTTTCTGACAGTTCATTTTTAGTGTATAGAAATGCAACAGATTTGTGTATATTAATCTTGTATCCTACAACCTTGCTGAATTCATTTATTAATTCTGATCATTCTTGGGTGGAAACTTCAGGGTTCTCTATATGAAGTATAGAGAAGTATCATGAAGTATCATGTCATCTGCAAAGAGTGACAGTTTTACCACTTCCCTTCCAATTTGGATAACTTTCATTCTGCTTTCTTGTTTGATTGCTGTGGCTAGGACTTTCAATACTATGTTAAATAGAAGAGGCAAGGGTAGACATCCTGGGCTTCCCTGGTGGTGCAGTGGTTGAGTGTCCGCCTGCCGATGCAGGGGACATGGGTTTGTACCCCGGTCTGGGAAGATTCCACATGCCGCGGAGCGGCTAGGCCCGTGAGCGATGGCCGCTGAGCCCGCACGTCTGGAGCCTGTGCTCCACAACGGGAGAGGCCACAACAGTGAGAGGCCCACATACCGAAAAAAAAAAAAAAGAGTAGACATCCTTGTCTTGTTCCTGGTTTAAGCTGGAAGGCTTTCAGCTTTTCACCATTAAGTATTGTGTTAGCTGTGTGTTTCTCATAAATGGCCTTTTTAATGTTGAGATTTCTTCCCTCTCTACCTACTTTGATGAGGGTTTTTTTCATGATTGGATGTTGAATTTTGTTAGATGTTTTTTCTGCATCTATTGAGATAATCATGTGACTTTTATCCTCCCTTTTGTTAATATGTTTTTTCACACATATTGATTTGTGAATATTGAACCATCCATGTGATCCTGGAATAAATCCAACTTGACCATAGTGTATGATCCTTTTAATGTATTGCTGGATTCAGTTTGCTAATATTTTGTTGAGGATTTTTGCATCTATAGTCATCAAAGATATTGGCCTGTAATTTTCTCTTTTTTTGTAGTGTATTTCTGGTTTTGGTATCAGGGTAATGGTGGCCTTGTAGAATTAATTTGAGAGTGTTCCCTCCTCTTCAATTTTGGAGTAGTTTGAGAAGTATAGGTATTAGTTCTTTATATGTTTGGGAGAATTCTCCTGTGATGCCTTCCAGTCCTGGACTTTTGTCTTCTGGGAGTTTTTTTTAATTACAAATTCAATTTCACTTACAGTGTTGATCTGTTCAAATTGTCTGTTTCTTTTTGACTCAGTCTTTACAGGCTGTATATTTTTAGAAATTTGTCCATTTCTTCTAGGTTGTCTAATTTGTTGGCATACAACTGTTCATAGTATTCTCTTTTGATTTTTTCATATCTCTATAGTATTGGTTGTTATTTCTCCCATTTCATTTCTTATTTTGTTGATTTAGGTCCTTTCTCTTTTCTTCTTGGTAAGCCTGGCTAAAGGTTTATCAATTTTGTTTATCTTTTCAAAAAACCAGATCTTTGTTTCATTGATCTTTTTCTAGTTTTTTGATCTCTATTTTATTTATTTCCTCTCTGATAGATATTATTTCCTTCCTTCTGTGGCCTTTGGGCTTTGTTTGTTCTTTTTTTTCTAATTCTTTTTGGTGGTAGGTTAAGTTCTTTATTTGAGGGTTTTCTTGTGTATTGAGGAAGGACTGTATCACTATGAACTTCCCTCCTAGAACTGCTTTTGCTGCATCCCGTATATTTTGGAAAGTCATGTTTCCATTTTCTTTTGTCTTGAGGTATTTTCTGATTTCCTCTTTGATGTCATCATTGACTCATTGGTTTTTTAATAGCATGCTGTTTAGTCTCCATATGTTTGTTCTTTTCTTGTTTTTCTTTCTGTAGTTGATTTCTAGTTTCATACTGTTTTAGTTGGAAAAAAAGTGCTTGATATAATTGCTATCCTCTTAAATTTGTTGAGTTTCTTTTGTGACCTCGTATGTTACCTATCCTGGAGAACATTCCATGTGCACTTTGAAAGAATGTGTATGCTGCTGGGTTTGGATGTACTGAACTGTAGATATCTATTAAGTCCAATTGGTGTGTTGTGTCATTTAAGACCACTGTTGCCTTACTGAGTTCCTATCTGGATGACTTGTCCATTGATGTCAGTGGGGTGTTAAAGCCCCCTACTATTATTTTGTTACTGTCTATTTCTCCCTTTATGTCTGTTAATGTTTGCTTTATATTTTTAGATGCTCTTGTATCAGGTATATATATGTTAACAAGTATAATATTCTCTTCTTATCTTCATACATTTATCATTATATAACATCCATCATCTTTTGTTATTGCCTTTGGTAAAATATGTTTTGTATGATAGGATTATTGCCTCCTCCACTTTCTTGTAATTTCTGTTTGCATGAAATATCCTTTTATGTCCCCTTGCTTTCAGTCTTTGTGTGGCTTTAGCCCTGAAGTGAGTCTCTTGTATGCAGCATATGGAAAGGTTCTTATTTTTTTTATCCAATCAGCTACCGTATGTCTTTTGATCAGAGCATTTAGTCCATTGACATTTAAAGTAGGTACTTACTGCCATTTTAGTATTTGTTTTCCAGTTGGTTTTTATCAATAACTTGTCTCTATTCATTTCTTTTTCTTTTTGTTTCTCCCATTGTGGTTTAATGATTTTATTTTATATTATGCTTTGTTTCCTTTCTTTTTGGTTTTTTTGTATCTATTATAGGTTTTTGATTTGTGGTTTCCATGTGGCTCATATGTGTTGATCCATAATTATATCTTCTTCTTTTTTTAAATTGGAGTATAATTGCTTTACAATGTTGTGTTAGCTTCTGCTATACAGTAAATTGAATCAGCTATATGTATACATATATTCCCTCCCTCTTGAGCCTCCCTTCCGCTCCCTGTCCCACCCCTCTAGGTCATCACAGAGCACCGAGCTGAGTTCCCTGTGCTATACAGCAGCTTCCCACTAGCTATTTTACACATGGTAGAGTATATATGTCAATGCTACTCTCTCAGTTCATCCCACCCTCCCCTCCCCCACCCAATGTCCACAAGCCCATTCTCTATGTCTGCATCTCTTTTTCTGCCCTGCAAATAGGTTCATCTGTACCATTTTTCTAGATTCCACATATATGCATTAGTATACAATATTTGTTTTTCTCTTCTGACTTACTGCACTCTGTATAACAGACTCTAGGTTTGCTTTAAACTCATAGTCATTTTAAGTTTAAACACATTCTAAAAGATCTGCATTTTTCCCCTCCCCAACACTCTGTGTTTTTGATGTCATATTTTATATCTTCATGTTTATTCCTTTACTGTTTGTTGTAGTTATAGTTGGATTTGCAATTTCTGTCTTTTAATCTACTCACTAGCTTATTTAAGTGATCTTCAATACTTATTATATATTTGCCTTTCCTATAGGGATTTTCCCTTTCCTAGAGATTCTTACTTCTTTTCCATTTAGAGAAGACCCTTCAACATTTCTTTTAGGGTAGGTTTAGTATTGAGGAATTCTTTTAGTTTTTGCTTGTCTGAAAAGTTCCTTATCTCTTCTTCTATTTTAAATGATAATCCTGCTGCGTAGAATATCCTATGTTTTTCCTTTTCAGGACTTTGAATATATTATGCCTGTCTCTTCAGTCTTGCAAAGTTTCTGCAGAGAAATCAGCTGATAGCCTTATGGGGGTTCCCTTGCAATGACTCTTTGTTTTTCTCTTGTTGCCTTTAGAATTTTCCCTTTAACTTTTGTCATTTTAATTATGATCTGCTTGGTGTGGGTCTGTTTGGGTTCATCTTGTTTGGGACCCTCTGTGCTTCCCATACCTGGATATCTGTTTCCTTCTTTAGGTTTGGGAAGTTTTCAGCCATAATTTCTTCAAATACATTTTTGATACCCTTATCTGTCTCTTCTTCTTTTGGAACACTTAAAGTGAAAATGTTGTCACATTTGATGTTATCCCAGAGACCTCATGTGTTTTACTCATTTCTTTTTCATTTGTCTTTTTGCCTGCTGTTCTGATTTGGTGATTTCCATTATTCAACCTTCCAGATCACTTATGCATTCTTTTATGTCATTTAGTCTAGAGTGCTTCTAGAATGCTTTATAGCTCAGATATTAAATTATCCATTTCTGATTGGGTCTTCTTTATATTTTCTAGTTCCTTGTTTAAATGATCTGTGTTTAGATCTATTCTCTTCCCTAACTCATTAGCATTTTTATTACTAATGTTTAAATTTTATGCCTGGTAAATTATTTATGTTTCATTATTTTTTCAGGGGTTTTCTCTTGTTCTTTCAATTGGAAGTAGTTCCTCTGATCTGTGAATTTATGTGAAACAGTTACCTATTGTGGTCTTGAATGGGTGTTCTTATGTGGGAGTGTACCTATGTAGACTGCATCTGCCCAACACAGTGGGAGGACCTGTGGTAGAGGGCTGGATTTGATGTGAATGCCAGTCATGTCTTTACTCAGGATGTTTTGGCCACTATCACCTTATTAGGGGGAGTGGTTGGAGATGTAGGAGCTGGAGTTTGTGCAGGTTTTGAGGCAGGACTTCCTCTGCTCAGTGGCTGTCACCACCTTGTCAGGAGTGGGATCTGCTCTCAAGTTGTAGAGTGGAAGCCCTGAGGGTCAGGCTTAAACTGACTCTGTTTCCTTTACGTTTGTAGTTTTCCTTCTCTCTGTACTGGGGGCTTTGCCTCAAAGGAGAGGAGTGCTGAAGCAAGTGGGGCTCATGTGTTCACAGAGGTCCAATGCTCTGCCTGTGTAAGTGTCTGAAGTTCTGCTCAGATGCATCCCAAGGCTGTGTTTTTTCCCATCGTGGCCACTCTAGGTCTAGTGCCACACTGTGCTGTGGAGTGTGCTGTGCTGCACAGCAAGGCAGCTGTGGGAATTCTGGCAGCTGCACTGCTTTCAGAAGTCTGGGCTGCTTCTGGGACACTGCTTGAGTAAGCACCAACAATGACTGCCACCCCACCTGGGCTCTGTCCCAGGACTAGGTCATCTCTGCATCCCTAGGTCAAGTCTTTTCCCAAGCATTGACTTCCCTAGATCCAGTGGCAAGGTATGGCATGGAGTGAGTGAGGCTAGGGTGTTCACTTGCCTCAGCCTGGGGAGCATGGTGCAGTAGCGGATGATAGGGCAGACCTCTAGGGAAGCACCCGTGTACTCCTCATGAGTGGAATCTAGGCTTCTCCAGACCTTCTATTTGTCCCAGAAGTTCTGCGAGCAGTGAAAGGGGCTTGTCTCCTATGCATAGGATCCCAGGACTAGGAGGCCCGATCTGTAGCTTGTCCTGCCCACTCCCCAGGGTAAGGTCCACACATGTGATCTCCCTTTTCCTCTGATTCCCCTCCCAGGGGCACAGGTCCCAATCTGATGCTTTTCTTCTCATCCTACTCGAGTACATGTATATCTTTCTTACAGCCTTGGTTGTAAAGGAGTCCTGCCAGTTTCCAGTTAGTTTTCCATGAGAACTGTTCCATATGTAGATATATTTTTGATGTGTTTGTGAGAGAAAGTGAACTTCATGTCCCCTTACTCTGCTATCTTGATCTCCCTCCCTTCTTTGATTTCTACATGTATGAAAGAAGGAACACAAGAATACATATTCACGATGGCCCTGGAAATGATCCAATGGGAATTCACTACAGTGGATTCACAAGTAACTGAAATATGACCAAATATTATATTCTTAAGCAGGTGAATTTTTTGAGATATTTAAAGTATATTAGAGACTATTACTTTCCACTCAATCTTTTTTTTTTTGGAATCAGGCTCATTTATGTAACTAATGTTAACATAGCACTTATTATGTACTCAGCTCTGTATGTGAAGCTGAAAATTTAGCATTGAACCAGAAAAACAAAGTCTCTGCTCTAATAAACTTTACAAAGAATAATGTACAATGAATAGTTAAGAAATGAAATAATAAACAGCTAGGACCTACAGTATACAACAGGGAAAGAAAATATAAAAAATAATATATATGTATGTATAACTGAATCACTTTGCTGTACAGCAGAAATTAACAAAGCATTGTAAATCAACTATATGTCAATTAAAAAAAGAAATAATATAATTACAAATTACTATAAATGTTCAATCTTTGTTCTCTTCTGGTAAGTAAAAGCTTTAGGAGGAGGTTGTGTCTCCATTTTAAATAGGAGATACAAGAATGCTAGCCTTTAAAATAGACATTATTCTTTTGACCGTGTATAACTGTATTCTGAGAATATTTGCCTTTGCTTTTTTACCTATTCAAATTTCCTACTCTAGAGTATGCTTCTTAAAAAAGAAATTAACACATTATTTAAGTGATTATAGTTATTCTGTTTCAAAAAATAAATAAATATAAAATTGAATTGGTTTACTGGTGATCCAATATTTTTGTGTGCAACAGAAATTGAAATTCATGAGTTTTTTTTCTCCCCAAGGTCACACCCTGTGGGTTGGTAGTTTTAGACTCTCCTTGGTTACTCTGGGTGGCTTATCTAGTGGATTCACCTACACCAACGTCCCTGAGGGCTCTAAGCCACCACTTATGGTGCCCTTCTCAGGCCATGGCTGCTGCATTTACAATAAAAATTGGTCAAGAAAGTATCATGAGTTTCCCAAGGGAATTAACTGCTGCCAAACATATTTCTCTATTGCCAAGTGTATAACAGCAGCCCCAATTCCTCTGATAATCAGGGTCAATTCCCCTTTCAGGATGGTGATTCCTTATCTTACCTGCTGGTGCCTTGGCACAAGAAAGCCAGGCAGCAGTCACAGTTTAAAATTCAATGGGATTCTTGCCTTGTCTTCAGGTGGAAAAGCTCTTTCTTTGTGAACAAAGACCTTTAAATGTGCAGAGTACAGAGCTGTGGGTGACTAGAAGCACAGATTTCCCAGTGGGTTACTGAGAGTGGTGTTAATAGGACCACTTCTATTTCTCCCTCTAGGCTTTTTGTTGTGATGCCAGTCCACATTGAGCCTTTAAGAATTTGTTAATTTTAGATGTTTCCTTCTCATCCGGTTTTAAGGGGTATCTCTTTCCTCATGCTCTGTTTCCAACAGTCCTCAAAATATCTGTGTATAGTTATCCAAGGAAATAGCTTAGGCCTCTGTGGAACAACTGAAGAATCATTATTATATATTCTTTTCATGGTGTTACAGGATTCTTCTTCTTGGAACCCTGATTCCTTCTTCAATATATGGGTTCCAGGTCTGAACACTGGTTCATATCCTGAAGCTCACTGAGGTATTTTTTGGAAGGTAAGAGTTAACCACTCTCAAACTTTTCATCCTACAGCTTCCATAATTTTTATTGTACACGTTGCATAATACTCTTAGTCGACTGCCTGTTTATTTTGCCATTTGGATGCCACATTCTATGAACTACCTCATAACTCTCTGAGGGTCAGGGTTTCTGCATGTGACTCCAACCTTGCCATGAATTATGATAACTGCCTCTACCTGGCTTGTGGTAATTGCTTATGTTAATTGAGCTTTATCCTATGACTTCTATTTTGGGGGGATTCTATCATACCCATTATTGTCAGCAAGCCCAGTTCTGTTAACACCATCTTCTGCCATCAGTCTTGGCTTTCAGAGGATTATCACTTCTTACTGATGTTGGCTCTTTCACCATTGTGTTCCTTATGTCCTTGGTAAGTGGTATATCTTCAGGGTCCTGCTATGTAGTATAGTTATCTGGTGGTTTTTCTGGCTGAACATAATATGTCCATTCACTCATACTTACTTCTCTGAGCCTTTTAATCCCTCTGACATTTACAATTTTGGCATTTCTCTCTTACTTAAGGTAGGTCAGTGCTAATAGCATGTTTATATTATCTTCTGGTGTCCTTTCAAGGGTATTAAAATCTGTATCCCAGGATAGCATTTCCAAATGAATAAACTCTCTCTTGTATAACTTCATGTGTCACCCTTAGATTTGAGTCCTTTTGTACTCTCCGCTCCTCCAGGTACAAGTCAGCTAGGTTCTGTAGATACTTTCAGATACAGTCTCTTGTCTTCTATTTTAGGCCAAACTCATCCTGGTTAACTTATTTTGTGATTTAACCCCAGTTATTATTAGTTTAGACGCCAGAAAGGGTGGTGAGTGCAGATCTTGAGGGGAGCATTTTATCTTTCAGGGTAGGGTCACAGCATCATCTTTAAATAAGGGGAGAACACTAGTACTTCATAGGATGGAGTAGGCCACTTCTTCAGACTCAGAGGTTTCAGAGAGATCTGGAAGCTCAAGATTTTCAGGTGAATCAACTCATACTTCTTCATTTGTGTCAGGGTACTACTTTTTCCCAAGAAGAACATAACTTTGCTATAGCTGACCTGTTGAGATCAGGAGGATAGCCCTTCCTTAGAGCTCTATAACTCTTGGGACTTGGTCCTGGACCTCATCTTTAATTGTTCTCTACCATCAAGATGTAGGAGACAAGAGCATATTTATATGCTACTGAGGAGGCTTTCTGGTTTTCACCCATAGCTTTTAATTACATTTCATTTAACAAACATCAACGGTGTTTAGCATTAGCCACCTAATTTACTGTCCTTAGAGTTACTATTTCCCCTGTATTGCACAAAACCTGATACATTATACTAACATTCCCTTATATGGTCTACCATCACTACAGGAGAAAAATTTAACAATTATACCGTTATCTTACGCCATAGGCTATTTGTGTTCTACTTACAACCAGTGATGAAGTTCTCATTGCCAGCCAAAAATCTCCATTGCCAAGATCTCATTTTAGTGTGTGCTTATGTGTACCAATATTGGCACAAAGTGTCACAGGTTGGGTTGCTCGGGAAGCAGACTTGATGATGGACATTAACATGTAGGGGTTTATCAGGGATAATTCCTGTGGGGAGCACCACTTGTGAAAGGAAGGGAAGGAAGCAAGATGGACAAAGGAAAATATTGACCTATAATGTAGTCTCAGTGGAGGTCCCAGACAAATCTAGAGCTCTGATGCTAGGATGACTCATCAGAAATGCCCCAAGTTGCGTTGAGGTGGGGCTACACCCTTATGTATTCTCCTCTACCAGTTATTGGATGCTGGCTACCTACACAAAATGGGTTTGGCTATGGATGGGGCAAGTCTTCAGCCAAGGGGACTGATAGCTGAAGTTTTTCAGTCAACAACCTTTCCAGGATCTGGGAATAAATTCTTCAAACAAGAGGTGGGATGTCAGCAGCTTATCAAAGCATCCTCTAAAAAATACCATAGACATAGCAGCATTATTTACAATAGCCAAGATATGGAAACAACCTAAGTGTCCATCACCAGATGAATGGATAAAAAGGATATAGTATATATCTTATATATATGTGTGTATATGTATATACACATATACATTGTGTGTATGTGTGTATATATAAATATATATATATATACATACACACACACACACACACACACCCTGAAATACTACTCTGTCATAAAAAAGAATAAAATTCTGCCATTTGCAACAATCTGGATGGACCTGGAGAATATTATGCTCAGTGAAATATCAGACTGAGAAAGATAAATACTGTATATTGTCAATTATGTGTGGAATCTAAAAACAAAACAAATGAACAAATATAACAAAGCAGAAACAGGCTCACAGATACAGAGAACAAACTAGTGGAGAGGGATGGGAGAAGGGGCTAAAGAGATGAAGGGATTAAGAAGTACAAACTACCAGTTACAAAATAAGTAAGTCATTGAGATGTAATATACAGTACAGAATATAGTTAATATTTTATAATAACTTTGTATGGTGTGTAATCTATAAAAATATCAAATTACTGTTGTACACCTGAAACTGATATAATATTATAAGTAAATTATAATTCAATAAATAAAAAAAATAACATGGAAAAGACTCTAGTAGTGGTACCCATCTCCCAGCCTGCTCCATATTTATAGAAGCAGTGGAGCGAGGAAACAACTCGGCTACTATTTAGAAAAAACATATGCCCTTAAATGTAATACCATGCTCAGACGTGGGTACAGATCATTCCTGCCAACTGTTTAAGGAATAAATAATCCCACTCTTATACAAGTTGTCTGAGTAACTAGAAAAGAAATAATGTCTGCCAACTCATTTTAGAAGGTTATTATAACTTTAATTCTAAATGTAGACAGGTGAAAATAAGAGAAAAATATTATAGGCCAATTTTTTTTATAAATCAAAATGCTAAAATTCAAGATAGGAACATAAGAGGCTTCTTTGACCTAATAAAGTATCTTCCATAACCCTTTAGCTAAAAGCATAGTTAGCAGTAAAATATTACAAGGCTTCTCTTTAGAGATCCTCAAGATGGTGAAGGAATAGGAGGATGTGGAGTTCATCTCTCCCCACAAATGCATCAAGAATGCATCTAAAGGGGCTCGCCTCTGGTCCAGTGGTTAAGACTTTGCCTTCCTATGCAGAGCGTGTGGGTTCGATACCTGCTCAGGGAGCTAAGATCCTACATGCCTTGGGGCCAAAATAAAACCAAAAATGTAAAACAGAAGCAGTATTGTAACAAATTCAATAAGGACTTAAAAAAAAAAGAATACATCTACAAATAGAGCAATTCTTACAGAGCACTTGCTGAACATTAGCAGAGGACCTCAGACATCTAAAACGACAAGAAAGATCCCCATCTAACCAGGTAAGCTGAAAGAAAGAAGGGAAAAGGAAGAGGGAGGAAGCAGGATGGGACATGTGCCCCTTGCAGGGAGCTGAAGGTGAGGAGAGGTTCCCACATCTGGGGAAGCACCCTCACCGGTGGAGAGATCAGCTGGGACAGAAGGGGAGCTTCTGGGGCTTGGAGGAGAGCCCAGCAGCGGTCTGTGACAGGCAGCCCAGAGTGAGACCTACACAGATGGTCCCTGCCACAGCCCTGTGTTCCCCAGCCTAAGATAGGTGTCCACTGATGTGCAAGGGGGCTGGGTGCTGGAATGTGGGGTTTGGAGAGCATACCCAGGGAGGGGATTGCTGTTGACTGTGAGTAGACAGCCTGAGAGGACAGGAGTGAGGAGCTCCACTATCAGGAATGCTCATGGAGGAAGCCCGGACCACCATGGAAACACGCAAAAGGTGGAGCCGCCATTGCAGCATCTCTTCTCACCCTCTGGTTCCTGCCTCCACAGGCACTAAGGAGGGCTCCCACTGGAGCAGGCTCATGCGCCCCCGTCATCATCTCCTCCACCATTCCCCTCCTGCCTGGGAGACATGCTCTCCTCGATCACCACCTCAGATCCCCCCTCCCTGAGGGGCTCATTCATTCCAATCGCTACATAGTAGTGTGTATATGTCAATCCCAATCTCCCAATTTATCCCTCCCTCACTTCACCCCTGGTAACCATAAGTTTGTTTTCTACATCTGTGACTCCACTTCTGTATTTTAGATAAGTTCATTTGTACCCTTTTTTAAGATTCCACATATAAGCGATATCATATATTTGTCTTTCTCTCTCTGACTTACTTCACTCAATATGATAATCTCTAGGTCTATCCTTGTTGCTGCAAGTGGCATTATTTTGTTCTTTTTAGTAATTGAGTAATATTCCATTGTATATATGTACCAAATCTTCTTTATCCATTCCTCTGTTGATGTACATTTAGGTTGCTTCCATGTCCTGGCTATTGTAAATACTGCTGCAATGAACATTGAGGTGCATGTATCTTTTTGAATTATAGTTTTCTCTGGATATATGCCCAGGAGTGGGATTGCTGGATCATATCGTAGCTCTATTTTTAGTTTTTTAAGTAAACTCTGTACTGTTTTCCATAGTGGCTGTACCAATTTATATTCCCACCAACAGTATAGAAGGGTTCCCTTTTCTCCATACCCTCTCCAGCATTTATTGTGTGTAGATTTTTGATGATGGCCATTCTGAGTGTTGTGGGGTGATACTACATTGTAGCTTTGATTTGCATTTCTCTAATAATTTGTGACGTTGAGCATCTTTTCATGTACTTTTTGGCCATCTGTATGTCATCTTGGAGAAATATCTATTTAGACCTTACATTTTCTGATTTTTTTTTTTTGATATTGAGCTGCATGAGCTATTTGTATATTTTGGAGATTAATCCCTTGTTTGTCACTTCATTTTCAAATATTTTTTTCCATTCTAAGAGTTGTCCTTTCATTTTGTTTATGGTTTACTTAAAAGCAAAAGCTTTTAAGTTGAATTTCATCCTATTTGTCTATTTTTGTTTTATTTTCTTTAGGAGGTGGGTCAAAAAAGATCTTGCTGCGATTTATGTCAGAGAGTGTTCTGCCTATGTTTTCCTCTAAGAGTTTTATAGTATCCAGCCTTACATTTAGGTCTTTATTCCATTTTGAGTTTATTTTTGTGTATGTTGTTAGGGAGTGTTCTAATTCCATTCTTTTACATGTAGCTGTCCAGTTTTCCCAGCACCAATTATTGAAGAGACTGTCTTTTCTCCATTGTATATCCTTGCCTCCTTTGTCATAGATTAGGTGACCATAGGTGCATAGGTTTATCTCTGGACATTCTATCCTGTTCCGTTGATCTATATTTCTGTTTTTGTGCCAGTACCATACTGTTTTGATGACTGTAGCTTGGTAGTATAGTCTAAAGTCAGGGAGCCTGATTCCTCCAGCTCCATTTTTCTTTCTCAAGATTGCTTTGCGTATTCAGTATCTTTTGTGTTTCCATACAAATTGTGCAATTTTTTGTTCTAATTCTGTGAAAAATGCCATTGGCAATTTGATAGGGATTGCACTGGATCTGTAGATTGCTTTGGGTAGTATGGTCATTTTCACAATATTGATTCTTCCAATTCAAGAACATGGTATATCTCGCCATCTGTTTGTGTCATCTTTGATTTCTTTCATCAGTATCTTGTAGTTTTCTGAGTACCAGTATTTTGTCTCCTTAGGTAGGTTTATTCCTAGGTATTTCATTATTTTTGATGTGATGTTAAATGGAATTGTTTCCCTAATTTATTATGATCTTTTGTTGTTAGTGTATAAGAATGCAAGAGATTTCTGTGTGTTAATTTTGTATCTTGCAAATTTACCAAATTCATTTATGAGCTCTAGTAGATTTTTGGTAGCAACTTTACAATTTTCTCTGTATAGTATCATGTCATCTGCAAACAATGACAGTTTCACTTCTTCTTTTCCTATTTGGATTCCTTTTATTTCTTTTTCTTCTCTGATTGCCATGGCAAGGGCTTCCAAAACTATGTTGAATTATAGTGGTGAGAGTGGACATCCTTGTCTTGTTCCTGATCTTGGAGGAAATGCTTTCAGTTTTTCACCATTGAGATTGAGGTTTGCTGTGGGTTTGTCATATATGTCATTTATTATGTTGAGGTAGGTTCCCTCTATGCCCACTTTCTGGAGAATTTATCATAAATGGGCACTGAATTTCGTCAAAAGCTTTTTCTCCATCTATTGAGATGATCATATGGTTTTTATTCTTCAGTTTTTCATATGGTGTATTACATTGATTGATTTGCGTATATTGAGGAGTCCTTGCATCCCTGGGATAAATCCCACTTGATCACACTGTATGATCCTTTAAATGTGTTGTTGGATTTGGTTTGCTAGTTTTTTGTTGGTGGTATTTGCATCTATTTTCATCAGTGATATTGGCCTATAATTTACTTTTTTTGTGATATCTTTCTCTAATTTTGGTATCAAGGTGATGGTGGCCTCATAGAATGAGCTTGGAATTGTTCCTTCCTCTGCAATTTTTGGAAGAGTTTCAGAAGTATACATTATATCTCTTCTCTAAATATTTGATAAAATTCACCTGTGACACCATCTGGTCCTGGATTGTTGTTTGTTGCAAGATTTTTAATCACAGTTTAAATTTCAGTACTTGTGATTGGTCTGCTCATATTTTCTATTTCTTCTTGGTTCAGTCTTGGAAGGTTGTACCTTTCTAAGAATTTGTTCATTTCTTCTAGGTTGTCCATTTTGGGGCATAAAGTTGCTTGTAGTAGTCTCTTATGATGTTTTGTATTTCTTTAGTGTCCATTGTAACTTCTCCTTTTTTCATTTTTTAATTTTATTGATTTGAGTCCTCCCCTTTTGCTCTTGATGAGTCTGGCTAAACGTTTATCAATTTTCTTTAACTTCTCAGAGAAAAAGCTTTTAGTTTCATTGATATTTGCTACTGTTTTCTTCATCTCTATTTCATTTATTTCTGGTCTGATCCTCATGATTTCTTTCCTTCTACCTACTTTGGGTTTTGTTTGTTCTTCTTTCTCTAGTTGCTTTAGGTATACACTTAGGTTGTTTATTTGAGATTTTCTTGTTTCCTGAGGTAAGATTGTATTGCTATAAACTTCCCTCTTAGAACTGCTTTTGCTGCATTCCACAGTTTTGGATCATCATGTTTTCATGTAATTTGTCTCTAGGCATTTTTTGATTTCCCATTTATTTCAGTAATCCATTGGTTATTTAGTAGCATATTGTTTAGCCTCCATGTGTTTGGGGTTTTTGGTTTTCTCCTGTGTTTGATTTCTAATCTCATAGTGTTTTGGTCAGAAAAGATGCTTGATAAGATTTCAATTCTCTTACATTTACCAAGGCTTGGTTTGTGGCCCAAGATGTGATCTACCCTGGAGAATGTTCCATGTGCCCTTGAGAAGAAAGTGTATTCTGCTGTTTTCAGATGGAATGTCCTATAAATATCAATTATGTCTATCTGGTCTAATATGTCATTTAAGGCTTGTGTTTCCTTACTAATTTTCTGTATGGATGATGTGTCCATTGGTGTAAGTGGGGTGTTAAAATCCCCCGATATTATTGTGGTACTGTTGATTTCCCCTTTTAAGCCTGTTAGCAGTTGCCTTATGTATTGAGGTGTTCCTATGTTGGGTGCATAAATATTTATAATTGTTATCTCTTCTTCTTGGATTCATCTCTTTATCATTATGTAGTGTCCTTCCTTGTCTCTTTTAACAGCCTTTATTTTAAAGTCTATTTTGTCTGATATGAGTATTGCTACTCCAGCTTTCTTTTGATTTCCATTTGCATGGAATATCTTTTTCCATCCCCTCACTTTCAGTCTGTATATGTCCCTAGGTCTGAAGTGGGTCTCTTGTAGGCAGCACATATATGGGTCTTGTTTTTGTATCTTTTCAGCCAGTCTGTGTCTTTTGGTTGGAGCGTTTAATCCATTTACATGCCCACAAAGCCCACAGCTGCTAAAGCCAGACCCATCCCAGCTGCAGGAGCACTTGTTCCCTTTCGGATGTTTCACAGGCGAGGAAGCCATCAGTGGAGGCGTAACTCTGCGGTTCACACAGCTTCGAAGAGATTTCTGCTTTTCTTCCCTAGTCACATGGCCCCTGGGGCTTAACTGTGGTTTTAGCCTCACCTCTGTGTGTGTCCTGCCGAATGGAGTCTGCTCTAGAGGTTGCTAGACCACATGGGAGCCCATCAGGCAGGAAAGAGCCGAGGCAGTGATCAGGGAAAGAAGGCCACCCAGGTGGGAGGGGGTGGAAGAGGCGATGGCAGGGGCACACGAACCAGCTCCTGTGGGGTCCCTCCATAGTGCTCCTGTCCCCTCAGGCTTTCTTGTCACAGCCAACAGAAGTCCCCTCCTTGGGTTTGCTCTCCAAACCACACATCCCAGCACCCAGCCCCCGTGCACACCAGCAGACACCTGTCTCAAGCTGGGGCACACAGGGCTGTGGCATGGACCATCTGAGTAGGTCCCACTCTATCCTGCTTGCCACAGACCAGTTGCTGAGCTCTCCTCCAAGCCACCAAAGCTCCCCTTCTGTGCCAGCTGATCTCCCACTGGTGAGGGGGTTTCCCCAGATGAGGAAACCTCATTACCTTCAGCTCCCCACCAGGAATGTAGGTCCCATCCTGCTTCCTCTCCTCTTCCTTTTCCCTTCTTCTTTCTTTCCTCCTACCTGGTTACATGGAGATCTTTCTTGTCCTTTTAGGTGTTCAAAATTGTCTGTTAGTGTTTAGCAGGTATTCTGTGAGAATTGTTCCATTTGTAGATGTATTCTTTTTTTTTTTTTTTTCGGTATGCGGGCCTCTCACTGTTGTGGCCTCTCACGTTGTGGAGCACAGGCTCCGAACGCACAGGCTCAGCGGCCATGGCTCACGGGCCCAGCCGCTCTGCGGCATGTGGGATCTTCCCGGACCGGGGCACAAACCCGTGTCCCCTGCATTAGCAGGTGGACTCTCAACCACTGCGCCACCAGGGAAGCCCTCTTTTTTTAATAAATTTTGTTTATTTATTTTTGGCTGCGTTGTGTCTCCATTGCTGCAGGCGGGATTTCCCTGGTTGTGGCGAGGGGGGGACTACTCTTCATCACAGTGCACGGGGTTTTCATTGCAGTGGCTTATCTTGTTGCAGAGCATGGGCTCTGGGTGCATGGGCTTCAGTAGTTGCAGCATGCAGCTCAATAGTTGTGGCTCGTGGGCTCTAGAGTGCAGGCTCAGTAGTTGTGGCACACAGGCTTAGTTGCTCCACGGCATGTGGGATCTTCCCGGACCAGGGCACAAACTCATGTCCCCTGCATTGACAGGTGGATTCTTAACCACTGCAGGGAAGTCCTGTAGATGTATTCTTGATCTATCTGTGGGGAGAGATGAACTCCATGTCCTCTTATTCCTCCACCATCCTGGAAAGTCTCTATCGATTTTTTCTATTTTTTTTTTTTTAGTCTCTGTTTTATTTATATCCTCTGTGATCTTTTATTTCCTTCCTTCTGCTCACTTTAGGGTTTGTTTGTTCTTCTTTTTCTAACTCTTTTAAGTTAGATTGTTTATTTGAGATTTTTCTTGTTTTTTGAAAAAGACCTGTATAGCTATGAACTTCCCTGTACTTATTGCTTTTGCTGCGTCCCGTAGATTTTGTATGGTGTGTGTGTTCTTTGTCATTTGTCTCAAGGTATTTTTTAATTTCCACTTTGATTTCATCTTTGACCCATTAGTTTTTTAGTAGCATGTGTTTAGTCTCCATGAAATCATATAAATGCTTATTTTGTGTTGATGAAATAAAGTGTGAACATTACAAAAAGGAAAAATCTCACTGATTAAAGCAAATATATGGCAAATGTAGTATATCAACCCCTTATAAAGCTAAAAAGAAGGTTAAAAGACAAAAGTAGTAAAATCACCTATATCCACAATAAGTAGTTAAGGGATACACTTAAACAAAATGATTTAAAACATGATGTCAAAGAAATTATATATGTGGGGATATTAAAAATACAGGTTTATTTATGACCTTTCTTTTCATTTTTCAGACATTGGTTGGTTTTATAAGACTACAGTGACTTTATTCAAGTAATATATTTTTTCCAACTGTATTATTTTGCTCAATATTAAATATATAATTTTTGCTCATGATACACATTTGGTAGTTTATTTAGCTTCTAAGTTATTCTCTTTTTAAAAATAACTCATCACTATTGCTACAGAGAAACTGGAGGATTTAATGGCCAGTTTTCCAATTTATATCTATTAGCTAAGACTTATGCCAGTTCTAAATATTTAAATTGAAATAATGGCATAATTATTTAATATTGAAATTTAAATAATGATTTTTCTGGTATTTATAAAGATTTTATTTATCTAATATGCATGTATTTTATTTTACATTTCAACATCTATTTCCTTCTAATTTATTATCTGAAACCAGACTTGAAACATTACTGGAAGATTATTCAGTAATATTAATATTGCAACTAGATAATAAGCAGAGTCTTTGGTGTTTTCTTTCCTTCCAGCACACCAGCTATGATGAACTCGTTTTTTATTTAGTAGTACTACTAAAATACTATTTCTTTTGTAGGTCACTTCCAATTGTCAATGAAGTACATCATCTCCATATGCCAATGCTGTCCATCCTTGTTTCTCCCCATCCAAAAACAAAGGCACCTCTTCTCTTCATTTGCTATATGAGACCATCAAGTGGTTCATATGGGGCACCAGCATTACCTCAAATTGAAATTTTTAGACAGACAGTGCTTCTGACTCAGAATCTTTTTTCTCTAAAAAATTACCTAAAGTTAGTGCCAATAAACTCCCAAATCAAATAAAGGGAGATAGTATAATACAATGGGCAATAGGAGATGGTAAGTTTTTTAAAAAGTAAATTCTATCGGCAGATTAATAATATGAATCTATATCCTAGAATTTTCTAAGGCTCAATTGGAATAATATTGATGAGGGTGCTTTATTAACATTAAGCACCATACATTTAATATCAATATAAGTTACTGACACTTTATGGAACTTTTACAAAGTTCAAAATAATATTGACCAAGGATATTTCACAGATATTTCAATTTTTTCTTGTTTTGGTGTGAATAAAGTTCCCTTTAATTATCCTTTCAATTGCTGAAGGTCTCTGAGACTAAGAAGACAAGGAATAGAAATCAGTATGCGGAGTCAAGTTTTTAGGATGTTAATGAGCTTTTAAATTTTGTAAAGCCTATTTCACTGAGCACATGTTGACTTGAGGGCTGTGCGATGGCATAAATTAAGCAAAGAAAAAAGACTCCAACCTTTGACTTGTGCTCTAGAGGAAATCTTTTACAAAGATGAATAATGGCCAGAAATGTTGGAATATAACATTTTCTCTCTTAACCTATTATAACAATAGACTAATAAAAATGGAAAGTGAGAAAAAAGATTCTTCTGTTTTTGTGAAGAGGTGACCAGCCAATGGGTAAAACATAGCTAGAATATAGAAAATAGCATTTTCATGAATGACCTTACTTCCAGGAAGGCATGAAGATTTACTCCAAGAGCTAAGGTCAATATTTAGAAAATAAACCAATTTAATATAAAAATGTAAATTAATTTAAAAAGAAGTATCAGAGTGACTCCTACACTGGCCACAGACGTAGACAATTACAAGCCTAAGGGAAGGAAAAACAGGTGTTAGCTCAATTGTTATAAGACAGAGGACATGGGAAATATAAATAAACCAAATCTTGGTAGTGGTTGATTATATATTCATTATTTGAGAAGTATAAGAATGGCAGTTTTTGGGCTTCCCTGGTGGCACAGTGGTTGAGAGTCCGCCTGCCAGTGCAGCGGACACGGGTTCGTGCCCCGGTCCGGGAGGATCCTACATGCCGCGAAGCGGCTGGGCCCGTGAGCCATGGCCGCTGAGCCTGCGCGTCCGGAGCCTGAGGCCACAGCAGTGAGAGGCCCGCGTACCACGAAAAAAAAAAAAAAAAGAATGGCAGTTTTAAAAAACTTATGAGCTACAATAAACCATTTTTTTAAAAACTTGTGACAGAAAATACTAGGCCGTACACAAAATAAGTTTCAATATTTATTTTTACATTTCTTGATCAAAGTATTTTTCTGTCAGTGTTTTTTCGTTTGAGTCAAAGAGTTCAAAATGAGTATTTGTGATGTGGTTGACATTTTTTAAATGTCCTGAGAAACCCTATCCATGGGTATTGTGGGTTATAAATGCAGATTGACACGGTATTTTGATGGATCTTTTTTGTGGAAAACTTTTGTTTTCTGACTTAAGAAGGAAGATACAATTATTTGAAAATTTAGTATTTAATCACATCCATATTGTAAAAGTGCATTAAAACAGAAAAAAAAGATTTAAAAAAGTTAAATTGCTGCTTCTGTTCTGTGTTCAGAATCTATCGATCAATCTAGATTTATCTTGAAACTCATTAATATCATGAAAAATTATTATCAAATGTCTCCATATTCTGGAGGAATATTCCTTGCATGGTATATATGTACATGTATATGCATATGTTTATTTGTTTTGCATTTCAGATTGAACATTTGATTTTGTGCTGAGACTGTATTTTGTTTCCTGATTCAAGAAATAATCAAAACTGTGTTTAACTCGAGCTGCAGTTTTGTGTTCTTTGAAGTAACCTCTAAATTTGGAGTATGTTTGGACAGTTTTTTTTTTAAATAACGGCCCAAACAGTTAGCTTTTTATACTGTTTTATACCCCCTTCCTCCAAAATATCTGCCCTTGGTACATAGAGGCATCTTGTTTTTTGTTTTGTTTTTTTTGTGGTACGCGGGCCTCTCACTGTTGTGGCCTCTCCTGTTGCGCTCCCGATGCTCAGACTCAGCGGCCATGGCTCGCGGGCCCAGCCGCTTCGTGGCATGTGAGATCTTCCCGGACCGGGGCACGAACCCGCGTCTCCTGCATCGGCAGGCGGACTTTCAACCACTGCGCCACCAGGGAAGCGCAAGGCATCTTGTTTTAAGGCAGCAGATGAGAGTCATATTATCCAGAAGCACCTTTCAATCCAGTTTATCGGAGAAAGATGAGTAAACCATTTTATTTAACTCATCATTTATACTTCACCACGTCACACTTTTTGTAGACTGGATGATTTTGTTCAGCTTATGTGATAGTATATGGTAGAAGTTATAATGCAGATCTTGAAAAAACCCTATGAAATATTTTAAATAAAGCATTGCATATGATTTTTTTTATGAACAACCACTAAAATAACTGGACTACAAATTCTTTATTATTATTAGAAATTTAAGAAAAAAATGTACTACATGAAAAATTTCTTACCCTTTTTTTTTTGAAGATCATTTCTGAGAATCTATATAAAAATATATCTTCATTTATTTTAGTGTTGTATCAAGAACTTTTAAAATGTTAGATAATTGTTTCCCAAACTTTCATGTTTGTCATTTTGGGGAAAAAATTTATTCTGTGCATATGAAATGCCACCAGAACATTATTTCCTCTTTTAAGTAAGGTAACGTTGTCTCCAAAATATATATATTGGAACTTTTGCCAAATCTTACTTTTCCTTGGGAATTTGCTTAGTGGTTGTCAATCATGTAAAAATAGTTGACTTTTAAGCCTTCGCTGTTGCCCTTGTCTGAGGAGATTTTCCCTAGGCCTATATTTTAGCCTACAGCAGCCAAAGTAGCTTTGTCAGGTCTTCACATGACGTCATCTTCCTCCCAAATTCCAACATCAATAACAGCATAAAGTTTAAACTGAAAAAGTGTGATAAGCAAGTCCTCTTGGCTATTGTTGAATCTTTAAGTTATTTCTCAAATCCTATATTTCTCAAGATAACTGATCTGTTAGTTCAGTCATGTATTTCCTGAGCATATTATTGTGATGTTTAGGAAAAAAGGATACACTTCCCATAACTACACTTAATAATATATGCTATTGGAATAAAAAGAAAGACAGCTACCTTTTAATTGGTTTTTATTTTAAAGTATAAAACAGTAATTCTCTCTAGCTTGAAAGGATTTGAAATATTCTTTGGAATGGTTGAACACCTAGTATTTGGGGTCATAAGGCAAATTTGTGAATTATGTCGCATGCCTAGCCTCATTTTTGTTATATACAGCTATACCCCAATTCATTTACTCATTCACAATTTTTGTGCCTCAAAACATATACTGAGGACTACTTTATGTCAGGCACTCTGGCAGTGAGTGTTTAAACATGAGCAACACATCCTTCCTGTGGTCAGTATTTTTAGACTTAGGTTGAGGAATCAAACAATCGAAAGCATGTTATGAAATCTTGTGTGTTGGAAAGACAGGCAGGCCGTGGAGGCAGGTGAGACCCCTAAGGGTTAGCTGGGAAGAGGAGCTTCCTGGGGGCCTTTCTGTAAGAAATGCCTGAGGAGCTCTGTCATCTTGTCTACTACAGTGTACTCCCAAGTAGTCATCAACTATCAAGAAAATATATTCATTTTCTTGAGAATATTTAGTTTGTAAGTATTTTCTCCTGAGTGCATTGAAAGGCTCTGCTTTTTGCAAAAGTAGAGGTTCTTTACTTTATGTGACCCCTTTTGGCAATCTACTATGGACCTCTTCTCTGGAAAACATGTGGTGACTGTGTTTACAAACTCATACATATTTTTTGCATACAGGTTTTAGAAAATCACAGGCTTGAAATGTCCTTAAAGCTGGTCCCTGGACCCCAGCTTCAGAATTGCAGGACTATAGATCACTGGGGAATTGGGATGTGGGTGGAAGAGACATCATTTAAAGTTAGAGTGTAGGGAATCACAACCTTGGATGGTTTATTTTCACCATATATTCTTTTATAAAATGTGCAATAACAGCACCCTTTTTTTTTTTTTTTTTTGGTCTCTGATTAAAAAAAAAATTTGTAGTACAATGAATGCAAATAGCTTTTAGGGAAAAACAAAATCTGTGGTTTTCCAAGTAGTTTCAAAATTGTTATTTTTGACATTTTATTTTGGCCTATTGGTTAACTACGTCCCTATTTTTTGACTGGATCTGAGCAGAATTCCAAACAGATAGTAAATATTCTAATTGTACTGAACATTTCCCTAGTATAGTAATTTATAACCAGTTTCCTATATTGCTTCTGTATCTGATATCACTAAACTCAAATCACTGTATTAAATGGGGCTAATGACTGACAATATATAGTTTTTTTAATTAATTAATTTGTTTGTTTATTTTTGGCTGTGTTGGGTCTTCGTTGCTGCGCGCGGGCTTTCTCTAGTTGTGGCAGGTTGGTGGTGCGAGGGCTTCTCATTGTCGTGGCTTCTCTTGTGGAGCACGGGCTCTAGGCACGCGAGCTTCAGTAGTTGTGGCATGCGGGCTCAGTAGTTGTGGCTTACGGGCTCTAGAGCTCAGGCTCAGTAGCTGTGGCACACGGGCTTAGTTGCTCCACAGCATGTGGGATCTTCCTGGGCCAGGGATTGAACCCATGTCCCCTGCATTGGCAGGTGGATTTTTAACACTGTACCACCAGGGAAGCCTGATAATTTATAGTTTTAAAAGTATTTCTCTTTAATTTTTGTTTTTTGATGAAAATAAATAGAAAATACCATATAGAAAGAAAAACAAAAAGCTCCAAAGTAGACTTAAGACTTACAAATATCTTGGAGCCTATATAAAAAATATATGTTGGATTACAATGCAAATTCTAAATCCATATTAGTATAAATTGTCATCGTCCAGCTTGCTATGCCAATGCATAAGTAAATATTTAACATGTAGAAATAAGTCACTTAGACTAAAGTAGAAGGTGAATTAAGGAAACCTTCAAATGTGTGCAAAAAAAAAAGAAATTTTGCATTTTATACAATGTGATAGGTTGAAAATTCTAAGATGCCTATTTTTTGTGGCTGTAGACAATATCAAGATTTAATGGTGTATATGGCCTACAGTATATCAAGTCTACACACATACGAATTGGCTCAGTCACTCACTATTGCTCCTGAAGCAATTCATGGCATATTCAGAACTGCAAAGCTACTGAGGCTATTAGCTCAGAAAAAAATAACAATAAATAAAAAATAGGCTATATACTCCAGAGCAGTTTTGTCTCCTTCGAGAATCATCTGGTCTTATGCCGTTCTTATCCCAGAAATATTTTTTTTTCTTCTGTGAAGTGTTATATCAACTTGGACTGCTGATCTTCGTTTGATATAATCCATCAACACATGAATCCTATTGTATGTGAAAAGTCACTACAAGAAAATAAAAATCTAAAACACATTTGAGTTTTATTTTACTACTACCTTTATTATATAAATGTAGTACAGATGAAATACACTTTATTTGATTGAATGCTTAAGCTTTCAAGTCAACCAGCTGATTCAGAGAGGAGTAAAATTTATTGTTGGAGAAAAAAAATGATTCTAATAAAGATAATGACAATGATAATTATTTGTAGTAATGAGAGCTTCTTAAAAATGTAGATCTGAGACCTCTCCCCAGACCTACTAAATCAGAGCCTGCATTTTTACCAGATTTGCTGTGATTCCTGGAAAAATAAAAGAGAAGCACTTTTTTAGTGTCCTTAACTGTCCCCCAGCACTAGGGAAGGAAGAGGCAGACTGAGAGAGTCACTGCCAGTCAGTGCCAGTCACAACTGTGTGCATAGTAAATACATGATAGGAGATTTAAATAACTAGCAAACTTGTATCTACCTTAGAATAGTGAAAAATCTGGAAAAAAATGTGCAAAATTTATTTATGAAAATGAACCAGCCTTTATATAATTGAAAAATATTTTATTTAGGTAGGCCATCTATTTGTTAGGATGTCTGGCTTTAGGGATGGTGGAGACTTAGCAGTTCCTGCTGCATGTGTATGAAGCTGATTAGAATCTGGATTCAATTTCAGGCATCAAGACCAACTTCTTAGCACTATTAACTCTTCTACAGACTTCTTCGTCTCTGATATCAAAAGATTGTAAGCATCACTTTACTTCTACAGACTGCCGTTCCATTGACAGTAGGGCAGAAGAGAGGGGTTGATGAGCGAATTCTAATTCTAATGAAGATTTTTCATATGTTGAACTGATAACGCATCTTGAACTAGTTTCTATTTTCTTCCTTTCTAGATTTACACATAAATAAACCCTTTCTTATCTCATGTCAGTTTTGTGTAAGCGAACTAAACTAAGTATACAATTTTATATGATAAACCTTTGATCAAAGCCTAAAGCATTGTATAGCTTTCAGGATTGAAATTTATGACTTAAAACTAATTTTATTAATTAGTTTTTATAGCTAAAATTCATACATATTAAGGTTTGAATTTAGTAAAAGTGATTTGAAAAGGATGGATTTTGTCATTTTCTAAATATTTTTCACTTTTTAAAATTGAAATATAGTTGATTTACAATGTTGTGCTAGTTTCAGGTGTACAGCATGGTGATACAGTTATATATATATATATATATATACACTTTTTCAGATTCTTTTCCCTTATAGGTGATTACAATATATTGAGTAGGATTCTCTCTAAATTTTTTAATGTAAATTCCTCCTCTCCTTTTTGGTTTTGCAGAAGAAAAATCTGAAGAAAAAATTTAAAAAGCAAATTTGTAAACCTGTATCAAGAAACAAATATCCCAGAATTTCCATGGCATTTGTCAATGTTTTACTATTTCATGATTAATTTATTCTCTCTCTTAAATTTGCTACATTTCCTAAAGTTATTATATTTTGACATCTGATAGTACAAAGGGATACTTTTGGACTCAAATAAACAAGGAGGCCATTTTTTGTTATGCAAATGTATATTTCTGACCTTAAAAGAGAATTCACTTACTGGTTTAAATACATTCACAATGGTTTATAGAGCTTTGCTTTATTAAGTAGCATAAACTGCTGGGCCTAAAAGATAGAGTGTTTCCAGGATCAGGGTAATGATTTTGATGCTCCTAAAAATATGGACAATGTCTTATTTGTCATTAATGATGAAAGGTCAGCACCTGGTCATTGCCTAAATAAAAGTTGACTTAATTTATACATTTTATAGAGACTCAGAGGCAATGCCATCTTTAGAGAAAGTGCATTATAACTGTATAAAAATGTGATGAATAAGTTGCTATAACAGTGCAATATTCTTTTGTCTCAATTGAACTTCACTTTATGAAGCTATCATAGCACACGGTTTAGTTGCTACTACCTCTTCTTCTACCTGTCAGTGAAGACCTGATGATCTCAGACATCCACTGTAAATATAGGCATTCAGATTTTCACTTATTTGCAAATTAGCCATGATTGCTGAATTTTCTTCTCTTAGAACCCCCCCACCCCATAAATCTGAGGCCATTTCATTCAAAGAAATAACTTTCTCCCTCTCCCCTCAAACATCAAAGTAAAAAAAGTGGGTCACATCCTTTCACAGGTGGCTCATATTACACTGTAACAGGTCCAGTAAGTTCAGTTACACTTACTTTCTGAAATATCTCTATATCTTTAGGGACCACATTTCCACATTTTTTAGCAATATTTTTCTAATTAGCTTTGTTTGCATCGATTTTTGTTCTTAAATAATTTATATTTTAATTGAAATTTTGTTTTTTAGCTGTGTTTTGGGGTGACATTGCCTTAGACGATGAAGACTTAAATATCTTTCAAATTGATAGGACAATTGACCTTACACAGAACCCCTTTGGAAAATTTGGACATACCACAGGTACAGTTGATTATTTGATTCAGTTTGCATTCATTTAGAAGAAAATATACTCTTGAAATGCTAAAATACTCTTTAGATCATTTTTAATATTCCAGTGATCAACTTTGATTTTCTTGATATGAATGAGCCTATTTAGAAATTTAAGTTTTAGTCATAGCTTTAATTTTATTAATTAATGTATTTAACAAAGATATTGTAGTGTTTACCATGTACCATGTACCGGGTCTGGTTTAAGTACTCTGCAGGTGTTAGCTCTTTGAATCCTCATAATGACCCCATGAAGGTAGCTGCTTATTGTGATTTACAAGTGAGGAGATGGAGATTTACAAGGTTACGTAGTTTTCTTATTGTCACATAGCCAGGAAATGACTAAGTCAGGACCAAAATTCAATTCTGAGGAAGGTTAAATTTCATAGTCTTGAACATTATATTCAGTTGCCTCCTATTTAGATATTGAGATGCAAAAAGTAAATTATTCTTAGAGTCATTAAATACAAACTTATTTAGAAAAATTTATATATCTATTTTTATAATTTTTGTGGAAACCTGGAAGAGAATATCAATTTCAGCTGTTTGAACATATTTGAATTATGCCTATATGAGACTTGTAATATTTTAAAAGACATTTGGGTCCTCATTTTAAAATATCTGTACTAAAATTTAAAAATTATTTTATATTATCTTGATACAGTTTTTATTCTGTATTTTATTTTGGAGAAAAATTGCAAGGTTAAAAATTTTTAATTTCTTTTTGTAGTTATTGCTAAAACATTTATTCAGTGTCATGCTTTTTGATTTCATTGAATCTCTCCTTCTGTCCAATGCTATTTTTATTTTCTTCTTGTATTCTATGGAAAATAAAACATATAGTTCCTCTGTGGTATCTAGCAGACAAATATATTTTAGTCTTAAGACTCTTTGCCCAATTTACTTTTTCGCAGCTTTTTATTATGACGTTTCAAAGATATCTAAAAGTTGATAGGATAATGCAAGCAACAACCATACACCTTGAAGATTCAGCAGTTGTTCAGTTTACCATATTTGCTCTCTGTATGTGTGTGTGCATGCATACATGTACAAGTATGTATAAAATATTTTGAAGTGAATTGCCAACAACATAGCTTTTCAATATTAAATAGGTTAGCATGCCCTTTTAAGAATAAAGACATTATTGTACATAATCAAAATATTATTACATATAAGAAATTTATGTAAGGTAATAAAACTTAAATAATACAGTACTTAAAAATAATATGCTTTAGCCTTTTTATACATAGTGAGTCTTTTCTGAAACATACACCAAATATATGAGGGAAACTGCTTTGCAGTGTAATCACAGATAGTACATTCCTATAGGTATGTTTATTGACAGACTCCAACCACTATCTCACACTTAACACTGTCACAGAGACAATGGATTTGGAACAAGAGAGCAATGATATAACTCAGCAAAATCTTAAATTTATCACATTACATTCTCAATTTTTATTAAAATTTTCATTAGATTCAAGCTTTATTCAGGTCATTTATTTAACCCATTGTCCTCTCTTTGTACTGGGGACATTCATTTTCTGTGGTTTAGAACATTTTAATACTATGTAATTTTGTCATTTCATTTATAGTTAAGCTCTGAAATAGTAACATTTGGAAGTAAAATATCATTATTTAGATAAATAGCATAAAACAGAATTATACTATCAATTATAAAAATCATACTGTAAATATATATGTGAAAGGTACATGTTTCAAAGTAATTTGCACTATTCAGTTGAATTTCAAACATCATAAAGAATTCTATATTTTAGTTTTTTCTTACTCTAACTTTTCCCTTTCTTGTTAGTTTGTGCTGAATTGACTATATTTATTTTATTTCAAAATGTATTGTCTTTCTCAAATATTTATTAAGTTTGTATATTTTTATTTTAAAAATTTTAGAATATATGAGAAATAAATACATATTATGAATTTTCCTTTTTTCTATTTCAGTGAACTATCTACACAGAATTTTATTTATATTGCTATAAAAATTATTCAAAAAACATTATTGACTTTGAGAGTCTTGAAATGTTTTTCCTAGCCTGTAATTATACTTATGCTTATAATTACCTTAATATTAACTAAGACATTTCTTTTTTCCTCCTTCTATACCTATTTGTAGCCTCTTTCTGTACCTATTTATATGTGTTTCAGACCTAATATGCAATATAATTGTTATGCAATGGTCATTTCAAATACATTTTTACTATCCTTTAAGAATGTTTGTTGTAACTGCTTAGGAATGAATGCATTTAAGTATTACCTCATCTTTCTAAAATATTCAATGAAAAAAATTTCAAAACTTTTTCTCAAGGGGCACGGCAAAAATGTGACCATGTAATTCAAATAATTAAGCAGATTATTAGTGAACAAGCACTCTAACTTATTTGCCTTATAAGGACTTAATTGATATTTCCTATAAGAGGCTTATATATTAATAATTTTTATTATTGTTTTTGTTTGTTATTAGCTTCAATCTAGGTAATTAGGTTTCAGTATTAATTTCAAAGGGAAAAAATATTGGAAGGAAATAGTTCAAACTATTTCCATGCAAGAACCCTTTGTGGTTTGCATGAATTTCTGGTCCTCTTTCATTGTCTTAGCCCACAGGCTCATGAACTACTTGTTCTGATATCATTAGTGATCAAATTACTTGTTTATTCAATGATACCTCTTTGTATTTGTCTATCAAAGATTCAAGGAGAAGGCAAAATAAGAGATAAAACTGGGAGAGCATTTTGTTAAAGCCCTGGAATGAGAATCAGAAGATTTGGATTTTCATCAAATGATCTGCTTTCTGATATGACTTTGTTCTTAAAATTGCAAGAAGACATATTTCCTTATGTCACCCTCTCCTCTACATTTTGAGCTATAAAATTCTTTATATCACCTTCATAAATTTTGCAAATGGCGTAACATAACAGTGTATTTTGCAGCTGGACGTCCTTTTGGATTCTCACCTTGTGAATTTTTTTAAATTTATGTTATTGGTTTTTATAAATTATAGAAACTAATTTTCAAAATTTATGTGAACACATTATAAAATGTCATATGCTATTAGAAATATCTCAAAATTTATCCAAGCTTTGGGGCAAAAGTTGCACTATACACTTGCTTTTTTTTCCTGTTGCATTGAGAATTTACATACCTATGCTCTTCTAACATTTTTATTTCCATTTGCTGATTTGCCATCTGAAAATATTTAGTTTGTATTGGGAAAATAGCTGGAATGCACTCAACAGGAAAGAACAACTTGTTGTCATCTTATATAATACTATGTGATGTCAAGGTCACAGTGAAGAAAAATGTTTCAAATTATCAATAGATGACGCAATTGCCATGATGTCCAAATAAAGTCATTTAGATTGCTCTCTTAATTTCTTTTACCCCCTTAGTTTTAGTTACTAAAATTTGTTATTGTAGAAATTTTACCCTCTTCCAAGATTTATGGGTATTCATTACTTTAAGACCACATAAAAAGAGATGTCCAAAGAGAAATCAATGTAGCCTATTACTATTACTTATTTACAAGAACTTTAATTTACAGTGAAGTTAACTTACTATTTTCTTTTACTCTTTAAGGTGGATTTGGAGACCATGGTATGTCGAAGAAACGAGGGGCCCTCTACCAACTTATAGACAGGATAAGAAGAATTGGCTCTGGTATATCAATGTTTAAAGTTTCAGACACGATGTACAGTGAATATTATACTCATAGTAGTTCTGTTTGCCATTAAGCTGCAAATTATGGAAAGGATATATGCTGAGAAAGAGTCCTTTATTCATTGTTATTTTGTTAGTTGATATCCAACGTAAGGTTTTTAGAACTTAATTGGGGACATTTGAAATATTTTAGCTTATTTTCAGCTTCTCTTTAATAAAAAAATGTATTAGGTGTTTATTTTATTGTTGGTATTTATTTCCAGTAAATTGGTATTTCTATCAAGCATGGAGCTACATCAGTTTTAGTCAAATGGAAAAATATCATGGCTGTTTCTTTTGAAATAAAATCCACTTAAAGTAAATTGTCAAACTGATTAATTAGATTTAAAAAAATAATTGAAAATATTTTTTACCCTTCCAAAAATATATATAGAAAACATTCAGAGAAACTGCCTTCTGGTTTAATGATTAGTTAATATTTAAAGTATTGAATTTATTAATCACTATTTGTAGATTTTAGAGTTTCTTTTTCAAGTCTTCTGTTCAAAGTTCATATCCTAACATATCTTAAATTGATTAGTACTAATTAAATATTTTAAAGTGCCTACTTTTAAGGATTAATTTTCCAAAGTGAAGATACTTTGCTCCAGGATATTAAAAAGTTAGACATGTTAGGAACATAGGCATAGGGCGCATACATTCAGTATTCGTTGTGTCTGAAGTGTATGTGAGTGGTAAACTATTTGTATAAACAATGATATATAAATAAGAAAAAAATAATCATGAAAATGTAGGAAAAATAAAACAGTAACAAAAAATTATGAAGGGTCATCAAGAAAAGTTAGTGACTGCAGACTTGAAAGCTCTTCCACAATAGACTGCATTTTATGTTGGCCTGTTCACCTTGTGTACTGCTCTCTAAATCTTTTCTGTTGTGTAGATATGAATCCCGAGGAAATTGAAATAGAGATAGCCCATTGTCCCAGAATCTGAGACCATATCTGTCTTATTCTATTTCATTTACTATCTCTACAGTGTAATATTCACAATTTTAAGCTGTACTACAGAATATCAATTCTGATTTAAAGGACTAGGGATTTAGCAGGAGTAAGAAACGTTTTGAACATCATAGCACTTTTTAAACAATGTCTTTTTAATTCTAGTGGTGAATTTCTTAGTGCTCTAGTAAAGTAGAAAACAAAAGAATTTTTCTGTGGCTTACAAAGTCTACCTGACTTCTGTCCACTGTGGGTTGTTGTATGGAAATTCATCAAATTTGCTCATAGAGCATTAGGAAATAGTATTTTGACATGAACTACTTAAATATTTTAACACTGTTTTCAAGTATGTAATATAAATGAAGTTTTTCTTTAATGCATTTTGACTTCAGGCATATTTATATAAATGTGTAAATAAGGCATTTTACCTTGTCCTTTAAGAGGTAAATGATTCTCTGACCAAGGACTTCTGTTTCACAGAATGTTTTAAATGTCACTGCAGGCTTGGAGCAAAACAACACAGTTAAGGAAAAAGTACCTCTAAAATTCTCAGGGCAAAATGAGAAAAATCGAGTTCCCAGAGCTGCTACATCAAGAACTGAAAGAGTATGGCCTGGAGGTGTTATTCCTTACGTTATAGGAGGCAACTTCACTGGTAAGATATTCCCAGAGAGTCTATTTTGATAAAGAATTAATAATTATCATATAGATTAATTGTATATTTTTAAAGAATACTAACATATAAAACATAGTATTAAATGAAACATGAGAAATATTCCATTCACCTGAGTTGTCAGTTAGTGTGTTTTGAAATTTTAAAAAGTATTTAGTCTTGAATTCTAAGAATCTAAAGAACTATTCTGGTTTTTAAATTGAATTTCAAATGTACCCATTAAATCTGGAAGCTGATTTCAGCTGACAGGAATAATGTATGTCTCGTTCACAGAGCCTTGTACACACATACTTGTAGAGACAGTAAGCTCAAGCCTACTGATTATGAAGGCAGTGTCCACTCTCAAGAGTGGCTCACTGCAGTGGTCAGAGCTAGTATTCTTTGGTTGATGATAGAGGTGTTGTCTGACCTGTGCAGCCAGACCTGGGTTGGAAGAGCCCACTGTTTTATTAATGTCATGCCATTTTTCCAGGCAGCCAGCGAGCCATGTTCAAGCAGGCCATGAGGCACTGGGAAAAGCACACGTGTGTGACTTTCATTGAAAGAGGGGATGAAGAGAGTTACATTGTATTCACATATAGGCCTTGTGGGTAAGTAGAACCAGGGAGTGACTTAAGTAAATTTAGAAGGGAAAAAAAATCCATAGGTAAGATTCACTTTTTAATATTTGCTTAGTATTTTGCCCATGAGAAAGTATGAATTTTACATAAGAGAATATTATATATTAAATAAGTATACCCTTTGATCACAGACCTCTGTGCATCCTCCACCACCACAGCTGCCTTTCCTTCTGTTCTAACTATATGGTGGCATTGCCAACATCCCACTAACCTGAGTTAGAAACCTCAGTATTTTTTTTAGTGATTGAATTTTTAGTGATATCAACAGAAATATTTCTGTTGATATTCACTATGTCTTATGGTTTCCACTTTTATCCCATGTCAGTCCCCTGGTCCATTCATGTCTTTGTCCCCTCACACCGGCTGTACTCCAACTGCTCTCCAGTCTTGCCTAACCAATTCACTGCCACTAGAATTATCTTCAAAAAATACTCTTCAGAGCAAAATACTACACTTTTTGAGATTCCTCAGTGTTTCCTCCTACAGTGATATTTTCTAGATTTGCTTCTTACAGGATAATAATACTCTCTTCAAAATAAACTATTCTATAAGTTGTGAAAATGCTGTGTTAAATTTCAATAGGTATTTCTACAAGCAGTGTGCTAAACCTTACTAATATTCAACCAATTGAAAGAAATATAGAGTACAGTGTTCCCTAAACTTATTTTAAAAAGGGAACACCCATCTCACCCTGTTAATAGTGAAGAACGTATATCAGTATTCCAGAACACATTCTGCGAAATGCTAGCCTGAGAATAAAACCTAGATGCTTGGATGTAACATTTAAGGAATGCCATGAACTTACCACAGCTTCCATCTGCTGCTTCTGCTGCCACTTCTCTCCACAAATCCCATAATCTAGCCAAGTTACAGTAACAGCAGTTCTCCAAGCAATGCTGTGTACTTTAAAAGACTTTTCATTGTGAAAACTTTCAAATTTTTTCTCCCTATATTTCCAGTTAGTTGGAACTTATATTTAAATATTTGAGTATTTAAATTGTTTCCATTTTTGTTTGTTTGTTTGCTAAGAATACTTGATAGGGTGTGCTGTCTACTTTACACTGCATCACATCAAGAGGCACATATGCCTGGACCTACCACTTTAGTGATACTGTGATTGATCAGTGGATTCAAATGGTGACAGCCAGGTCCCTCAATTGTAAGTTCCCATCATTGCAAAATAGTTATTTTCTCATGTTGTTCTTTTCTTTTATTCCTTCTACATTTATTAGCTGAAATTCTTCTATAAAGAGGAATTATCTCTAATCAACTATAAGTATTTGAATACCCTCTATTATAGTTCACATAGAGAAGTAAAAATAAATGCATAATTCCTTTGGAGGAAATAGTTCATGCCGTAATGACACATATTTTCAGGGTGGAGGAAGTATATATTTCACTAGGTATTGGGGGCATTACATCATCTGGCTTTGTTATACCATATTTTCCTAGAACATTTAACTTAACTTAAAAAGTAATGAGTTTTAATTTTGGCCCTACTTAAGTGACATTAGGAAAAATTATACATTATTATTTTTCTATATATTTTGATAGTACCATAATTTTTTTAGCTGACTTATTTAAGCAATGTTTTCTTCTAAATTACTCTAATTACTTACTCTTGATAAGTTTTGGTTACATTTGAAGTCCCAACTAATTCTTTATATGTATTTAATATTTTTAAATATTAAGGACATTTTAAGGTCCAAATCTAGACTGTCCTTCCTTCCTTCTGATTATCTAATAGGAGTGGATATAGCTCAGATTACATATTTCTAAATATATAATGTATTCAAATCAATACATCTTTTCTTTACCCACACTTCAATTCTGTAAATACATGCAAAGCACCACTTATTATTTTATTGCTCAAATTCTGTTTGTAACAAATTCATATTTATACTCATTTTCTTTTATTAATTTAGCTCTTTTCAAAGTTTTCCATTTCACTTGTTTTATCCTGCTAAACTATTTTTCCCCATTCACTATCATTCCTTCATGTTTGTTTTTGTGATGTTTTAGTTGCTTGAATGCCTTTACTTTCCTTTTTCATCAGTTGAAATCTTTCACATATTTCATGCTCACCCATTTTTGAGCCGCCTGCAGTGGGACTTTGCTCTACAACAGCTATAATAGCTCCATTTCCACTGTTGGTACAAATGTCTACCTTCATCAATGATGAGAGCAGGGAGCTTACCTCTGTGTCCCTCATGACACACAGCACATGGCATTATAGGTAGGTGATCAGGAAAGTACCAACAATTTACATGTCAGCTAAAGTACATTGTGTGTAATCCTGAGATTAAAAAATGTAAGAATTCGAAGGGGGTTTGAAGAACATGTACTTCATCAATTTAGAGATGTGAAAACTGAAGTTATGACTTTCCCCAAGGTACTTAAATCTGTAGTTACATTCCTGAAATTAGACTCGAGTTTATTTGTGACTGTTAATAGTAGTAATGTCGCATTTTGGTGATTTGTTTTGGTGCTCATTTTCCAGTTCAAAGTTTGCCCTGTATTATTTTTTCAGTGATAGGAAGGATGATACTTTTTATGAAACTTGATCATTGGCCTGCTAATCATTCTAATCATTTTGTGACTTCTGTATTTCATTTGAAATTACCATTATTGGCCACAATTTCATGAAATTATGGTTATTTCATCATTCTTGCTATGATAATGCTGCATTTATATCTCATAAAAATCAATTTAAATTATTAAAGAGTTTGACAGTTGGTATTACACAAAATAGTGAAAGCCATCTGGAATAAGATACATTTTGAGTCAAACATTTAACACTCTATTGGATTTAGTATTGAGTCTTTTCTCCTATAAGAGCTGTGGCATATAATGTATCACATTTAGCAATACCTAGTATAAATATCCATAGAATATGGAGAACCTTTAAGGTGGTGCCATTGATATGGACGACAACATTTATCAGTTCTGTTTCTAGCTTTAATCTAGAAGGCAAATGTGTCTTATTACTCCTTATCATTATCATCACTTTCATTGAGTTTACCCACTAAGTCAGACAACTTGTAGCTCTTGCAATTTTTAAAAATAAAAGCTAAAATAATCTCCATATTTATGGGAGGAATTATTAAATATGGAATCACCTATATCATTTAGAGCATTATATTTCCCATCTTATTCTGCTACAGTCAATTTTTATTCAATAAATATTTATTGGGTGTCTAGTTCCATATCAGGCCTTTGATAGGTGGGAAAATAATAAAATTTTAAAACGCAAAAAGTAGAAATCAGACCTTTTTGCCATTTAGCTCTAGTGTATTCTTATTTTTAAGTTGTATTATAATCGTACATTATGTTTATATGTATCTGTATGCATGTTTTTAAGTATATGATATCTTTGCTTCATCTGCAGTGGACATAAGCTTTAACCCTCATTATTGACAAAAGGTTTGAACTGAGCTATACATAATTTTCAATGAATGTCTATTAGCTTCAGTGGCATTTATTTATTTTACAAGATTATTAATTATAAACAGCAAAATGTGAGACCATTTAATAATAGAAGTTGTTTGATTTTATTCTTTGTAAGTCAGAGATTTATGTAACTGAATTTATTACCTTCATCTATTATATGCTGATTTTTAATGATTACTAAAAAACAATCAAACAAACAAATGTAGAGTTAACTTATTTTCTAGGTTTCATATGCTTTAATTGTATTTAACTTTGGTTAGTTTAATTATTCAGACTGTAACAGTAGTCACTTATTCATCCTTTCCTATTGAATTCTCATTTTGTGCCACTTACTATACTAACTTTGGGGACTATAAAATTGAATGTAAGTTGTTTTCTCTCTGCAAGGATGTTATAATTAGGCAGAGGAAGTGTGCTAGCCAGGATTCTTGTTCTCAAGCAACAGAGACTGGCTAACTTAAGCAGAAAAAATAGTTTTTTAAAGGAATTTATAGAATTATACTAATAGAAAAAGTAGAGAGCCAGGCTGAAGGAGGAGTCTCCTTCTTGCTGAAGCAAGAGCATGTTGAACCCCTCACCTTGAGCATTTCCACCACTTCTTTGGATGCTTGCTGCTAATTACTAGAGTCTTAGCTGTGTCCTGCACTTAGGAGATATGTTCTTTCAATAAGTATTTATTTATTAAAATTTTTGACTTTTTATTTTTCAAAATTTTTCCAGTTTTATTGAGATATAATTGACATACAACATAGTGTTTTAGGTGTATAACATGATGATTTTAGACTTGTATATATTGTGAAGTGATCACCACAATAAGTTTAGTTAACATCCATCATCAAACTTAGTTACACGTTTTTTTTTTTTTCTTGTGATGAGAACTTTTGAGATCTACTCTCTTAGCAACTTTAAAATATATGATATGGTATTGTTAACTTTAGTCACCATGCTGCACATTACAGCCTCAGAAATTACTTATGTGTAACTGGAAGTCTGTACATTTTGACCCCCTTTCATCCATTTCACCCACTCTTAGCCCCCACCTCTGGCAACCACCAATATGTTCTCTGTAACTATTGAGTTCTGTTATGTGCCAGGCTGTATTCTAGGAGCTAGCATTATAGCATGAGCAAAACAGGTACACTTTCTGCCCACCAAAGGTTACATTCTAGGTGGGGAGGCAAAAACCCTGCAAAGATAAATGAAATATAAAATGTTTTAATAGACAATAAATTCTAGGACAAAAAGGAAAGTAGTGTAAGTGGGATGGAAGGACATTTGCACAGAACTTGAAAGAGGAGGAAAGAAGCCATATGTATATCTGGGAAACAGAGTTTCTGACAGAGAAAATAGACAGTAAAAAGGCTCTGAGGCAAGAGTATTTCTGCATGCTCAGGGCACAACAAGGAAACTTCATGGCTCAAGTGGAGTGACAAGGATGATAATAAGAGACAATATCTATATGATAAGATATTTGTGTGCGAAGATTGTGTAAGATCTTATAGTTTTTTTTAATAAGTGATTTGATTTTCCTCTGAGCAAAATAGCGAGCCTGTATCAGTCAGCTTAGGCAATTTATGATGTGGTAACAAACAACTCCCAAATCCCAGGAGCTAGAGCAACAAACACTTACTCCTTACTCTTACTATATATCCGCCATTGATCAGCTATAGCTCACTCCAGAGTCGTCACTATGGTGTCCAGTCTGATGGAGAAGCCTCTTTTTGGAACCTTGCAGTTGTAGCAGAAAGAATAGAAACAATATGGTCAACCATATTTGCTCTTAAAGATTCTCTCCAGAAATGACACAGTTTTTGCTCACATGACATTGTCCAGAGCAAGTCACACGACTAAACCCAGCAACAGTAGGGTAGGGATGTATAATTATCTCCTAGAGAGGGGTAATGAATACTTTTGAATATTGACACAATTTACGACATAGTCATTGGAGAATATTGAGTAAAGAAGTGGAGTAATCTGAGTTTACATTTAAAACATATCTTTATGCTGAGAAAAGACTGCTGTGGGGAGGGTATAAAGCTTACAGGCAACTTTCTTTGTGCGTATAGGTTTTGCTCCACCAATCCGAGGCCAAAGTAGGGAATAGCGGGTTTTGAATTACCTTCTTACTCTCTATGGCTTAGTGAGGCTTCTCTAAAATTGGTAAAATATTTTCTTGAGAGGACAGGTAGGGCTTATAATGGCCAAGCTTTAAAAGCAGCACTCAAATTTGAAACAGAAAATCAAAAGCCATGTACAAGAAAACGGCTTCAAACCTGGATGGAATTAGAAAGAAACTCAGACATGTTAAAACCATGTTTTTATAAACTGTGCATATTAAAAATAAACTGTGCATATTAACCTGTCATTCCATACATAATTGTATGTGCATATATTTAGCTATTTAGTCATTTGAGCATCTAGAATTCTTCCATTCCTGGACCTGTAGTATTTCAGAAATCAAACCACTACATTTTTCTTCACAGGACCATTGTAAAAGCCAGTGTGAAATGTATCTTTGCTTTCCATTATGAAACCCCATCTTATTTATTGGAAATTGTTATAGGTAAAATTATGCTAATAAAAGGTGTTTTAGATTAAAAGAATCAACCACATTGCTTGACTATCTCCTGGATTTTGATTTGCAAAGTACTTTTTTCTCTGAATATAACCAGCAAAAATGATTCAGTGTGGGTAATTTAGTTGCTGTATAATCCTCAGATATTTCACTTTCATCACTATTGCTTTATGGTAGCAAATATTTCAGTTTAAATCTCTCCAAAATTTGCAAATTTTGAGTTTTGCTACACCTAATACTTTACTATTTCAGTATGTAATAATTATGTATGTATAAATTTAAAAGTCATGGTAAAAAAATATCTACCTGAGAGCAAAAATACAAGTCCCTGATTTTTTTCCCTACCAGTTACCTCACTTTTCTTTCTTTTACTGATTTATTAAACTTAATTAACTCTTATAATAGATTCATAAATAATAAGCTGAATTACTTTTTCTAACTGGCATTTAAAGCCTACAGAAATAATTGGAATGACAAATGTGCTTACTCTGAAAAGTGAAATTAGTGAAATGCATTTTAAAAATTTGGGCAATTAATTTTGGGCAATTTCCTCTTTTAATTTAATAAATTAGAAAAGATGTTCAGTGTCCGGCACATTATGATTCCCATCTATTCAAGACCAGTTATTTACTGCCCTCTATTGCTGTCTAGAGGGGTGGCCCTTAGATAAGCTATTTTAACGTAAACCCTAAATTTTGAAGTTTTAAGTGTAATTTTATTTATAACTATGATTGTAGTTACCATATTATTATACCATTTAAAGCTTATTTTAAAGTGTGTCCGTATGTGTCAACCCTTGCATGTTCGTGCACACTCTATCATGCACAGTGACACACATGCATGTATGCCCACACACACAAAATGAATAAATGGAATATCTATATTTTGGGTAGAAAAGCATCACTGAATATGTATAAATATCAATAAATTGAAGAAAATTTGCAGGAAGATGCTCTGCATGCTTCACATTCTGAAAGTCCAAGAGATTCTTTCAGAAGGTGAAATGGACTATCACACTAAACATTTGCCTGACCATTTGACACAGTCTCATAATTCTACCAGTTGTTGATTTTCCTTCACCAGTCAACCATTAACCCTAGATAATTCACCTTTTGAAACTAATTTTCCTTGATTGACTTCTCTTAAAAGTTCTCTTCTTTAAAAAAATTCTCCCATGAAGAGGAAAAGTAATTCCTTTCTTAATTAACCAACATTTTTCACAAACTTAATTGTTTTTCTCAAAGAGGAAAAATAAACTTTGTTTTTATTTTTAATACTGAAATAATGGATTATTGTTAGATAACGATATTGACAAAGTGGTTACCTAAATGGGTTTTGAGGATAAAAAATTGTATTAGAAATACATGTGAGTTGATGTCTTGTGTTTAACTATATGTATAATAGCCATTAATCGTCATCATAAGTATTTTATTTTCTGATTTATCTTCTGAATACTCCTAAAAATTATTTAAGGCACATCTTCTAATATATGAATTAGTACAAAGGCACTTCAATAGATTATTTGGGGACTTGTACATAAATCTACCAGGATTACTAGAAATTTTTATTAATGAAATATTTATTAATGAAAAACTGTTCTGCCTCTGAATGTGTTGGACTTTACAGTTCATTACAAAAGTTTCACCCTACTGTAATTCACTCAGCATCTCCCTGTCCACCACCATCTGCACTTTCTACTTTATTCCAGATGCTGCTCCTATGTAGGTCGGCGTGGAAATGGACCTCAGGCTATCTCTATTGGCAAGAACTGTGATAAATTTGGAATTGTTGTTCATGAATTGGGCCATGTGATAGGCTTTTGGCATGAACACACACGACCAGATCGAGATAATCATGTAACTATCATAAGAGAAAACATCCAGCCAGGTGAGAGGCTTCAGAATGTGTTGGGTTTAAGGTTGACTAAATATCTTTTAAATGTATTGTACTATTTAACTTCTTAAAAAATGTGAACTGATTTTGTTGATATTGTAGATCAACATTTTGCTTGATTTAAAAATAGCTGCTATGTTGTTAATTTTTTCCTGCAGACCAAATGATCTTATGCATTTTTTAGGCTTGCTTTTTTTCTTAAGATTTAGCTATTTTATATCCAAACTTCGGTGCTTTCCAAGAATGGGTGTAGGCTATTAAAACATAAATTAATATTAATAAATTTTTAAAAAGTATTTTCTATACTTAATTCTATAATTTATGTTGTTGGCTTTTAAAAAGGATCCAAGGTTTGCCACAAAATGTGCTGCTACCATACAAATCTATATTATATCAGGGAAAATTTCTGGAGAAAATTCCAGGGAAGTGAGTCATTTCCAGGACAGTCCAAATATTTTCTTGAGATTTCCCCTGAACTACACTAAAGACAAATTCTTAAGAATGTTTTCAATAGTTTCAGTAGTTCAATAGTTAATATATAATTAAAATTTAATTTTCTCCAACAGTTGATGTGTGATAATCACCTCATTTAGTTTTTCATTTGTTTTACCTTTCATAATTCATAAAGATAAGTACATTTCAATTGCCAGAAGAAAAATCCTGTTGTTTAGAATCGTCTTAGAAAGTTGTGTGTATTTCAAGCAGAAGCAAAGCAGAAATGTGTCCTTATTTCCTTATTCATGGCCAGTTTTAAGTTACAAACATTTAATTCCTTAGAATTTCCTGTGATTTACAGCATTGCTGTATTTATTTGTTCATAGCATATTTGCTGCCAGTTATTTATCGAGGCACTATTAGATGTTGGAGATACTTCATGAAAATTACAGAGCTTAGTGTATGTATATCCATGTATACAAACGATTGCAAGCGAGTGAGAATAGTGTTATATTGAGAACACAATCCAGTTCAAGCAAGGTGTGACAAAACGTGCCTTGCGAGTCAAGGGAGACGTCACAAAGGAACTGAAATTTAGAAGTAAAGGGGTTCTAAGTACCCAGAAGAGTGATGGAATTTCTAACTGGAAAAAAATAAAAGCATCATGATCAAAGCTACAATTACAGATAATTGAATCATTTTTATTTGCCCAAATGGCTGCATGGTAAGTTACAAATGAGAGACTAGTTGGTAATTACCAAGGGAGATTAGATCATAGAGATTTTCTATCTGAAGCTAAGAAATTTAGATTTTATCCTCTAGCTACTGGAGAATAATCAAAGGATTGAAAGCAGAGCAAGTTCAGATTTAAAAAAAGAATTATTTCAGCTGTAGGGATTATTAACTGAGAATGGGGATATGGGGGTGGGGAGGATGAACGTGACATCAGGGAAACCTATTAGAAACTTAAATAAATCGTTTATAAAAGATGACTAAGTCCTCAGTTAGGGTGGTGTAGGCCAAGAAGAAGGAGAGGAATAATCTTTCAAAAATATTTTAAGAGAGACATCATGTGAAAGCAAATCTTCAAGATTTTATTTTTAGGCAACAGGGTGAATGGTGGCACCATCAAATGAACTAAGAAATATGGATAAAGCAACATATTTTTAAGAGGAAGAAAGACAAATAATTTCATTTAGCATATCCTTGAGTTTGAGTAGCCTTTAGATGGTCCAAGTGGAGATATTTAGTAGACAAAGGAAAGGTGAGTCTAGACTTTAAGATATCTAGAGATAGAAATTTGTTAGTGGATTTCACTGTCTAGGAAAATATTGGAGGAAGAAGAAAATAAGATTGTGGGTAGAATATGGGGAACACCAATATTTAAGCAACATTTTGTAGAATATCTCTCAAAAGATGAAGAAAGTTTGGTCTAAGAAGTAGGAGAAAAATCAATGAATGTGATGTTACAGGGAAGAGATCACTTCAAGAATAAATAAGTAATCTGTAGTGTTGAAAGAGAAGTAAATAACATCTATACTCCCAATATAGAAGACTCTAATGCCTGACCAGCTATCAAGGTTCATCTTATACTTTATATCATTGGGAGACAAAGAGAAAATATTTCTGAAAATTACTCCAACTACCAACTAAATGAAAAGTTTTCTATCAACCACAGTTACTAAGTTTCCTCTATTATGTGGACAAAATAACTTATAAAGGAAGTAACTTCCAAGAATGATTCTTGCTCTTAAAAATAGGACTCTGGTTCAACATAAATTTATGTAGCTAAAACAAGCAGAAATGTATAAATAGTATGTAAATGTATAATACTTAACACAGTGCTAAACAATTTATGGCTTTTCATATTTTTGAGTCAATATGACTCATAATGTTGACTCATATTTTGAGTCAACATTCAATCTAATAGAAAACAACAATTTATTGCATGAGATGTCCTGAGTATTTGGAACTCCACGCACATTTTGTCATACCTTGTTTGGATTCAACGATATTCTCAACATATGATTATTCTCACTTTTCTCACTCACTTGCAATCATTTGTATCTATGGACAGTTGGCCCTCCATATTCATAGGGTTTTGCATCCGTGGATTCAACCAACCTCTGAATCGAAATTTCTTATTCATTGTACTAAACCATTTTATATAAGGGACTTAAACATCCACAGATTTTGGTATCCAAGGGCTTGCTGGAACCAGTCCCCTGCAGATACTGAAGGCTGACCATACTATAGAAAGGTAATTCTAGTATGAAAAATTCATATTGGAGAATAATCTTCAGCAAATTTGTGACTTACTTTGGCTCAGAAATTTTAGATCAAGTGTTATTCTAAGGCAACGTCTAATAAGTGTGGACTTTAGCTGCATTTATATGCAAAATTAGTGACTATGATAGGAGCCAATTTGGTACAAAGATTGGGTTACTTTAATCCACTTTAGAACATGCCTTCAAGAAGGTGGTTGTCATTTTTTAAAAAATTGTTTAGGGTGAGTTCCACTGGTGCTCTGTATCTCTGATCCTCTTCTCTTCTGTTATGAAATGTCTGCTTTTCTTTATTTGGACCAAGTATGGCTGTGTTCTTTTTAACTAGCACAAAACACTATGTCGCATACATGGTAACTGTTCAGTTATATACATCAAAATGTATTACTGAAGTTGCTTCATGTTCCACTTTCAGAAATTTTTATGAAACATTTTGCTTTAATTAGAGAGTATACTCACATATTGTGCTTGAAATTTGAAATCCCCAGTGGATTATAGATTAATATTAAAAAATCAGCCCCACAGCTTTATAAAAATCTCACCTTAGAATTGGTTGTACTAAAATATACTTACCATGTTTAATAAAGAAGAGAGTTTTTAGCAGTTACTTCTATCAAAGATTGAAGATAATGCAGGGTATTTCCCGAGAATAGTTGTAATACAGACAGATAAACCAGAGATTTGTGGAACGTGTATTTTACTATATGGTGTGCTTAGTTCATTGAAAACTATTTATTGTATGAATTCATTGTAAGGTGGATTGAAACACTTTACTCTGGGACTTGGGTTCTGTAACTTCACGCTGATTGTTTTATCTTTAATGCTCAAGTGAGTATATCAGACTTCCTTATCACATGTAGGAAAGATATTATACTCTGTGGCATCACTCAGTTTTTTTATTGCTTTTTGGGAAATTTTTAATGTAATATTTTTATATTCAGTAGTAATACGGCAGTTGGAATAAAATTAAAATAGTTACATAAGTGTTGTACAATAATAGTTCTTTTTTAAACTCCAGCCTTGAATTTGGAAGCCTAATAACTCAATTTTACACTTTGATGTTTCAAAATGAGCTATAAAAGCAGCCATCTTTGGCTGCTGAAATTGTGAAAAATGAATCACTGAAACCTAAACTCTGAGGAAATACTCTGCCTCTGGAACCATTGATGTAGATCTACACATTTAATACTATGTTATTTTCAAATTTCAAGAAATAATATTATAATACAGATATAAACAGGCAGTTGAGAAATCTATTAACATGAAGATGTCCAGAAGTTAAAATAGCAGTCGTGAAAAGTAAAAAATGAAAAAGTAAGTTCTGAAACATATTCTCTTGACCAAAAAAGCCCTCCAAGTAGAGCCTCATTTTCATCAAAGAGAATCTTGTTTCAGTTGCTGTGGTTTTATCTTTAGTGACAAAGTCACATAGCAAACGCCTGCAATGTTCTGTGTACATACAAATATAGTTTTTATATTTTTTCCAGTGTTTCATAGAATCTAACACAAATAGGAAGTTGGTTTTTTTTTTTGGTCTTTGCAAATATAGTCATAAGAGAGAGGTGGGAGACTTATTAAGTAAAAATGTAACTTTTTGTAATCACAATATTGTTAAAAAAAAACCCAGTAGTTTTAAAGAAACAAATATTTAGAGACGGTAAAAGAGTATACAAAGAAAACAAATCCAAAGCATGCTTTTGGTAATCTACCTTTTTGCCAAAATTAACTTATTAATTAAATTCAATATTACTCTTTCAGGATGATATTCAAGTGCAAGCATTGGCACTGGATGTACCCTTTTGCGAGTACCTGAGTGTTAGTGTGTAAATACAACGTCGTGAAGATCAGCGATCGGCATTTGGTAGAGAGCAGATAGAGGCAGGAAGGGCTCTTCTGTTCTCTTTTCTGTCTGTTAAGAGGCTTCTGAAATGCTTTCTGTGCCTAATTCTTAGGTCAAGAGTACAATTTTCTGAAGATGGAGCCTGGAGAAGTGAACTCGCTTGGAGAAAGATATGATTTTGACAGTATCATGCACTATGCCAGGAACACCTTCTCAAGGTTGGAGTCTCAGGTTATACCTTTTGACTTTTAATTCCTTTCCTCTGTGTGGCTCCTCACAAAACTAGGCTTAACATTAGAACTAGAACCACTTTCAGATATCGCTGTCATAAAGTACACAATATACTTGATTGGTGTTTATAGCCAACAACAGGCATTTGAGATTTTAAAAACACATTTTCACATTTCCTATCAAATAAATAGATTCTAAGTAAAAATTAAAAAATTTTGAATTATTTAATATTCTTAAATCTTAAAAAAGTTCAATTAAAATGATTACCAAACCAATCTGTGTGTTAAATTGGCAAAGCACTATTAATGAAAATTAGGCATTTCAAGTCAAATAGCAAGCTCAGTTGTTGAGTTGGAATGTTATACTCTCATGTGACTTGTGTTTTTATTGTGTATTTTCTGCTGCTCAAGTACTAATTTCACTTGAAATATGCTATAGTAAAATAATTCTCAGAGAACATTTTAGGAAGATATTTTACCTCATATTCTTTCCAGTTATTAACCTTAAAATTATTTCATTAGTGACTGAATGCTAATTTTTAAGAGTGTAATAAATTTGGGTTTTGATCTATTTCACTCTAAACAAGATGTCATCAAGGCAATGGTTTCCAGGTAAGGAATCTGAAACTGTTAAAACCGCTGAAGTCATATCTTTTTCCCATTTTATACCCATTTTACAGTCATGTCCATTCCACTCATTCTTTTCTGATCACCATGCCCATTTCACAATTCATTAATGTCTATGTTTAAAGGAAGGGTCAGGAAGAAGACAGTAAATTCAAGTTAATTCCCTGTTTTTTAAAAAAATATGTGGTAATAAGTAGAGAAGGGTGTAAACAAATTCTTAACACTTGGATAAATATTTAAATTATGCTTCTTTACGACCAAACTTTATTATTAACATAATTGAGTGTTAACTGTATTTTAAAAATCATTTTATTCTGAAGTATATAATCGTTCAAATATAATAACTACCCAAATACTTACTGTTTTTTGAATTGAATTGAAGTTTTAGCAGAAATACATCCATAAACTTGGCCTGAAAATAATCTTAAAGAATTGTAAAGCTTTGTTTTCATGCTTGGAATTGAGTTTTATTTAGAAACATGTGAAAAATGAGGATTGGGGTACCAGTTTAGCCAAAGTGCTTCTCTTATACTGTTGAGTTATATTAGTTAGAAATAAACTGAGTTTAGATTCTTTGGAATAGAGCAGGTACTGGAGAATGGAAAAGGTAATTTATTATTTCTGTCCCTGGTAGACAATGAACCTATACCAAAGCTTGAAACATACATTTTCCCTTATTCTGTACTCCTTTCATGTCTTTAAATTGTTGCTTTTCCATAAACCATGAGGTTCTTGCAATTTATCACCCCCTACACCTAACTTTGGAGTTGCATGACAACTAGCCTTGAAATATTATTTTCTCTTACTGTTTCAAAATTTACCTGTTCACTTTTCCCAAATAAACTTATATTCCTATAGTGAAAGTAACTGTATCTACCTGTTAGAAGAATTGATCCAATTCACATTATTTTTTTTTTCTGAATTTCATGAGAGGAAACATTTCACACAGCTCTCAGCCACCACCTCCAAAGTATTTGATTTTTTTTATTATTGTGGTAAAGAAACCTCAATATCAAATTTACTATATTATCTAATTTTAAGTGTACAATTTATTAGTATTAAGTACATTCACATTGTTGTGAAACAGATGTCCAGAAACTTTTCATCTTGAAAAACTGAAACCCTATACCCATTAAACAACAACTCTCCTCTCTCCCCCCGCCCCACTGCCAGCCTCTGGACCACCTTTCCACTTTCTGTGTCTATGAATTTGGCTACTTTAGATACCAAGCAGAATCACACAGTATTTGTCTTTTTGTGACTGGTTTATTTCACCTAGCATAAAATTCTTTAGGTTCATCTATGTTGTAGCATGTAACAGAATTTCCTTCCTTTTTAAGGCTGAATAATAGTCCATTGGATGCCTATACCACATTTTGTTCATTCATTTGTTGATGGACATCTGAGTTGCTTTCACCTCTTGGCTACTGTGAATAGTGCTGCCATGAACATGGGTATGCAAATATCTCTTCCAGATCCTGTTTTCCATTCTTTTGGATATATACACAGAAGTAAGTGGGATTGCTGAACTATATGTTTAATTTTTTGAAGAACCTCCATAATTTTTTTCTTAGATGCTGCACTATTTCACAATCCCATCAACAGTGCATAAGTGTTCCAATTTCTCCATATCCTCACCAACATGTGTTCTTTTCTGTTTTGTTTTTTAATTTTTTGATAGTAGCCATCCTAATGGGTATGATGTGATGTCTCTTTATGGTTTTGATTTGCATTTCTCTGATAATTAGTGATGTTGAACATATTTTTATATGCTTGGCCATCAATGTCACCAATTACTAGAGAAATGCAAATCAAAACTACAGTGAGGTATCACCTCACACCGGTCAGAATGGCCATCATCAAAAAATCTACAAACAGGGCTTCCCTGGTGGCTCAGTAGTTAAGGATCCGCCTGCCAATGCAGGAGACATGGGTTCGAGCCCTGGTCCGGGAAGATCCCACATGCCATGGAGCAGCTAAGCCCGTGCACCACAACTACTGAGGCTGCACTCTAGAGCCCATGAGCCACAACTACTGAGCCCGTGTGCCACAACTACTGAAGCCCACACACCTAGAGCCCATGCTCCCAACAAGAGAAGCCACCACAATGAGAAGCCTGTGCACCACAATGAAGAGTAGCCCCCCCTCACAGCAACCAGAGAAAAGCCCACATGCAGCAACGAAGACCCAATGCAGCCAAACATAAAATAAATAAAATAAATAAATTTATTTTTTTTTAAATCTACAAACAATAAATGCTGGAGAGCATGTGGAGAAATGGGAACCCTCTTGCACTGTTGCTGGGAATGAAAATTGATACAACCACTATGGAGAACAGTATGAGGTTCCTTAAAAAACTAAAAGTAGAACTACCATGTGACCCAGCAATCCCACTACTGGGCATATACTCAGAGAAAATCATAATTCAAAAAGGCACATGCACCCCAGTGTTCATTGCAGCACTATTTACAGTAGACAGGACATGGAAGTAACCTAAATGTCCATCAACAGAGGAATGGATAAAGAAGATGTGATACATATATACAATGGAATATTACTCAACCATAAAGAGGAAAGAAATTGGGTCACATGTAGAGATGTTGATGGACCAAGAGACTGTCATACAGAGTGAGGTAAGTCAGAAAGAGAAAAACAAATATTGTATATTAACACATATACATGGAATCTTAAAGAATGGTGTAGATGATCTTATTTGCAAAGCAGAAATAGATACACAGACGTAGAGAACAAACATATAGATACCAAGGGAGAAGGAGGAGGATATGATGAATTGGAAGATGAGGATTGACGTATATACACTATTGATACTATATATAAAGTAGATAACAAATGAGAACCTACTGTATAGCACAGGGAACTCTACTCAGTGCTCTGTGGTGACCTAAATGGGAAGGAAATCCAAAAAAGAGGGGATGTATGTATATGTATAGTTGATTCACTTTACTGTACAGTAAAAACTAACACAACATTGTAAAGCAACTATACTCCAATAAATATTAGAAAAATAAGAAAAAACCTCCATTCAAATCTTCTGCATATTTTTAAATCAGATTACTCCATTTTTCTATTGTTGAGCTGTAGAATTTCTTTGTATATTCTGGTCTCTTATCAGATATATATATCTTACAAATATTTTCTCTCCTTTTCACTTGATTGTTTCCTTTGCTGTGCACAAGATTTTTAATTAAAAGCCTAGTCCCACTTACCTGTTTTTGCTTTTGTTGCCTATGCTTTTGGTGTCATATCCAAGAAATCATTGCCATATTCAATGTCATGAAGCTTTTCCCCTGTGTTTTCTCCTAAGAGTTTTATAATTTGGGGTCTTATGTTCAGGTCTTTAATCTCCTTTGAGTTATTTTTATATATGGCTTTGATAAGCGTCTAACTTTGTTCTTTTGCACATGGATATCCAGTTTTCCCAACATCATTTGTTGTAAAGATTATATTTTCCCCATTGAGTCAATACCTTTAACACCGTTGTTAAAGGTCATTATATACACTAGGGTGTATTTTATTCCTGTTCAATTCCATTGTTCTATAGGTCTGTCTTTATGCCAATATCACACTGTTTTAGTTACTTAAGGTTTGTAATATGTTTTGAAATCTGAAAGCATGAGTCCTCCACCTTTGTTCTTTTTTTTCAAAATATGTTTGGCTATTCAAGGTCCTAAGAGATAACATATGAATTTTAGAACTGTTATTTTTTCTATTTCCACAATAAATGCCATTTTGGTTTTGATAGGGATTATGTTGATTGTTTTGAGTAATGTGAACATCTTAACAAATAAAGTCATCCGATCCATAAATATAGAATATTTTTCCATTTGTTTGTGTCTTCTTTGATTTCTTTCAGTGATGTTTTGTAATCTTCAGTGTGTAAGTCTTTTGCTTCCTTGGTTAAGTTTATTCCCAAGTATTTTATTCTTTTTGATGCTATTTTAAATGGAATTGTTTTCTTAATTTCCTTTTCAGGTTGTTCACTGTTATTGTATAGAAATGCAACTGCTTTTTGAGTGTTTATTTTGTATCCTGCAACTTTGCTGAATTCATTTATCAGTTCTGATAGTTTTTGGGTGGACTCACTAGGATTTTATACATATAAGATTGTGTTATCTGCAAACAGAGATCACTTTACTTCTTTCTTTTCAACATGTATACCTTTTGACTCTTTGTCTTGCCTAATTTCTCTGACTAGGACTTTCAATACTATGTTGAATAAAAATGGTGAGAGCAAACATCCTTGCCATCTTCCCGATCTTAGATGAAAAGTTTTCAGTTTTTCATTGAGCGTGATGTTATCTGTAGGTTTTTCATATATGACCTTTTATGTTGAGATAGTTCCCTTCTATTACTAGTTTGTTGAGTGCTTTTATCATGAAAGTGTGTTGAATTTTGTCAAATGCTTTTTCTGCATCAATTAGATGCACATGTGGCTTTGGCCTTTCATTCTGTTAATGTATTTAAAGTTTTATAGTTTCTTCTATTCTGAACCCAGATAGTCTATAAAAGTTTTAGTTGTTTTCATCAATATTTCCCATGAGCAGATTTAGGTACTTACTGTGGGAAGAACAGGGCTGCATATAGGGGGCTTTATATGCATAGATAATTTGTAATGTACATGCTTGCAAACTGGAACTGCCCATTTCTAATAAGAGAATTGTAAAATTTTATGAAGTTTTATGAAAAGCACAGTTAATTCACTCTTCTAATGTAGGTAAAACAAATGAAGATTAGTAAGTGACCCCATCTATGGTCTGTCTGAAAGAATGCTCAGGAAGAGCCTACATTGCTTAATGGCCTGGTTGTGGAAGGAGAGAATTGTTAACTTTCTGACCACGAAGAAAGATCAAAAGAATGGGTGACTGACATCCATACAAATGGAAGGCAGATTATCTCCGTAGATTAAATGAGCCAAAATTCATCATTCTACCCCCTGAGTTTGAATATATCTTCTACAAGATGTCCTTGACCTTTTAAAATTGAATCATTTTTTTTAAACTGGAAAAAACAAAATTTTTCGAAAACTACAGGGTTTTTTTTTCAAAATAGGAATAGAAAATAGTGAATACTCCATTAGTACTGAAGTACTGCAGAAGTTGTAACACTTCACTAATTTGGACTTACCTACTTAATGTATCTGTTGATTTGTGCAGCAAAGTTGAAGAATAACTTTTCTCAGTGCTGCCCTATAGCTCAACTTCCCCTTCAGTTGCACTGGCCTAGCTGGAGTTGTATTTTATTAAGTGTGTGCAAGCTCTCACTTTTGATGATTAGTTCCACCTCCCTACCTTCATCTCAGGTAGTATACATATTGAGTTTTGTAGAGACTTAGATTTGGTTTTAAAAGAGTTCCAGTATCTATTTGAGTTATCTGGGTTTTATCTAAAGATCACCACTCCTACCTAGAAGCTAGAGAGGTAAGTCATAAGTTACTTATAGATCATGTCACACCTCTGTTTACCATCATCCACATATTAAGAGTTTTCCTCAGGTTAAAAGTTAAACTTTGACACTCAAACAAAGCATCCTCCCATCTCAGGGTTGCTGTATTTCTTAAAGTTCTTTCTGTCTGTGACTCTCTACTCCCAGTTAACCACATTTACCTCGCCTTCACTTCCTTGATGTTTGGCTAAAATGTCAACTTCCAAGTGAGCTTTTCTTTGATCACTCTTTTTAAAAGCTATCCCATCAGTGGATAATCAATATCCATCTTCTCTTCCTTATTTTTCTCCAAAGTATCTGTCACTATCTCAGTTAACAATCTTTGTTAAAGTCTTTCTCCCTCCATTAGAATGTGAGAATCTTAAGGGGAGGAATTTTTGTTTCTTTTATTTACTGCTATAAATCCAGGCCTATAGGTCTATAACAATGCTCAGTAAATTTTTTTTTTTTTTTTTTTTTGGCCACGCCGCACGGCATGCAGGATCTTAGTTCCCTGACCAAGGATCAAACCCATACCCCCTGCAGTAGAAGCGTGGAGTCCTAACCACTGGACCACCAGGGAATTCCCAGTAAATATTTCTTAAAGGAAGAAAAAGTAGAGCTAAAATATTGTTCTTTTAACCTGCAGTTTAAATACAATTTTTCATTTAAAATTTTTGGAAAGAAACTGTCCCATCATTCATCCCAGTTTCAAAGTTTGTTTGTTTTTTTAATAATTATATTTCTTAATTTAAAATACTTTTATAAAAAGTGTCTCTTTTTATACAATATTTCCTCACCATTTAAAATAGTCTCCCAATCCATTTAACTTTTAAGCTCAGTTACTTTCTTTAGAGCTACAAATGTTAATATTCATTGCAAAATTAGACTGTATCTTTAGTTTACTATATCCACAATTTTTAGTCATGCACAGCAAGTTTGTATCACAACCTTGGGTGTGAAAAAGCTCAGTATCTTAGCATTATTAGTGCATTGCTTAGTTGTTTTGGTTTTTTTTTTTTGCTTATAAATTTTACCATGAAGTTTTTACACATATAGTGTATAGTATATGTGTGTGTTTGTATTTATGTGTGTGTTACAAAATTATTTTGCTTTAAACTTCCTAAAATTTGACACTCTTTGTTTTTCCTTGTTCTTGTAACATATACTGTGATAATTTGACTTCAAAAAATACTTAGGTTAAATTAGTAGTTTAATTTAAAAATAGTAACATACTTGTTTTGTTTGACTTTTACAAGTTTAGTAATCTAAAAAATATTTATTATAAGCTGTTCTTAAGAAAATAGATCTCTATGAGGAAGAATTGTTTGACAACTTGGTAATTTAAGTGTTTTTAGATCTTGAGCTACCAAAACAAGAACCATAGTGTACTTGATAGGGACTATATAGAATTTTAGCTTTTAAAAAACAAATTATATACATTTTTAAGGAAAAAGTGAATGCCATCACTGACTTTATATTAGCCATACACATTTAGCACACAATTTTCTTCTACTTTGATGAAAGTGTTTTGAAGGTCTGACACACTCTTTAAATCTTAACACTGATATATTTCTCTTTTGATTGGTTTTAGTTTGAAAAAAAAACATTTGTAAGGAATATATGTGTTTTAATGTGGTGACTTATGTGTGACTTGCTTCTGATTTTTTTCAGGGGGATGTTTCTGGATACCATTCTCCCCTCACGTGATGATAATGGCATACGTCCAGCAATTGGTCAGCGAACCCGTTTAAGCAAAGGAGATATTGCACAGGCAAGAAAGCTGTACAGATGTCCAGGTATTGCACCACCCAAACTCAGAAGCATAATTGTGCCTGATAGTGCTCTTACAGATGAATAAGCCACAATTTTTTTTTTTTTTTTTTTTTTTCGGTACGCGGGCCTCTCACTGTTGTGGCCTCTCCCGTTGCGGAGCACAGGCTCTGGACGCGCAGGCTCAGTGGCCATGGCTCACGGGCCCAGACTCTCTGCGGCACGTGGGATCTTCCCGGACCGGGACACGAACCCGTGTCCCCTGCATCGGCAGGCAGACTCTCAACCACTTAAAGGAAGGTCTTAATAACAATGTACCAAGAGAACACTAATGCCTTACTGGTCCAAGAAAGAAAAGATTCTGCTTCCAAACTGGAAATACTTATTACTCTATGCACCTCCTATATACTCAAAATGCTTGAAATAGCTTATATCAAAGATACATGCTTGGGCTTCCCTTGTGGCACAGTGGTTGAGAGTCTGCCTGCCGATACAGGGGACAAGGGTTCGTACCCTGTTCCGGGAGGATCCCGCATGCCGCGGAGCAGCTGGTCCCGTGAGCCATGGCCGCTGGGCCTGCGCGTCCGGAGCCCGTGCTCTGCAACGGGAGAGGCCACAGCAGTGAGCAGCCCATGTACGACACACACACAAACAATAAAAGATACATGCTTAACACAGCTTTTCCCAAATTTTTTTGTTTATGGAAACTAATACCTATGGAATTCACTTTTTGTTCCAGATACTAAGATCACAAGTGGTAAAATAACTAATAAAGTTTTAACTGGCTGCTATTCTAATAATTTGTGCAGACATTCAGAGATAAGATGGGTATATTAATCATTGAAGTTTTGCATAGGCTTTGCTTAAATTTTATTTATATATATTTAATTATTGGGAAGTTATATTAACTAAGTTTACTGTGATTATTGGTCCCAGTCCAGGAAACTTTCTTTGTAGAGTACAAGAGAGGGCTAGCTGATTCATTAACAAGTGTAATATTTGCTCATTAACATATAGAAACGTCTTCATGGGGCAGAGAATGGTCTTCCTCTTCCCTTTATCCCGGTAATCAGCAGTCTGCTTGTGAAAGAGATCCTCTCTGGGGTGTGTGAGTGGTGGTGCATCTTCTTCTCTTCATAAATGATTCATTTGTTCTCTTGTTCTCTTTCTTTTGGGGGGCCTTCTTTTTCTTGTGACTCTCATTTTCTAAGTGTATTCTTCTCTACTTGGATCTAATTTTAGGATTACTTTCCTTTTTAATTTCTAAACTCCTGAAGCTGAACTCTTCTTCTAATACAGTCTCTTGTCTTTATTTGCATTTTCTCTTGATATAGTTTTTCTGTGGTCCCATGAACTTTTGGCTTATAACTACTTCATACTTATGTCAACTGTCAAACATAATATTCTCTCAGTAAATCTTCTTTAATTAAATGTCAAGTAACATAATAAAACTAGGAAAAAATAAAGTAAATTAATATCTAAAAATGAGCTTCTGAGGATTAGAATGTTCATTATTATATAAAAGTGTATGTGTATTCACACATGAACCCACATACAAATCTATGTTTACAAATTTAAAAGTGCTGTTAAACATACAGTATATCCACGTCTATGGATGCACATCTGTGTGGTTGTAGGTATGGAAGACCAGTTTCAGTGTTCATGGAATTCGAATACTGGAAACTTTCTAAACACTCGTACATTAAATTTATTTTTTAATTAATATGAGGTTCTTTTTAGTTACCTAAAATATTAATCTCTTTAATTCCTTATATAATGCTCTGAGATTCCAGCCAGAATACTCTTGATATATGTGCTTATGTACAATTCTTGGCTAAAATATATTGCCAACATGCAAAAAGAATTTAGCTATTTTCCCACTTATTCATGGACCCATTTATTCTTCTCCCATAAAACATTCCTTAGTTCAGTTGATGGTACCACACATAGATCTTCCCAAACCACAACCTGGAGGGCATCCTTACTTACTTCCTCCTTTTGCCTCACTTCCCACAACTAGTCAGTCCTGCTGCCTTCTTGGTATCGATCTCACGTACTTGAAGTAAATCCCCTATCCTAGGGATCCTCATCTTTTGTCTGGATTGCTTCAATGCTTCCTAAATAAGCTCTTCCCTCCATTCTTACATCTCTTTAGTTCTCTGGCCACACTGCTGTTCAAGTGACTTTTCAATATGTAAATTTTATTCTGCTTATTTTAGGATAAAGGCTGATTTCCTTCTCAATGTCTCCTTCAAGATTTTCCCCTGTCTCTTCTCCCAGGCTCTTCTCTAGGTATTTCCCTTACAACCTAGTTTCTCACCTCTACTTCATTCAGCCCCTGACACTACAGTAAGCTTGCCTCTTGCTTCTTCCTCCAGCCAGAAAACTCTTAACTGCCTCCTGGCTAAATCCTAACTCATATTCAGAATTTGGCTCCTATGTAACCTCCTACTTAAAAACCCGCTGGTCTCCCAGGAATCCCATGTTGCTAAATACTTTATTTGATTCTGGCCTTATGTCTTACTGCTATAATCATCAATTTACTTGTCATTTCCCACATTAGAGTATAATTAGAGTATAATCTTTAGGATTGGAGTTAGGTTTTTTTCCTCAGGGTATTCTGAATCAGATATAAGTTACGTGCTCAATAAGTAGTTGTTGTATGAATGAAATAGTTGCTTTAATATGGGAAAAGTACTGCACCAGATATTATGGCCACAGAGAAGGAAGCACAGATTATACACACAAATAGCCAATTATCTGTGGGATTATACAGACAATATTACTTGTTGAGGAAGTAAATCTCATCAGTAAAGGATGCTAAAGCAGTTCTGAGAGGGGTGCCTAAACTGTGCTGCACCCTGGAATGAGGAAGGCTTCTTGGAGTTGGTATTTGTGCTTCATCTTCAAAGATGATTCAAACTTGGCTAGGGAGTTACTTTGAAATAGATTTTAAAATATTTCAGTAATTAATCTCACCATTATGGCTCAGATGACTTGGTATTTCTTTTAACATTCCTTATCTTAAAATAATTTTAAATCTAAATTTTATTTATTACATATAAAAGTTTAAGGGAGGGCTTCCCTGCTGGCGCAGTGGTTGAGAGTCTGCCTGCCGATGCAGGGGACACGGGTTCGTGCCCTGGTCCAGGAAGATCTCACATGCCGCGGAGCGGCTGGGCCCGTGAGCCATGGCCGCTGAGCCTGCACGTCCGGAGCCTGTGCTCTGCAACGGGAGAGGCCACAACAGTGAGAGGCCCGCGTACCGCAAAAAAAAAAAAAAAAAGTTTAAGGGAGCCATGGATGTATGAAAAAGTTAATTAGGTAGTGCTAAGTTGATTAGATATAGTTTTATTTCTTCCCCTACTCTAGAGTTTATCAAGATTTTTGGGGAAGAGATTTATGTAATACATTATTGTCTGTTTTATTTAGAGTTAGTAACATTATAAATGTGTTCTTATAAAAAAATGGAAAAAGGATTCTCAATCTTTGATATATGGTGGATGTTGCAGACATTTGCTTGGGAAAATATCTGTAGATGTAAATACAATCAGCAGTATATTTAACCATATTGTTAATAACACAAGAATTTGTAATAATTTCTCAGCCACACACAATCAAAGTAGCATTTATACAATTCAAACACAATTTTCTATCTTGGAAGAGGTAAGTTACACTAGAATCATGTGATGCAAAAGTGAGATGGATCATAGAATAAAGAACTTTTTATTATTAACTATTTTTTAACTTTGGTGAAACACACATAACATTAGACCTGTCCTATTAACAAATTTCTAATTGCACAATACAGTACTGTTAACTATATACGCATTGCTTTACAGCAGATCTCTAGAACTTTTCCAGCTTGCATGACTGAAACTGAAACTCTATACCTATTGAACAGCATCTCCCTGTTCCTGTCCTCCCAACTCTGGCAACCACCATTTTACTTTCCACCTGTTTGAGTCTAACTACTTTAGAAACCTGCAGTATTTGTCCTTCTGTGTGTGACTGGCTTATTGCACTTAGAATAGTGTCCTCAGGGTTTATCCATGTTGTTAGCACATGACAGATTTCTTTCTGTTTTAAGGCTGAATAATATTCCATTGTATGTATATACCACATTTTCTTTATTCATTCATCCAGTGATGGACATTTAGTTTGTTTCTATCTCTCGGCTACTCTGAATAATGCTTCAATGAATATGTGAGTGTATGTATTTCTTCAAGATTCTGTTTTCAGTTCTTTTGCATCAATATCCAGAAGTAGAATTGCTGGATAATTTGGTAGTTCTATTTATAATAGCTGAGGAAACTCATACTGTTTTCCACAGTGACTGCACCATTTTAATTTCCGACCAACAGTTAAAGTGGTTCCAATTTCTCCACATCCTCACCAGCACTTGTTATTTCCTGTTTTTTGATAATGGCCATCTTAACAGGTGTGAGGTGATATCTCATTGTGGTTTTGATTTGCATTCCCCTAATGATTAGTGATGTTGAGCATTTTTTTCATGTATCTATTGGTCATTTGTATGTCTTCTTTGAACAGTCTATTCAAGTCCTTTGCCCATTTTAAAATTTGGTTACTTGGCGTCTGTTGTTCTTTGTTTGTTTTTTTGCTATTGAGTTGTAAGAGTGCCTTATATATTTTGGATAGTAACCCCTTATGAGATTCATGATTTACATATGTTTTCTTCCATTCCGAAGATTGCTTTTCACTCTATTGATTGTTTCCTTCACTGCACAGAAGCTTTTTAGTTTGATGTAGTCCCCCTTGTCTATTTTTCCTTTTAAAGCCTGTACTTTTAGTGCCAATATCTGAGCAATCATTGCCAAGATCACAGTTATGGAACTTTTCACATATGTTTTTTCTTCTAGGAATTTTACAATTTTGGGTCTTCCTTTTAACTCTTTAATCCACTTTGAGTTGGTTTTTGTGTATAACGAAAGAAAAGGGTCCAATTTCATTCTTTTGTATGTGTATATCTAATTTCCCCAACACCATTTATGCAAGAGGCTATCCTTTCCTCGTTGTATAGTCTTGGCACCCTTGATGAAGATCCCATTTTACTGTTTAGGTGTGGGTTTATTTTTGGCTCTTTATTCTGTCCCATTGGTCTATAAGTCTCTCTTATGCCAGTACCATATTCTTAATTACTGTAGATTTGCAATATGTTTTGAAGTCAAGAAGTGTGAGGCTTCCAGCTTTGTTCTTTTTTCTCAAGGTTGTTTTGGCTATTTAGGGTTTTCCTTAAATTTCTTTCAGCAATGTTTTGTAGTTTTCACCTTACATATCTTTTGACTTATTGGTTAAGCTTATTCCTAAATATTTTATTCTTTTTGGTGTTCTTATAAATGGGGTTGTTTTCTTAATTTCCTTTTCATATTGTTTGTTGTTAGTTTATACAACTGATTTTGTGAGTTGATTTTGTATTCTGTAATTTTGTTGAGTATTTTTTATTACCTCTAACAGTATTTTTTTTTGTCTGTGGAATCTTTATAATTTTGTACATATAAGATCATGACATCTGCCTAGAGAGATAGAAGGTTAACTTCTGAATTATGTTTCATTTTAGAGTAATTTTGATTAGGAGAGTGATAATAATTTGCCTTTGTATATTTCGTTATGCCTTTTTTCTCTTAAATAAGACTGCATTTTGTAGCTCAAAGATATATTCTAACAATTAAGCGCACAGTCTTCCTACCTGTGTCAGAGGTATCTAAGGGTTAAAAAGAGAACTTTGGGCATCACAATACTTGACTCCTACAAAACAACTTTATGAAGTACATATTAATAAGATAGCCACTTTACAGAAGAGAAAACTGAATTTTAAGCTTTTGAGACTTGCTTGTATGACATAATTAACAAGGGGTAATGCCATGACTCAACTTCTCTTTTCTCATCCACATAGCTTTCTGAGTAAATGGACAGACTATGTATTTAACTTAGTAGTACCATCTTTCCCTTGCTAATTTTCCTTTAGTCCTTTTAATATTAAAGTTTTTTTATATATCTTCGCATGAATCAACAAATGGCCAGGAAAATTGATGAAATTTTCTGAAATAGTGATCATGTAGCCTGGGACAGCCACACTTATTGAGGAAAATGCACAAATGATTATCACAACTTGACAATATTGTTTGTACTTCTTGAATTATAAGCAGGTGCTATATAATAGATTTACTTAATTTTTGAATTATAGTCTGTTTTTTTACATTTTAGAGAGTTTTTTATTTTTTTTATTAGAACCATAGTGTTTGTTTACATTTATGAGTCAAATATATTTAATTTTTTAAATTCCACTTTAGGAAATCCAGTACCAGCATTCTATGTGGCTTAGTGGAGTTTTCAATTATTTCAAAATTTATTTCTAAACTACTGTAAATTGCAGCTTTTTTTTCTTTGAAACACACTCAATTCCCAAATGACTATTTAGCATCTAAACTGATCCTAGTTAGAAGCACATTGTTTGCATTAATAAATCTTAACAAATTTTCCTTTTTCTAAGGGTTCTTGTAATGTCACATTTACCAGTATCCTTACATGATTCTTGGAAAGGGCTGATTATATATTTTTTACCTTGAGCATTTTTGTTTCATTCTGAAGTTGCTTTTATCTGCCTATTCATCAGAATAAACACTGCTTGCTCTTACTTTAAATTTATTTTGTTGTGGAAACATAATATCTATGTTTCTAAATAAACATATCTTATCAGACTGTTTTTACAGCTCTATTTTATGTTTTCAAAGCCATCATCTTTGTTTCTTCATTTAAATCAAGATATGCAGAACCATTTATAATTTATTGATTTGATGGACACAAGAGTTCACTTGCTGGGAGCTATGGTTCCATAATATGGTAGTATATCAGTTTTTATTTCAGTCTCCTTCAGAGGGAAGGAGCTGTTCTTTCTAATTGTTGAGTGAAGGTTATAAACATGTTTATATAAATCTTTATATAAACTGGCTGCAGTATAGGAATTATTCTTGAATTAAGGATACTTAAAGCAGCCTAGGTTCATGTGGCTTATACCATGTCTTGCAAAAACAACAAGAAAATCTATTATAGAATACTTCTAACTACAAACCTTGGCTGAAACAGAGTTAATTGTGCTCTGTTCTTGCCTTTGTTGAAATGGCCTATAGATATCAATCACACAGATCTTGAGGCTGTGTAGCTGATTATTATTTGCTATTTCAGATGACTGGTAATCACTTCCAAGAAATTAGAAAGGCTTAGTAAGAGGAAAATATAATTGCTTTTCCAGTAATTTCTACTTATGACTGACAGAAAACAGAGAATAAATAAATGTCTACATCTTATTTGAAAATTTGTGTCTTCCATGATGTTTTTATCTTTCAATTTTTTTCCAGTTTATTTTGAAAAAAAATTTTCATTGTGCTTGACATTTTGGCACCTCTTATTGATTATTTATTCATTATTATTTAAGATTTCTTTTTTCAACCTTGATATGGTATTCATTATTGAAATTAACCTCACTCTATACCAAATATACTAATGGAATGTTTCGTATGGTCCCAGAGCCGCATCAACTAGGTACCCACTGGCCTGAAGCTAAATATGGGTGACGTATAAGTTGGCTACTGGCTTCTTGAGAATGAATGAGAAAGGTTTCCATGAGGAAGAACTTTGTGGTTCTTCAGGTTATTTATCTCATTATCTTGTTATATGGTTAGCTATAGTAATCCGATTAAGTATACTGAAATTCTAGTAAGAAAGAATTAAGTAAGAAAGAGAAATTACTTAGAAAGGAAAATTGTTTTATAAAATACAAATATATATTCTTGTCTAACACCAAAAGACTGGAGATTTTATTTATGAGGCCAATGTCTTTCATAAAAATTAGAGAAAAATCTTATCTTTTTCATCTTTTAAAAAAATCAAACATTTTTTTTTCTTTCAGCATGTGGAGAAACCCTACAAGAATCCAATGGCAACCTTTCCTCCCCAGGATTTCCAAATGGCTACCCGTCTTATACACACTGCATCTGGAGAGTTTCTGTGACTGCAGGAGAGAAGGTAGTTTATCCCATCAAGAGTTCTCCTTTAATCTCAGATGCAAAGGTTCATTTTCTTTCAAATATAATTCACTTTGTTTTTTATTCTTGTTTGATTAATAAAATAGCTCAGAAATTTTATAATGGAAATTACTCTAACTCCAGGAATTTTTTGAAAGATGTAATTTTAAAAGAAATGGTAAATGGTCTAAAAGTGTTGACATAATACAAATTATGTACTCAGACACACTGAAATTAAGTTAAAAGTCAGTATCATATGGATAACTAGAAAAATCCCACACATTTTAAAATTGAGAAATATACATCAAATATCCAATTCATTCAAGAAGATATTGTGATTAAAATTAGAAATTATTTTCAATTATAACAAAAATACTGAGAATACCAAACCTGTAAGATTCACCTAAAGCAGTACTTAGAAGGAAATTCACAGACCTAAATGCTGATATTAGGAAATAAGAAATACCCAAAACTAATGAGATTGACATCCACATAAAGAGACTAGAAAAAGAGCAATAAAATAAATGAAAAAGTACATAAAGGAGGAAGTAATAAATAAAAGATAAAGAAAATATCATGGTATTGTACAAAGTATGGACAAAGTTGGTACTTGAAACAATTTAGAAAAATAGAGAAATGGGTGAAAAGAGATCAAAAGAAAAAAGAATAACAGAGAAAGCACAATTAACTAATATTTAGAATAAAACGATTATTATAACCACAGATACTTTAGGAACCAAAAGAACATTTTGAACATTATGCCAATAACTTTAAAAATGTAAATGAAATGGGCAAATTACTACAAAATATTACTTACTAAGTTCTTATTTGAGAAGAAATAAAAAGCTTGAATGCTCCTATAACCACTAAAGAAATCAAATTACCATTTAATTGAATTATTAGTCAAAATTTTTTCAACAATGAAATCCAGGTTCAGATGGCTTCATCAGTGAGTTCTATCCAACAATCAAATAAGAATTAAGTGTAATCTAATATAAAGTCTTCCAGAGAATAAAATAAAAGATACACTCTCCTATTTATATGGCTAGCAAAACCTTGATAGCCATCCTGATGACAAGAACAGTGTAAGAAAGGAAAAATTTAACCCAGACTCACACTTGAATATGTATGTAAAATCCTCCCCACATTACCAAACCAAATGCAAATATATATGCCTCTGTATGTATGTATGTATGTATCTATCAATCTGTAAATATATAAATAATATATACATATTTCAAGGGCAGATATATGCATGGATATGTGTATATATGTATGATATATTATGTATATATGTTTGTGTGTATATGTATGTGTACATATATACAAGCACCATTAGACGAGTATCTTAGTTAAATCAAGAAAAAAAATCTATTAATGATTTAACAACAACAAAGCCTGAGCAAACTAGGAATAGAAGAGTATTAATCTTATAAAGAGAAGCAACAAAAATTAGTGCAAATACCATTATCATTAGGGTAATTCTGAAAGTATTTCCTTTGAGATAGGTAAAAAACCAAGTATGTCCACCAGTCCTCTTCTTTTTTTAACATTTTGGTGGAAATAGTAGCATGTTAAGGCAAGAAAACGAAATTACACATGTAAGGATTAAAAAGGAAGACATAAAATTCCTTTTATCATATTGTTTGTTTGGTTATAGAATTTAAAATTATTAAGAAGTGAAATGTATAAATCTATTAATTTCTGGATTCTGCCTGGAATGCTAACCTTAAAAGTCTTCCCAGACCAAGATTGTAATAATATCAATTTTTGTTTTTTACTAGTTATTAAATGATTTTTATCCTTCGTCTTTGACTAATTCATATGGAATGACTCATACACACTTTGAGTTTTGGTGGAAAAACAAATGCAGTTAAGAAAGTTTCAACTCCCTGATAATTGAGTGTTGTTACAAGTATCATGGGTATGGAGTTGTCCAGGATGTTGCAATACTCACAATGAAAACTAAATGAAACTCTTTTGTAGCATAAACAGATTTTATACATAAAAAGTTACAACTGACTTGTAATACATGAATGCATACATAATTCTTTATATAGTTATTTTTAAGCATTGTGAGTCTGCGTTGTAATATAGTTATAGGTGTTGATCAACTTCTGTTTAGATCCTTTGAATAAGCCCCTGAAAACATATTATGAAAATCATTATAAAGGTACTGAAGAGCAAGATATAAAAGATGATAAAGCTTCAGAGAAAGTTTAAAACTGTACATGATATTTTTTTTCAGTTTTTCTTAGTTTTTTTTAAACATTTTTATTGGAGTCTAGTTGATTTACAGTGTTGTATTAGTTTCAGGTGTATAGCAAAGTGAATCAGTTTTACATATACATATATCCACTCTTTTTTAGATTCTTTTCCCATATAGGCCATTACAGAGTATTGAGTAGAGTTCCCTGTGCTATAGAGTAGGCCCTTATTAGTTATCTATTTTATATATAGTAATGTGTGTATGTCAATCCCAATCTCCCACTTTATCCCTTCCCCCACCTTACCCCCTGGTAACCATAAGTTTGTTTTCTACATCTGTAACTCTGTTTATGTTTTGTAGATAAGTTCATTTGTACCATTTTTTAAGATTCTACATATGTTATATCATATGACATTTGTCTTTCTCTGACTTATTTCACTCAATATGACAATCTCTAGATCCATCCATCTTGCTGCGATATACATGAGTTTTTAAAATAAAGCATTGTAGAATATGGAAAGTTTTGGCACAAGATTAATCAAATTAAATCAGTTTGTAAGAGCAAAATAATACCTGGAAAAAAAGTTTCTCCTATCTAATTGCAGTACCCGTACCATCAGCATTCAAAGTTTACTCAGTTTTCTTGTATGTAGGATTACTAATAAAATGGTATTTTCCAAAATGTTGCAAATAGGAAGAAATAAACAAATCTATCATTTTTTCTCCTATATTTTTAATATTGTGCACAATGATGAGCAAATAAATTTATTGTTATAAGTGGCCAATGAACAATATTAACTGTTTTTTATTCTTATATTTTTATTATTTTCTTTCAATATTTAAGTTCATTCTGCTCTTCTTTTTTATTTTATTGAAGTATTGTTGATTTACAGTTTTATATCAGTTTCAGGTGTACAGCATAGTGATTCAGTATTTTTATAGATTATACTCCGTTAAAATTATTACAAGATAATGGCTATAGTTATCTGTGCTGTACAATATATCCTTTTTGCTTACTTATTTTATACATAGTAGTTTTTATCTTTTATTCCCATGCCCCTGATTTGTCCCTCCTCCTTTCCCTCTCCCTTCTGGTAACTACAAGTTTTTTTTTCTATGTCTGTGAGTCTGTTTCTGTTTTGTATATACATTCATTTGTATTATATTTTAGAATCCACGTATAAGTGATTTCATACAGTATCTGTCTTTCTCCATCTGACTTTGTTTCACTAAGCGTAATATTGTCTGGATCCATCCGTGTTGCTGCAAATGGCAGAATTTCATTCTTTTTATGGCTAATACTGCTATGTACATAGGAATATATATATATATATATATATATATATATCGCACATCTTCTATATCCATTCATCTGTAGATTGACACTTGGGTGCTTCCATATCTTGGCTATTGTAAATAGAGCTGCTGTGAACGTTGGGGTGCATATATCCTTTTGAATTAGTGCTTTCATTTTTTCCAGATATATACCCAGGGATCAAATTGCTGGATCATATGATAGTTCAATTTTTAGTTTTTTGAGGAACCTCCATACTGTTTTCCAGAGTGGCTGCACCAATTTACTTTCCCACCAATAGTGTAGGAGGGTTCTCTTTTCTCCACATCCTCTCCAACATTTGCTATTTGTAGACGTTTTGATTATAGTCATTCTGACAGGTGTGAGGTGATATCCCCTTGTGGGTTTGATTTTCATTTCTCTAATAATTAGCCATATTGAGCATCTCTTCATGTGCCTGTTGGCCATCTGTATGTCTCTTTTGGAAAAATGTCTGTCAGAAGCTTCTTTCCGGTTTTTGATTGGATTGCCTTTTTTTATATTGAGTTGTATGAGCTGTTTATGTATTTTGGATATTAACCCCTTGTCGATCATATCATTTGCAAACACTTTCTTTCATTCAGTTAGTTGTTTTTTTGTTTTGTTGATGGTTTCCTTTCCTGTGCAAAAGCTTTTAAGTTTAATTAGGTCCCATTTGTTTACTTTTGCTCTTATTTCTTTTGCCTTAGAAGACAGATCAAACAAATATTGTTACTATTTATGTCAAAGAGTGCTCTGCCTATGTTCTCTTCTAGGATTTTTATGGTTTCAGGTCTTTCATTTAGGTCTTTAATACATTTTGAGTTTATTTTTGTATAAGGTATGAGGAAATGTTCTAATTTCATTCTTGTAAATGTAGCTGTCCCATTTTCTTAGCACCATTTATTGAAAATGCTGTCTTTTCTCCATTGTATATTCTTGCTTCCTTTGTCTCAGATTAACTGACTATAAGTGTGTGGGTTTATTTCCAAGCCATCCATTCTGTTCCATTGTTCTATATATCTGTTATTGTGCCAATACCATACTATAGTTTTGTGTCTAGCCTGAAGTCTGGAAGTGTGATATATTCAATTTTGTTGTTTTTTCTCATGATTGCTTTGGCACTTTGGTGTCTTCTGTGGTTCTATATGATCTTAGGATTATTTGTTCTAGTTCTCTGAAAAATGCCATGGATATTTGATAGAGATTGCATTAAATCTAGAGGTTTAATGGGTCTTTTTTACTTATTTGGTCGAGTTTAACTCACTAATTTCAACCATCTTTTCTTTTATCATACAAACATTTAAAGCTATAAATATTCCTTTAAAAACTATCGGAATTTCACCAGCTTGACACATAGTATTTTTGTTATTTTTCAGTTTTAATTATCTTCTTCATCTTTTATCATTTCTTCTGCCCACATATTTTTCAGGAACATATTTTTTTTATTTGCAAACATATGTTATTTTTCCAATCTTTCTTTTCTTATTAATTTCTCCTAATCACTTTTTGGAGAAAGGCTGCAGTCTGTATGATATCACACTTTGAAATAGCTTGAGGTTGGTGGTATGAACTTGGAATTGACCGATATTCATTAAAAAAAATGTATTTGCTTGAAAATGTCTTTTGTCCAACAGTTGGCTGCAAAGTTTTCTATATTCATGTTAATCTTCTTAATTGTGCTTTTTATATATTCTCTATTTTATTGATTCTGCTTCATCTATCAAATAGTAGAAAAGTATGTTTATATATAATAATACTAAAATATTATTTGGTAGATTTATTAAATGCTCTTTACAGTTTTAAAATATTTTTACACAACATTATTATATAATGTATACATACAGGTTTAGAATATTACATCTTCCTGATAAACATTTATCATTATATATGAAATCTCTTTATCTCTAGTCATCATTTAGGTTAAAACTATTTTTTTCTGATATTAATAAATCTACACTTTCTTTTGACTAATATTTCTGTCTGGTATATCTTTATCTTACTTTGCACATTTAGGCATTCAAGATATACATCTCAAGTGTGTTGCTTTTAGACAAAAAACAGTTTTCTTTTATTTTTTTAATGAATCCATGATGGTAAGTTTTGTCTTTAACTAGAGTGCTTATTGCAGTTACATCTATTATGGTTACTGATGTATTATTGCTCCTTATTTTCATTCTCTGTGTCCCACTTGGTTTATTTTGTTCTATATTTTGCCTTCTTATGTATTGAATTATGGTTTGAATTTCCACATTTCATTTTTTATCCCTCTACTGGTGTGGAAATATTAAATGTGTATTCTATTATTTGGTATCTTCTTCTACCAGCCTACACTTTTTTTTTTAACATCTTTATTGTAGTATAACTGCTTTACAATGGTGTGTTAGTTTCTGCTTTATAACAAAGTGAATCAGCTATACATACACATATATCCCCCATATCTACTCCCTCTTGCATCTCCCTCCAACCCTCCACATCCCAACCCTCTAGGTGGTCACAAAGCACCAAGCTGATCTTCCTGTGCTACGCGGCTGCTTCCCAATAGCTATCTATTTTACATTCGGTAGTGTATATAGGTCCATGCTACACACTCACTTTGTCCCAGGTTATGCATCCCCATCGCCGTGTCCTCAAGTCCATTCTCTGTCTTCGTCTTTATTCCTGTCCTGCCTCTAGGTTTTCACATCAATTTCTTTTTCTTTTTTCTTTTTTTAAAATTCCATAAATATGTGTTCGCATATGGTTTTTGTTTTTCTCTTTCTGACTTACTTAAATCTGTATGACAGTCTAGAGGTCCATCGACCTCACTATAAATAACTCAGTTTTTTCCTTTTTATGGCTGAGTAATATTCCATTGTATATATTTGCCACATCTTCTTTATCTATTCATCTGTTGATGGACACTTAGGTTGCTTCCTGTCCTGCCTATTGTAAATAGAGCTGCAATGAACATTTTGGTATATAACTCTTTTTGAATTATGGTTTTCTTAGGGTATATGCCCAGTAGTGGGATTGCTGGGTCGTATGGTACTTCTATTATTATTTTTTGTGGAATGTCCATACTGTTCTCCATAGGGGCTGTATCAGTGTACATTCCCACCAACAGTGCAAGAGGGTCCATTTTTCCCCACACCCTCTCCACCATTTATTGTTTGTAGATTTTTTGATTATGGCCATTCTGACCGGTGTGAGATGATATCTCATTGTAGTTTTGATTTACATTTATCTAATGATTAACGATGTTGAGCATTCTTTCATGTGTCTGTTGGCAATCTGTATATCTTCTTTGGAGAAATGTCTATTTAGGTCTTCTGCCCATTTTTGGATTGGGTTGTTTGTTTTTTTAATGTTGAACTGCTTGTAAATTTTGGAGATTAATCCTTTGTCAGTTGTTCATTTGCAAATATTTTCTCCCATTCTGAAGGTTTTCTTTTTGGCTTGTTTATGGTTTCCTTTGCTGTGCAACAGCTTTGAAGTTTCATTAGGTCTCATTCGTTTATTTTTCTTTTTTTTTCCATTTCTCTAGGAGGTGGGTCAAAAAGAATCTTGCTGTGATTTATGTCATAGAGTGTTCTGCCTATTTTTTCCTCTAAGAATTTGATGGGGCCTGGCCTTACATTTAGGTCTTTAATCCACTTTTAGTTTATCTTTGTGTATGGTGTTAAGGAGTGTTCTAATTTCATTCTTTTACACGTACCCGTCAAAGTTTTCCCAGCACCACTTATTGAAGAAGCTCTCTTTTCTCCACTGTATATTCTTGCCTCCTTTATCAAAGATAAGGTGACCATATGTGCATGGGTTTATCTCTGGGATTTCTATCCAGTTCCATTGATCTATATTTCTATTTCTGTACCAGTACCATACTGTCTTGATTACTGTAACTTTGTAGTATAGTCTCTTAAGTCAGGGAGCCTGATTCGTCCAGCTCCACTCTTCTTTCTCAAGATGGCTTTGGCTCTTTGGGGTCTTTTGTGTTTCCATACAAATTGTGAAGTTTGTTGTTCTAGTTCTGTGAAAAATGCCAGTGGTAGTTTCATAGGGATTGCATTGAATCTGTAGATTGCTTTGGGTAGTAGAGTCATTTTCACAATGTTGATTCTTCCAATCCAAGGGTATGGTATATCTCTCCATCTATTTGTATCATCTTTAATTTCTTTCATCAGTGTCTTATAATTTTCTGCATACAGGTTTTTGTCTCCTTAGGTAGGTTTATTCCTAGATATTTTATTCTTCTTCTTGTAAGGCTAAATGGGAGTGTTTTCTTAAATTCACTTTCAGATTTTTCATCATTAGTGTATAGGAATGCAAGAGATTTCTGTGTACTAATTTTGTGTCCTGCTAATCTACCAAATTCATTGATTAGCTCTAGTAGTTTTCTGGTAGCATCCTTAGGATTCTCTATGTATAGTACCATGTCATCTGCAAACAGTGATAGCTTTACTTCTTCTTTTCCAAATTGGATTCTTTTATTTATTTTTCTTCTCTAATTGCTGTGGGTAACTTCCAAAACTATGTTGAATAATAGTGGTGAGAGTGGGCAACCTTGTCTTGTTCCTGATCTTAGTGGAAGTGCTTTCAGTTTTTCACCATTGAGGACGATGTTGACTGTGGGTTTGTCATATATGACCTTTATTATGTTGAGGAAATTTCCCTCTATGTCTACTTTCTGGAGGGTTTTTATCAAAAATGGGTGTTGAATTTTCTCAAAAGCTTTCTCTGCATCTATTGAGATGATCATATGGTTTTTCTCCTTCAGTTTGTTAATATGGTGTATCACATTGATTGACTTGCATATATTGAAGCGTCCTTTCATTCCAGGGATAAACACCACTTGATCATAGTGTATGATCCTTATAATGTGCTGTTGGATTCTGTTTGCTAGTATTTTGTTGAGGATTTTTTCATCTATGTTCATCAGTGATATTGGCCTGTAGTTTTCTTTCTTTGTGACATCTTTGTCTGGTTTTGGTATCAGAGTGATGATGGCCTTGTAGAATGAGTTTTGCAGTGTTCCTCCCTCTACTATATTTTGGAAGAGTTTGAGAAGGATAGGTGTTAGCTCTTCTCTAAATGTTTGATAGAATTCGCCTGTGAAGCAATCTGGTCCTGGGCTTTTGTTTGTTGGAAGTTTTTTAATCACAGCTTCAATTTCAGTGCTTGTGATTGGTCTGTTCATATTTTATTTCTTCCTGGTTCAGTCTCAGAAGGTTGTGGATTTCCAAGAATTTGTCCAGTTCTTCCAAGCTGTCTATTTTATAGGCATACAGTTGCTTGTAGTAATCTCTCATGATCCTTTGTATTTCTGCAGTGTGAGTTGTTACTTCTCCTTTTTCATTTCTAATTCTATTGACTTGAGTCTTCTCCCTTTTTTTCTTCATAAGTCTGGCTAATGGTTTATCAATATTGTTTCTCTTCTCAAAGAACGAGCTTTTAGTTATATTGATGTTTGCTATCATTTCCTTCATTTCTTTTTCACTTATTTCTCATCTGATCTTTGTGATTTCTTTCCTTCTGCTAATTTTTGGGTTCTTTTGTTCTTCTTTCTCTAATTGCCTTAGGTGTAGGGTTAGGTTGTTTTCTGAGATGTTTCTTGTTTCTTAAGGTAGGATTGTATTGCTATAAACTTCCCTCTTAGAACTGCTTTTGCTGCATCCCATAGGTTTTGGGTCATCGTGTTTTCATTGGCATTTGTTTCTAGGTATTTTTTGCTTTCCTCTTTGATTTCTTCAGTGATCTCTTGTTTATTAATAGTGTGTTGTTTAGCACCCATGTTTTTTTATTTCTTACAGGTTTTTTTCCTGTAATTGATATCTAGTTTCATAGTGCTGTGGTCAGAAAAGATACTTGATATGATTTCAATTTTCTTAAATTTACCAAGGCTTGATTTGTGACCCAAGATATGATCTATCCTGGAGAATGTCCATGAGCACTTGGGAAGAATGTGTATCCTGTTGTTTTGGGTTGGAATCTCCTGTAACTATCCCTTAAGTCCATCTTGTTTAATATATCATTTAAAGCTTGTGTTTCCTTCTTTATATTCATTTTGGATGATGTGTCCATTGGTGAAAGTGGGGTGTTAAAGTCCCCTACTATGATTGTGTTACTGTTGATTTCCCCTTTTATGGCTGTTAGTATTTGCCTTATGTATTGAGGTGCTCCTATATTGGGTGCATAAATATTTACAATTGTTATATCTTCTTGGATCAATCCCTTGATCATTATGTAGTGTCCTTCTTTGTCTCCTGTAATAGTCTTTATTTCAAAGTCTTTTTTTGTCTGATATGAGAATTACTACTCCAGCTTTCTTTTGATTTCCATTTGCATGGAATATCATTTTCCATCCCCACATTTTCATTCTGTATGCATCCCTAGTTCTGAAGTAGTTATCTTGTAGACAGCATATATACAGGTCTTGATTTTGTATCCATTCAGCCAGTCTGTGCCTTTTGGTTGGAGCATTTGATCCATTTACACTTAAGGTAATTATCGATATGTATGTTCCTATTACCATTTTCTGAACTGCTTTGGGTTTATTTTTGTAGGTCCTTTCCATCTCTTGTGTTTCCTGCGTAGAGATGTTCCTTTAGTATTTGCTGTAAGGCTGGTTTGGTGGTGCTGAATTCTCTTAGCTTTTGCTTGTCTGTAAAGCTTTTAATTTCTCCATCAAATCTAAGTGAGATTCTTACTGGGTAGAGTAATCTTGGTTGCAGTTTTTTCTCCTTCATCTCTTTAAATATGTCCTAGCACTCCCTTCTGGCTTGCAAAGTTTCTGCTAAAAGATCAGCTGTTAGCCTTATGGGGATTCCCTTATGTGTTGTTTTTCCCTTGCTGCTTTTAATATGTGTTCTTTGTATTTAATTTTTGATAGTTTGATTAATATGTGTCTTGGTGTGTTTCTCCTTCAATTTATACTGTATGGGAATCTCTGTGCTTTCTGGACTTGATTAACTATTTCCTTTCTCATATGAAGGAATTTTCCAACTCTAATCTCTTCAACTATTTTTTCATTCCTTCTTTTTCTCTTCTACTTCTGGGACCCCTATATTTCGAATGTGGGTGTGTTTACTGTTGTCCCAGAGGTCTCTGAGACTGTCCTCAATTCTTTTAATTCTTTTTTCTTTATTATGCTCTGCAGTAGTTATTTCCACTATTTTATCTTCCAGGTTACTTATCTGTTCCTCTGCCTCTGTTACTCTGCTATTGATCCCTTCGAGAGAATCTTTAATTTCATTTATTGTGTTGTTCATCACCGTTTGTTTGCTGTTTAGTTCTTCTAGGTCCTTCTTATATGTTTCCTGTATTTTGTCCATTCTATTTCCAAGATTTTGGATCATCTTTACTATCATTATTCTGAATGCTTTTTCTAGTAGATTGCCTATTTCCTCTTCATTTGTTAGGTCTAGTGGGTTTTTGCCTTCCTCCTTCATCTGTGTGTTTCTCTGTCTTCTCATTTTCCTTAACTTACTGTTTTTGGGGTCTCCTTTTCGCAGGTTGCCGGTTCATAGTTTCCGTTGTTTTTTGTGTCTGTGCCCAGTAGCTATGGTTGGTTCAGTGGGTTGTGTAGGCTTCATGATGGAGGAGACTAGTGCCTGTGTTCTGGTGGATGAAGTTGGATCTTGTCTTTCTGGTGGGCAGGTCCACGTCTGGGGGTGTGTTTTGTGGTGTCTCTGGCCTTATTATGATTTTAAGCAGCCTCTCTGCTAATGGCTGGTATTGTGTTCCTGTCTTGGTAGTTGTTTGGCATAGTGTGTCCTGCACTGTAGCTTGCTAGTCGTTGAGTTGACCTGGGTCTTGGCATTGAGATGAAGATCTCTGGGAGATTTTCACCATTTGATATTACTTAGAGCTGGGAGGTCTCTTGTGGACCAATGTCCTGAACTTGGCTGTCCCACCTCACTGGCACAGCCCTGACACCTGGCTGGAGCTCCAAGAGTTTGTCGTCCACACAGCTCAGAATAAAAGGGAGAAAGAAAGAAAGAAACAAACAAACAAACAAAGAAGGAAGGAAGGTAGGAAGGAAGGAAGAAAGAAAGAAGAAAGAAAGAAGATAAAATAAAATAAAATTACTAAAATAAAAAAACAAAAAAAATTTTTTAAGTAATTTAAAAAAAACGAACAGAGAGAACCTTAGGACAAATGGTAAAAGCAAAGCTATACAGACAAAATCACAACAGAAGCATACACATATACACTCACAAAAAGAGAAAAAGTCAAAAATATATATACATATCCTTGCTCGCAAAGTCCACCTCCTCAATTTGGGGTGATTTGTTGTCTATTCAGGTATTCCACAGATGCAGGGTACATCAAGTGGATTCTGGAGATTTAATCCACTGCTCCTGAGGCAGCTGGGAGAAATTTTCCTTTCTCTTCTTTGTTCACACAGCTCCAGGAGTTCAGCTTTGGATCTGGACCCGCCTCTGCGAGTAGGTCGCATAAGGGCGTCTGTTCTTAGCTCAGACAAGACAGGACCCCTCACCAGGATGGGTACGGATGCGGGGTGAGGCTGTGGCGGCAGAGGCCAGTGTGACGTTGCACCAGCCTCAGGCATGCAGTTTGTCCTCCCGGGGAAGTTGTCCCTGGATCCCAGGACCCTGGCAGTAGCGGGCTGCACAGGCTCCCCGGAAGGGGGATGTGGAGAGTGACCTGTGCTCGCACACAGGCTTCTTGGTGGTGGCAGCAGCAGCCTTACCGTCTCATACCCATCTCTGTGGTCTGTGCTGATAGCTGCAGCTTGTGCCCGTCTCTGGACCTCCTTTAAGCAGTGCCAGTAATCCCCTCTTGTCGCGCACCAGGGAACAAAGAGGCAAGAAAAAGTCTCTTGCCTCTTCGGCAGCTCCAGACTTTTTCACAGACTCACCCCCAGCTAGCTATGGTGAACTAGCGCCCTTCAGGCTGTGTTCACACAGCCGACCCCAGTCCTCTCAATGGGATCCGACCTCCGAAGCCCGAACTTCAGCTCCCAGTACCCGGCCGCCCCAGTGGGTGAGCAGACAAACCTCTCGGGCTGGTGAGTGCTGGTCGGCAACGATCCTCTGTGTGGGAATCTCTCTGCTTTGCCCTCCGCACCCCTGTTGCTGTGCTCTCCTCCTTGGCTCTGAAGCTTCCCCCCTCTGCCACCCACCTTCTCCGCCCACGATGGGGCTTCCTAGTGTGTGGAAACCTTTCCTCCTTCACAGCTCCCTCCCACTGGTGCAGGCCCTATCCCTATTCCTTTGTCTCTGCTTTTTCTTTTGCCCTACCCAGGTACGTGGGGAGTTTCTTTCTTTTTGGGAGGTCTGAGGTCTTCTGCCAGCGTTCAGTAGGTGTTCTGTAGGAGTTGTTCCACATATAGATGTATTTCTGATGTATTTTTGGGGAGGAAGGTGATCTCCGTGTCTTACTCTTCCATCATCTTGAAGCTCCAGCCTACTCTTTTAATGGAGTCATATATAATTAGTATCTTTATCCTCCTCCCAAACCATAAAAGATGCTAAAAAAGGATTATGATTCATATTGTAACATGCTATTGTTTTGATTAGTTTTCAAGCTTGTTTTCTTCCTGAAGCAAATGAGATGTTATTATTGTTTTTTGCACTTAACATTGATCTATTGCAGATATTTACCTAACATTTTTATTGTGATAAAAAAAATGCAACATAAAATTGCTGTCTTAAGCATTTTTTCAAATATTGATTGACTGATTGATTAATTGATTTAGGTTGCCCTGTGTCTTCGTTGCAGCACACGGGATCTTAATTGCGGCATGAAGACTCTTAGTTGCGGTATGCAGACATCTTAGTTATGGCATGCAGAATCTTTAGTTGTGGCATGCATGTGGATCTAGTTCCCCAACCAGGGATTGAACCTGGGCCTCCTGCATTGGGAGTGTATATTCTTACCCAGTGGACCACTACGGAAGTCCTTTAACCATTCGTAAATATACAATTTAATAGTGTTAGATACATTCACACTTTATGAAACATATCTCCAGAACTTTTTAATCTTGTAGAACTGAATCTCTATATCTGTTAAGCAACTCTCCTTTTCCCCTCCCCTCAGTTCTAGTAAGCACTATTTACTTTCTGTTTCTTATGAATTTGACTGCTTTAGATACCTCATATAAGTGAAGTCACACAGCATTTGTCCTTTTGTAACTGAATTATTTTACTTTGCATAATGGCCTCAAGGCTCATTCATGTTGTAGCATGCATAACTTCTCGGGAATTGCTGGATCATATTGCAGTTCTATTTTTAATTTTTTGAGGACCCTTCATACTGTCTTCCATAGTGGCTGCACTATTCAGAATCTCTCCAACACCACACATGGGGTCCAATTTCTCCACATCTTCACCAACATGTGTTATCTTCAAATATTTTGATGCTCACCATTCTAATGGGTGTGAGATGATAAATCCTTAAGGTTTTGATTTGCATTTCTCTCATGATTAGTAATGTTCAGCATTTTTTCATATGATTATTGGCCATTTGTACATCATCCTCAGTGAAATGTCTATTCAAGCCTTTTGCCCATTTTTTAAATTGGATTATTTACTTTTATCTTGTTGTTTTGTAGGGGTCTTTATATATTCTGGATACTTACCCCGGATGAGATACATGACTTGCAAATATTATGTCCTTTTCTGTAGATGCCTTTTGACAATGTTGATCACTTCCTTTGCTTCACAAAAGCTTTTTAGTTGATGGAGTACAAGTTATCTAATTTTTGGTTTTGTTTCCTTTGCTTTTGGAGCCATAAAAAGGAATCATTGCCGGATCCAGTATAATGAAGATTTTCCCCTATGTTTTCTCCTCAGAGGTTTAGAGTTTTGAGTTTTATGTATAGGTCTTTAATCCATTGTTGAGTTAATTTTTATATATGGCTTAAGATAAGAATCTAAATTCATTCTCTTCCACATAGAGATCCATTTTTCTCAACAACATTTGTTGAAGATTTACCAAATATTTTTATGCAGTATTCTTTCTCCCATCTCAGACTTCCTTCAAAGTTCATTTTGTCCTTCTTATAGTTTATATTTTAGATTTGTTCTTTAGCTTAGCTGGTTTTGGTGGTATTTTTCCTATTTGAAATGTGGATTTTAAAACATTAAAGTATAGTTTATTTATTATATTATATTAGTCTCACATGTACAGCATGGTGACTCAATATTTTTATATATTATACTCCATTTAAAGATTTTTACTTGAATTCATGATAATATAGTTTCATTAGATATAATTAGCTATATATTCAACTTATTAAAAATCAAAATTTGCAGAAATACTTTAAAAAATATTTCTTAATGTAGAATCCTGGAAATTCAAGTTATCAAAACTGATTTATTGAGCATGAAAAATGTAATAAGTTAATAACCATATAAAATAAGTTGGCAAGTTATTTAGAGTGGTACTGATTGCTGATGATTTCTCAAAGAAGTTTTTTCAAATTGTACAATTCTGGATACTTTCCATATAATAAAATATATTTCAAGTGTATTGTAAAATAATGTGTAGCCTCTTCATTTATTTTATAAAACTAGTAAAATTCTGATAGGCACATTCCATACAACACATAAGAAAAAATTATGAAGTGCTTCACATACAAATATAAACACATAGTTATATAAATATAATCAAATCAAATCAATCTCTATAATTTATAAAATTATAAATGTTTTGATTTAGTAATTTGAGAGTAGTTCAGTGTTATAAAATCTGTTTGTCAAATAATAATATCAAAATGGAAAACAAAACTCTAAGTTTTCCCATAAATGCTAGTAACACTAGAATTTAGTATGCATATTTAATAATAATGAGGTGAACTAGGACTAGAATGTTTTATTTTCAATACAATAAATAGAAGAAATTAATCCTTTTTCAATGCTTACATATACAAGGAGTTTTGCTAACTGTTTCTAACCTACTCACACCACACTGAGTTTAGAATTACAATTATCTCCATTTTACACGTAAAGAAAATTAAACTTAAGAAAGGATTGAGTCACCTGCCTAACATCACACAGATTGCATTTGGCAGAGATAATCATTACATTTTTTTTTAGTTGTAGAGAATATCACTTTCCTCTTTTCAAAAATTAAAAAGAATCAACTAGAAAACAAGTGTAGAGGTGATCAAATAAAAACAAATATATTAAAATACAATAGATTTTACAAAACTGAAGACTTAACTGTGGGACTAACAGAACGATATATTGTGTATAAGGATGTAATATAAATTGTCAGTTTTTCCAAAATTAATATATGATTTTAATGTAATTCCATACAAATTTGCAATAGATTTTTGTTTTATACGAGACCAAATTTTTCTAGAGTTTATTTCTAAAATAAAGGAATTGGAATAACCAAGACAAAATTTTTTTAACATCTTTATTGGAGTATAGTTGCTTTACAATGGTGTGTTAATTTCTGCTTTATAACAAAGTGAATCAGTTATACATATACATATGTCCCCATATATCTTCCCACTACCAACTCCCTCCCTCCCACCCTAACAATCACACCCCTCTAGGTGGTCACAAAGCACCAAGCTGATCTCCTTGTTCTATGCGGCTGCTTCCCACTAGCTATCTGTTTTACATTTAGTAGTGTATGTATGTCCATGCCACTCTCTCAGTTTATCCAAGCTTACCTTTCCCCCTCCCCGTATCCTCAAGTCCATTCTCTAGTAGGTCTACGCCTTTATTCCTGTCTTGCCCCTAGTCTCTTCATGACTTATTATTTTTTCTTTTTTAGATTCCATATATATATGTGTTAGCATACAGTATTTGTTTTTCTCTTTCTGACTTATTTCACTCTGTGTGACAGTCTAGACATCCATCCACCTCACTACAAATAACTCAGTTCTGTTCCTTTTTATGGCTGAGTAATATTCCATTGTATATATATGCCACACCTTCTTTATCCATTCAACTGTCGATGGACACTTAGGTTGCTTCCATGTCCTTACTATTGTAAATAGAGCTGCAATGAACATTTTGGTACATGCCTCTTTTTGAATTATGGTTTTCTCAGGGTATATGCCCAATAGTGAGATTGCTGGGTCATATGGTAGTTCTCCTTTTAGTTTTTTAAAGAACGTCCATACTGTTCTATATAGTGGCTGTATCAGTGTACATTCCCACCAACAGTGCAAGAGGGTCCCCCTTTCTACACACCCTTTCCAGCATTTATTGTTTGTAGATTTTTGATGATGGCCATTCTGACCGGAGTGAGATGATATCTCATTGTAGTTTTGATTTGCATTTCTCTAATGATTAACGATGTTGAGCATTCTTTCATGTGTCTGTTCGAAATCTGTATATCTTCCTTGGAGAAATGTCTATTTAGGTCTTCTGCCCATTTTTGGATTGGGTTGTTTGTTTTTTTAATATTGAGCTGCTTGAAAATTTTGAAGATTAATCCTTTGTCAGTTGCATTATTTGCAAATATTTTCTCCCATTCTGAAGGTTTTCTTTTCATCTTGTTTATGGTTTCCTTTGCTGTGTAAAAACTTTTAAGTTTTATCAGGTCCCATTTGTTTATTTATGTTTCTCTTTCCATTTCTCTAGGAGGTGGGTCAAAAAAGATCTTGCTGTGATTTATGTCACAGTGTTCTGCCTATGTTTTCCTCTAAGTGTTTGAGGGTGTCTGGCCTTTCATTTAGGTCTTTAACCCATTTTGAGTTTATTTTTGTGTATGGTGTTAAGGAGTGTTCTAATTTCATTCTTTTACATGTAGCTGTCCAGTTTTCCCAGCACCACTTATTAAAGAGGCTGCCTTTTCTCCACTGTATATTCTTGCCACCTTTATCAAAGATAAGGTGACCATATGTATGTGGGTTTATCTCTGGGCTTTCTATCCTGTTCCATTAATCTATATTTCTCTTTCTGTGCAAGTACCATACTGTCTTGATTACTGTAGCTTTGTAGTATAGTCTGAAGTCAGGGAGCCTGATTCCTCCAGCTCCGTTTTTCTGTCTCAAGATTCCTTTGGCTTTTCAGGGTCTTTTGTGTTTCCATACAAATTGTGAAATTTTTCTTCTAATTTTGTGAAAAATGCCAGTGGTAGTTTCATAGGGATTGCATTGAATCTGTAGATTGCTTTGGGTAGTAGAGTCATTTTCACAATTTTGATTCTTCCCATCCAAGAGCATGGTAAATCTCTCCATCTATTTGTATCATCTTTAATTTCTTCCATCAGTGTCTAATAATTTTCTGCATACAGGTCTTTGTCTCCTTAGGTAGGTTTATTCCTAGGTATTTTATTCTTTTTGTTGCAATGGTAAATGGGAGTGTTTTCTTAAATTCACTTTCAGATTTTTCATCATTAGTGTATAGGAATGCAAGAGATTTCTGTGCACTAATTTTGTACCCGGCTACTCTACCAAACTCATTGATTAACTCTAGTAGTTTTTGGTAGCATCTTTAGGATTCTCTATGTATAATGCCATATCATCTGCAAACAGTGACAGCTTTACTTCTTCTTTTCCAATTTGGATTCATTTTATTTCTTTTTCTTCTCTGATTGCTGTGGCTAAAACTTCCAAAACTATGCTGAATAATAATGGTGAGAGCAGACAACCTTGTCTTGTTCCTTTTCTTAGTGGAAATGCTTTCAGTTTTTCAACATTGAGGACGATGTTGGATGTGAGTTTGTCATATATGGCCTTTATTATGTTGAGGAAATTTCCCTCTATGCCTACTTTCCACAGGATTTTTATCATAAATTGGTGCTGAATTTTGTCCAAAGCTTTCTCTGCCTCTATTGTGATGATCATATGTTTTTTCTCCTTCAGTTTGTTAATATGGTGTATCACGTCGATTGATTTGTGTATATTGAAGAATCCTTGCATTCCTGGGATAAACCCCACTTGATCATGGTGTATGATCCTTTTAATGTGCTGTTGGATTCTGTTTGCTAGTATTTTGTTGAGGATTTTTGCATCTATGTTCATCAGTGATATTGGCCTGTAGTTTTCTTTCTTTTTGACACCTTTGTCTCGTTTTGGTATCACAGTGATGGTGGCCTTGTAAAATGAGTTTCAGAGTATTCCTTCCTCTGCTTTATTTTGGAAGAGTTTGAGAAGGATAGGTGTTAGCTCTTCAATAAATGTTTGATAGAATTCACCTGTGAATCCGTCTGGTCCTGAGCTTTTTTTGGTTGTAAGATTTTTAATCACAGTTTCAATTTCAGTGCTTGTGATTGGTCTTTTCATATTGTCTATTTCTTCCTGATTCAGTCTCGGAAGTTTTTGCATTTCTATGAATTTGTCCATTCCTTCCAAGTTGTCCATTTTATGGGCATACAGTTGCTTGGAGTAATCTCACATGATCCTTTGTATTTCTGCAGTGTCAGTTGTTAGTTCTCCTTTTCCATTTCTAATTGTATTGCTTTGAGTCTTTTCCCTGTTTTTCTTTGTAAGTCTGGCTAACGGATTATCAATTTTGTTTATCTTCTCAAATAATCAGCTTTTAGTATTGATATTTGCTATCACTTCCTTCATTTCTTTTCATTTATTTCTCATCTTATCTATATGATTTCTTTCCTTCTGGTAACTTTGGGGTTCTTTTGTTCTTCTTTCTCTAATTGCTTTAGGTTTAAGGTTCGGTTGTTTATTTGAGATGTTTCTTGTTTCTTAAGGTCGGATTGCATTGCTATAAATTTCCCTCTTAGAACTGCTTTCACTGCATCCCATATGTTTTGGCTTGTTGTGTTTTCACTGTCATTTGTTTCTAGGTATTTTTTGATTTCCTCTTTGATTTCTTCAGTGATCTCTTCTCTATTAAGTAGTGTGTTGTTTAGCATCCATGTGTTTTATTTCTTACCGATTTTTTTTTCCCTGTAATTAATATCTAGTCTCATAGTGCTGTGGTCGGAAAAGATACTTGATACAATTTCAATTTTCTTAAATTTACCAAGACTTGATTTGTGAACCAAGATATGTCTATCCTGGAGAATGTTCCATGAGCACTTGAGAAGAATGTGTATTCTGTGGTTTTTAGATGGAATCTCCTATAAATATCCATTAAGTCCATCTAGTTTAATGTATCATTTAAAGCTTGTGTTTCCTTATTTATTTTCATTTGGGATGATGTGTCCATTGGTGAAAGTGGGGTGTTAAAGTCCCCTACTATGATTGTGTTACTGTCGATTTCCCCTTTTATTGTTGTTAGTATTTGCCTTATGTATTGAGGTGCTCCTATATTGGGTGCATAAATATTTACAATTGTTATATGTTCTTCTTGTGTCGATCCCTTGAACATTATGTAGTGTCCTTCTTTGTCTCCTGTAATAGTCTTTATTTTAAAGTCTCTTTTGTCTTATATAAGAATTGTTACTCCAACGTTTTTTTGATTTGCATTTGCATGGAATATCATTTTCCATCCCCTCACTTTCAGTATGTATGTGTCCCTAGGTCTGAAGTGGGTCTCTCATACACAGCATATATACGGGTCTTGTTTTTGTATCCATTCAGACAGTCTATGTCTTTTGGTTGGAGCATTTAATCCATTTACATTTAAGGTAATTATCGATATGTTGTTCCTATTACCATTTCCTTAATTGCTTTTGTTTTATTATTGTAGGTCCTTTCCTTCTCTTGTGTTTCCTGCCTAGAGAACTTCCTTTAGCATTTGTTGTAAGGCTAGTTTGATGGTGCTGAATTCTCTTAGCTTTTGCTTGTCTATAATGATTTTAATTTCTCCATCAAATCTGAATGAGATCCTTGTTTGGTAGAGTAATCTTGGTTTTAGGTTTTTCTCCTTCATCACTTTAAATATGTCCTGCCATTTCCTTCTGGCTTGCAAAGTTTCTGCTGAAAGTTCAGTTGTTAACCTTATGGGGATTCCCTTATGTGTTATTTGTTGTTTTCCCTTGTTGCTTTTAATATTTGTTCTTTGTATTTAATTTTTGATAGTTTGATTTATATGTGTCTTAGCATGTTTCTCCTTGATTTATCCTGTATGGGACTGTGTGCTTTCTGGACTTGATTAACTATTTCCTTTCCCATATTAGGGAAGTTCTCAACTCTAATCTCTTCAAATATTTTCTCAGTCCCTTTCTTTTTCTCTTCTTCTTCTAGGACCCTTATAATTCGAATGTTGGTGTGTTTAATGTTGTCCCAGAGGGCTCTGAGACTGTCCTCAGTTCTTTTCATTCTTTTTTCTTTATTCTGCTCTGCAGTAGTTATTTCCACTATTTTATCTTCCAGGTTACTTATCCATTCTTCTGCCTCAGTTATTCTGCTATTGATCCCTTCTAGAGTAGTTTTAATTTCATTTATTGTGTTGTTCATTGTTGCTTGTTTCCTCTTTAGTTCTTCTAGGTCCTTGTTAAATGTTTCTTGCATTTTCTCTATTCTATTTCCAAGATTTTGGATCATCTTTACTATCATTATTCTGAATTCTTTTTCATGTCGACTGCCTATTTCCTCTTCATTTGTTAGGTCTGGTGCGTTTTTGCCTTCCTCCTTCATCTGTGTGTTTCTCTGTCTTCTCATTTTGCTTAACTTACTGTGTTTTTGGTCTCCTTTTTGCAGGTTGCAGGTTGGTAGTTCCCGTTGTTTTTGGTGTCTGTGCCCAGTGGCTAAGGTTGGTTCAGTGGGTTGTATAGGCTTCCAGGTGGAGGGGACTAGTGCCTGTGTTCTGGTGGATGTGGCTAGATCTTATCTTTCTGGTGGGCAAGTCCACGTCTGGTCATGTGTTTTGTGGTGTCTGTGGCCTTATTATGATTTTAGGCAGCCTCTGTGGTAAGGCATGGGGTTGTGTTCCTCTATTGCTAGCTGTTTGGCATAGTGTGTCCTGCCTTGTAGCTTTATGGTCATTGAGTGGAGCTGGGTCTTGGCTTTGAGATGGAGGTCTCTGGGAGATTTTCACAGTTTGATATTACGTGGATCTGGGAGGTCTCTTGTGGACCAGTGTCCTGAACTAGGCTCTCCCACCTCACTGGCACAACCCTGACACCTGGCTGGAGCTCCAAGAGCCTTTCTCCACACAGCTCAGAAATAAATGGGAGGAAAGAAAGAAAGAAAGAAAGAAAGAAGGAAAGAAAGAAAGAATGAAAGACAGACAGAAAGAGAGAAATCGAGAAATAACAAAAGAAAAAATAAAATAAAGTTGTTAAAATAAAAGATAAAAAAATTATTAAGAAAAATAATTTTAAGTAATTAACAACAACAACAACAAAAAAGTACAGAGAGAAACCTAGGACAAATGGTAAAAGCAAAGCTATACAGGCAAAATCTCAGAAGAAACATACACATATAGAATCACTAAAAGAGAAAAAGGCAAAAAAAAAAACACCAATATATATATATATATATCTCCTTGCTCCCAAAATCTACCTCCTCAATTTGGGGTGATTCGTTGTCTATTCAGGTATTCCACGGATGCAGGGTACATCAGGTTGATTGTGGAGATTTAATCCACTGCTCCTGAGGCTGCTGGGAGAAATTTCCCTTTCTCTTCTTTGTTCACACAGCTCCAGGGGTTCAGCTTTGGATCTGGAACTGCCTCTGCGTGTAGGTTGCCTGAGGGCATCTTTACTTCACTCAGACACTACGAGATTAAAGAAGCACCTGATTCGGGGTCTCTGGCTCACTGAGGCTGGAGCGAGGGAGGGGCATGGATGCAGGGTGAGCCTGCGGCGGCAGAGGCCAGCATGACTTTGCAGCAGCCTCAGGTGCGCCACGTGTTCTCCCAGGGAAGTTGTTCCTGGATCACGGGAACATCCAGTGGCAGGCTGCAGAGGCTCCTGGAAGGGGAACTGTGGAGGGTGACCTGTGCTTTCTCCCAGGCTTCTTGGTGGTGGCAGCAGCAGCCTGAGGGTCTCATGCCCGTCTCTGGGGTCAGCGCTGATAGCCCTGGCTCACAGCCGTCTCTGGAGTTCCTTAATCAGTGCTCTTAATCCCCTTTCCTCGCACACCAGGAAATAAAGAGGCAAGAAAAAGTCTATTTCCTCTTCGGCAGCTCCAGACTTTTTCACAGACTCCCCGCCGGCTAGCCGTGGCACACTAGCCCCCTTCAGGTTGTGTTCACGCAGCCGACCCCAGTCCTCTCTCTGGGATCTGACCTCCGAAGCCCGAGGCTCAGCTCCCAGCCCACACCCACCCCAGCGGGGCACACCCCTGTTTGCCCTCCGCACCCCTGTTGCTGTGCTGTCCTCCTTGACTCCGAAGCTTCCCCCCTCCGCCACCCACCATCTCTGCCCACGAAGGGGCTTCCTAATGTGCGGAAAACCTTTCCTCCTTCACTACTCCCTTCCACTGGTGCAGGTCCCGTCCTTATTCTTTTGTACTGCTTTTTATTTTGCCCTACCGAGGTACGTGGGGAGTTTCTTTCCTTTAGGGAGGTCTGAGGTCATCTGCCAGCGTTCAGTAGGTGTTCTGTAGGAGTTGTTCCATATGTCGATGTATTTCTGATGTATTTGTGGGGAGGAAGGTGATCTCCACGTTTACTCTTCTGCCATCTTGAAGCTCTAGCCTATTCTTTTAATTGAGTCATATATAAATAGTATCTTTATCTTCCTCCCAAACCATAAAAGATGCTAAAAAAAGATTATGATTCACATTGTAGCATGCTATTGTTTTGATTTGTTTTCAAGATTGTTTTCTTCCTGAAGCAAGTGAGATGTTATTATTGTTTTTTGCACTTAACATTGGTCTATATGCAGATATTTACCTAACGTTTTTATTGTGATAAAAAATCATACAACATAAAATTGCTGTCTTAACCATTTTTTCAAATATTGATTGACTGATTGGATTAGGCTACCCTGGGTCTTCGTTGCAGCACATGTGAGCTAAGTTGCTGCATGCAAACTCTTAGTTGCGGTATGCAGACTTCTTAGTTCTGGCCTGCAAACTCTTAGTTGTGGCATGCATGTGGATCTAGTTCCCCAACCAGGGATTGAACCTGGGCCCCCTGCATTGGGAGTGCAGAGTCTTACCCAGTGGACCACTAGGGAAGTCCTTTAACCATTCTTAAATATACAATTTAATAGTGTTAGATACATTCACACTTTAAGAAACGGATCTCTAGAACTTTTTAACCTTGTAAAACTGAATCTCTATATCTGTTAAATAACTCTCATTTTTCCCCTCCCCTCAGATCTGGTAAGCACTATTTACTTTCTGTTTCTTATGAATTTGACTGCTTTAGATACCTCATATAAGTGAAGTCACACAGCATTTGTCCTTTTGTAACTGAATTATTTTACTTTGCATAATGGCCTCAAGGCTCATTCATGTTGTAGCATGCATAACTTCTCAGGGATTGCTGGATCATATTGCAGTTCTATTTTTAATTTTTTGAGGACCCTTCATACTGTCTTCCATAGTGGCTGCACTATTCAGAATCTCTCCAACACCACACATGGGGTCCAATTTCTCCACATCTTCACCAACATGTGTTATTTTCAAATGTTTTGATGCTCACCATTCTAATGGGTGTGAGGTGATAATTCCTTATGGTTTTGATTTGCATTTCTCTCATGATTAGTGATGCTCAGCATTTTTTCATATGATTATTGGCCATTTGTACATCATCCTCAGTGAAATGTCTATTCAAGCCTTTTGCCCATTTTTTAAATTGGATTATTTATTTTTTTCTTGTTGTGTTGTAGGGGTCCTTTATATATTCTGGATACTTACCCCTGATGAAATACATGACTTGCAAATATTATGTCCTTTTCTGTAGATGCCTTTTGACAATGTTGATCATTTCCTTTGCTTCACAAAAGCTTTTGAGTTGACGGAGTACAAATTATCTAATTTTTGGTTTTGTTTCCTTTGCTTTTGGAGCCATAACAAGGAATCATTGCCAGATCCAGTATAATGAAGATTTTCCTGTATGTTTTCTCCTCAGAGGTTTAGAGTTTTATGTATAGGTCTTTAATCCATTGTTGAGTTAATTTTTGTATATGACTTAAGATAAGAATCTAAATTCACTCTCTTCCACATAGAGATCCATTTTTCTCAACAACATTTGTTGAAGATTTTCCAAATATTTATATTCAGTATTCCTTCTCCCATCTCAGACTTCCATCAAAGCTCATTTTGTCCTGCTTATAGTTTATATTTTAAATTCGTTCTTTAGCTTAGCTGGTTTTGGTGGTATTTTTCCTAATTGAAATGTGGATTTAAAAAAATTAAAGTATAGTTGATTTATTATATTATATTAGTTTCACATGTACAGCATAGTGTTTCAATATTTTTATATATTATACTCCATTTAAAGATTTTTACTTGAATTCATGATAATATAGTTTCGTTAGATATAATTAGCTATATATTCAACTTATTAAAAATCATAATTTGCAGAAATATTTAAGAAATATTTCTTAATATAGAATCCTGGAAAGTTAAGTTATCAAAACTGATTTAATGAGCATGAAAAATGTAATAAGTTAATAACCATATAAAATAAGGTGGCAAGTTATTTAGAGTGGTACTGATTGCTGATGATTTCTCAAAGAAGTTTTTTCAAATTGTACAATTCTGGATACTTCCCACATAATAAAATATATTTCAAGTGTATTGCAAAATAATGTGTAGCCTCTTCATTTATTTTATAAAACTAGTAAAATTCTGATAGGTGCACTCCATACAACACATATGAAAAAATTATGAAGTGCTTCACATACAAATATAAACACATAGTTGTTATATAAATATAATCAAATCAAATCAATCTCTATAATTTATAAAATTACAAATGTTTTGATTTAGTAATTTGAGAGTAGTTCAGTGTTATAAAATCTGTTTGTCAAATAATAATATCAAAATGGAAAACAAAACTCTAAGTTTTCCCATAAATGCTAGTAACATTAGAATTTAGTATGCATATTTAATAATAATGAGGTGAATTAGGACTAGATAGTTTTATGTTCAATACAATGATTAGAAGAAACTAATCCTTATTCGGTGCTTACATATACAAGGTGTTTTGCTAACTTTCTCTAACCTACTCACACCCCACTGAGTTTAGAATTACAGTTATCTCCATTTTACACGTAAAGAAAATTAAACTTAAGAAAGGATTGAGTCATTTGCCTAACATCACACAGATTGCATGTGGCAGAGATAATCATTACTTTTTTTTTTTAGTTGTAGAGAATATCACTTTCCTCTTTTCAAAAATTAAAAGGAATCAAGGAAAACAAGTGTAGAGGTGATCAAATAAAAACAAATATATTAAAATGTAATAGATTTTAGAAAGCTGAAGACTTTACTGTGGGACTAACAGAACGATATATTGTGTATAAGGATGTAATATAAATTGTCAGTTTCTCCAAAATTAATGTATGGTATTAATGTAATTCCATACAAATTTGCAATAGATTTTTGTTTTATACCAAACCAAATTTTTCTAGAGTTTATTTCTAAAATAAAGGATTTGGAATAACCAAGACAATTTTTTTTAACATCTTTATTGGAGTATAGTTGCTTTACAATGGTGTGTTAATTTCTGCTTTATAACAAAGTGAATCAGTTATACATATACATATGTCCCCATATGTCTTCCCACTACCAACTCCCTCCCTCCCACCCTAACAATCACACCCCTCTAGGTGGTCACAAAGCACTAATATGATCTCCCTGTTCTATGCGGCTGCATCCCACTAGCTATCTGTTTTACATTTAGTAGTGTATATAAGTCCATGCCACTCTCTCATTTTATCCAAGCTTACCCTTCCCCCTCCCAGTATCCTCAAGTCAATTCTCTCGTGGGTCTGTGTCTTTATTCCTGTCTTGCCCCTAGTTTCTTCATGACTTATTTTTTTTCTTTTTTAGATTCCATATATATGTGTTAGCATATGGTATTATTTTTTCTCTTTCTGACTTACTTCTCTCTGTATGACAGTCTAGAGGTCCATCCACCTCACTACAAATAACTCAGTTTCCTTCCTTTATATGGCTGAGTAATATTCCATTGTATATATGCGCCACATCTTCTTTATCCATTCATCTGTTGATGGACACTTAGGTTACTTCCATGTCCTGGCTAGGGAAAATATAGCTGCAATGAACATTTTGGTACATGACTCTTTTTGAATTATGGTTTTCTCAGGTATATGCTCAGTAGTGGGATTGCTGGGTCGTATGGTAGCTCTACTTTTCATTTTTTAAAGAACGTCCATACTGTTTTCCATAGTGGCTGTATCAGTGTACATTCCCACCAACAGTGCAAGAGGGTCCCACTTTCTACACACCCTTTCCAGCATTTATTGTTTGTAGATTTTTGATGATGGCCATTCTGACCGGAGTGAGATGATATCTCATTGTAGTTTTGACTTGCAATTCTCTAATGATTAATGATGTTGAGCATTCTTTCATGTGTCTGTTGAAAACCTGTATATCTTATTTGGAGAAATGTCTATTTAGGTCTTCTGCCCATTTTTGGATTGGGTTCTTTGTTTTTTTAATGTTGAGTGACTTGTGAATTTTGGACATTAATCCTTTGTCAGTTGCTTCATTTGCAAATATTTTCTCCCATTCTGAAGGTTGTCTTTTGGTCTTGTTTATGGTTTCCTTTGCCGTGCCAAAGCTTTAAACTTTCATTAGGTCCCATTTGTTTACTTTTGTTTCTCTTTCCTTTCTCTAGGAAGTGATTCAAAAAGGATCTTTCTGTGATTTATGTCATAGTGTTCTGCCTATGTTTTCCTCTAAGAATTTGACAGTGTCTGGCCTTACATTTAATCTTTAATCCATTTTGAGTTTATTTTTGTGTATGGTGTTAAGGAGTGTTCTAATTTCATTCTTTTACATGTAGCTATCCAGTTTTCCCAGCACCACTTATTGGAGGGCTGTCTTTTCTCCACTGTTTATTCCTGCCTCCTTTATCAAAGATAAAGTGACCATATGTGCATGGGTTTATCTCTGGACTTTCTATACTGTTCCATTAATCTATATTTCTCTTTCTGTGCCAGTGCCACACTGTCTTGATTACCTTAGCTTTGTAGTATAGTCTAAAGTCAGGGAGGCTGAATCCTCCTGATCCATTTTACTTTCCCAAAATTCTTTGGCTATTCAGGGTCTTTTGTGTTTCCATACAAATTGTGAAAATTTTTGTTCTAGTTCCGTGAAAAATGCCAGTGGTAGTTTCATAGAGATTGCATTGAATCTGTAGATTGCTTTGGGGAGTAGATTCATTTTCATAATTTTGATTCTTCCAATCCAAGAGCATGGTAAAACTCTCCATCTATTTGTACCATCATTAATTTCTTTCATCTGTGTCTTACAATTTTCTGCATACAGGTCTTTGTCTCCTTAGGTAGGTTTATTCCTAGATATTTTATTCTTTTTGTTGCAGTGCTAAATGGGAGTATTTTCTTAAATTCTTTTTCAGCATTAGTGTATAGGAATGCAAGAGATTTCTCTGCACTAATTTTGTTTCCTGCTACTCTACCAAATTCATTGATTAGCTCTAGTAGTTTTCTGGTTGCATCTTTAGGATTCTCTATGTATAGTACCATGTCATCTGCAAACCGTGACAGCTTTACTTCTTCTTTTCCAATTTGGATTACTTTTATTTCTTTTTCTTCTCTAATTGCTGTGGCTAAAACTTTCAAAACTATGTTGAATAATGGTTGTGAGAATGGGCAACTTTGTCTTGTTCCTGATCTTAGTGGAAATTGTTTCAGTTTTTCACCTTTGAGGACAATGTTAGCTGTGAGTTTGTCATATATGGCCTTTATTATGTTGAGGAAAGTTCCCTCTATGCCTACTTTCTGCAGGGTTTTTATCAGAAATGGGTGCTGAATTTTGTCGAAAGCTTTCTCTGCATCTATTGAGATGATCATATGTTTTTTCTCCTTCAATTTGTTAATATGGTGTATCACGTCGATTGATTTGCGTATACTGAAGAATCCTTGAATTCCTGAAATAAACCCCATTGATCATAGTGTATGATCCTTATAATGTGCTGTTGGATTCTTTTTGCTAGTATTTTGTTGAGGATTTTTGCATCTATGTTCTTCAGTGATATTGGCCTGTAGTTTTCTTTCTTTGTGACATCTTTTTCTGGTTTTGGTATCAGAATGATTGTGGCCTTGTAGAAGGAGTTCCAGAGTGTTCCTCCCTCTGCTATATTTTGGAAGAGTTTGAGAAGGATAGGTTATAGCTATTCTCTAAATGTTTGATAGAATTCGCCTGTGAAGCCATCTGGTCCTGGGCTTTTGTTTGTTGGAAGGTTTTTAATCATGGTTTCAATTTCAGTGCTTGTGATTTGTGTGTTCATATTTTCTATTTCTTCCTGGTTCAGTCTCAGAAGGCTGTGCATTTCTAAGAATTTGTCCATTTCTTCCAGGCTGTCCATTTTATTAGCATACAGTTGCTTGTAGTAATCTCTCATTATCCTTTGTATTTCTGCAGTGTCAGTTTTTACTTCTCCTTTTTCATTTCCAATTTTATTGATTTGATTCTTCTCCTTTTTTTCTTCATAAGTCTGGCTAATGGTTTATGAATTTTGTTTCTCTTCTCAAAGAATCAGCTTTTAGTTATATTGATGTTTGCTATCATTTCCTTCATTTCTTTTTCATTTATTTCTGATTTGATCTTTATCATTTATTTCCTTCTGCTAACTTTGGAGTTCTTTTGTTCTTCTTTCTCTAATTGCTTTAGGTATAAGGTTAGGTTGTTTATTTGAGGTATTTCTTGTTTCTTAAGGTAGAATTATGTTGCTCTAAACTTCCATTTGAGAACTGCTTTCGCTGCATCCCGCAGGTTTTGGGTTGTCGTGTTTTCATTGTCATTTGTTTCTAGGTGTTTTTTTATTTCCTCTTTGATTTCTTCAGTGTTCACTTTGTTATTAAATAGTGTGTTGTTTAGCCTCCATGTGTTTGTATTTTTTACAGATCTTTTCCTGTAATTGATATCTAGTCTCATGGCGTTGTGGTCAGAAAAGATACCTGATACAATTTCAATTTTCTAAATTTACCAAGGTTTGATTTGTGACCCAAGATATGATCTACCCTGGAGAATGTTCCATGAGCACTTGAGAAAAATGTGTATTCTGTTGTTCTTGGATGGAATGTCCTATAGATATCCATTAAGTCCATCTTGTTTAATATATCATTTAAAGCTTGTGTTTCCTTATTTATTTTCATTTTGGATGATGTGTCCATTGGTGAAAGTGGGGTGTTAAAGTCCCCTACTATGATTGTGTTACTGTCAATTTCCCCTTTTATGGTTGTTAGTATTTGCCTTATGTATTGAGGTGCTCCTATGTTGGGTGCATAAATATTTACCATTGTTATGTCTTCTTCTTGGATTGATCCCTTGATCATTATGTAGTGTCCTTCTTTGTCTCCTTTAATAGTGTTTATCTTAAAGTCTACACTGACTGATATGAGAATTGCTACTCCAGCTTTCTTTTGATTTCCATTTGTATGGAATATCATTTTCTATCCCCTCACTTTCAGTCTGTATGTGTCCCTGGTCTGAAGTGGGTCTCTTGTAGACAGCATATATACAGGTCTAGTTTTTGTATCCATTCAGCCACTCTGTGTGCTTTGGTTGGAGCATTTAATCCATTTACATTTAAGGTAATTATCGATATGTATATTCTTATTACCATTTTCTTAATTACTTTGGGTTTATTATTGTAGGTCCTTTCCTTCTCTTTTGTTTCCCACTTAGAGAAGTTCCTTTCATATTTGTTGTAAAGCTGGTTTGGTGGTGCTGAATACTCTTAGCTTTTTCTTGTCTGTAAAGCTTTAATTTTTCCATCAAATCTGAATGAGGGGATTCCCTGTTGGTGCAGTGGTTAGGAATCCACCTGCCAATCCAGGGGACATGGGTTCGAGCCCTGGTCTTGGAATATCCCACATGCCATGGAACAACTAAGCCCATGCACAACAACTACTGAGCCTGCAGTCTAAAGCCTGTGATCCACAGCTACTGACACCTGCACACCTAGATCCCTTGCTGCACAGCAAGAGAAACCACTGCAATGAGTAGCCCCCGCTCGCCACAACTAGAGAAATCCCAGGAGCAGCAACGAAGATCCAACACAGCGAAAAGAAAAAATAAATAAATTTGTAAAACAAAAAGAAAAATAACCTGAATGAGATCCTTGATGGGTAGAGTAATCTTGGTTATAGTTTTTTCTCCTTCATCACATTAAATATGTCCTGCTACTCCCTCTGGCTTGCAAAGTTTCTGCTGAATGACCAGCTGTTAACCTTATGGGTATTCCCTTATGTGTTATTTGTTGTTTTTCCCTTGCTGCTTTTAATTTTAGTTCTTTGTATTTAATTTTTGATAGTTTGATTAATATGTGTCTTGGTGTGTTTCTCCTTGGATTTATCCTGTATGGGACTCTCTGTGCTTCCTGGTTTTGATTAACCATTTCCTTTCCCATATTAGGGAAGTATTCAACTCTAATCTCTTCAAATATTTTCTCAGTCCCTTTCTTTTCCTCATCTTCTTCTGGGACCCCCATAATTCAAATGTTGTTGTGTTTAATATTGTCCCAGAGGTTTTTGAGACTGTTCTCAATTCTTTTCATTCTTTTTCTCTTTATTCTCCTCTGAAGTAGTTATTTCCACTATTTTATCTTCCAAGTCACTTATCTGTTCTTCTGGCTCAGTTATTCTGCTATTGATCCCTTCTAGAGAATTTTTTTTCTACTTCTTTTTTTTTTTTTTTTTTTTTTTGCAGTACACGGGCTCTCACTGTTGTGGCCTCTCCCATTGTGGAGCACGGGCTCTGGACGTGCAGACTCAGTGGCCATTGGTCACGGGCCCAGCCGCTCCGCAGCATGTGGGATCTTCCCGGACCAGGGCATGAACCCGTGTCTCCTGCAGCGGCAGGTAGACTTTCAACCACTGCGCCACCAGGGAAGCCCCTAGAGAATTTTTAATTTCATTTATTCTGTTGCTCATCACTGTTTGTTTGCTCTTTGGTTCTTCTAAGTGCTTGTTAAACGTCTCTTGTGTATTCTGCATCTTATTTCCAAGATTTTGGATCATCTTTACTATTATTATTCTGAATTGATTTTCAGGTAGACTGCCTATTTCCTCTTCATTTGTTAGATCTGGTGGGTTTTTGCCTTGCTCCTTCATCTGTTTGTTTCTCTGTCTTCTCATTTTGCTTAACTTACTGTGTTTCGGGTGTCCTTTTTGCAGGCTGCAGTTTCTTAGTTCCCTTTCTTTTTGGTGTCTGTCCCCAGTGGCTAAGTTTTGTTCAGTGGGTTGTGTAGGCTTCCTGGTGGAGGAGACTAGAGCCTGTGTTCTGGTGGATGAGGCTGGATCTTTTCTTTCTGGTGGGCAGGTCCACCTCTGGTGGTGTTTTTGGGGGTGTCTGTGGCCTTATTTTGATTTTAGGTAGCCTCTGTGGCAATGGATGGGGTTTCATTCCTGTCTTGCTAGCTTTTTGGCATAGGGTGTCCTGCACTGTACCTTGCTGGTTTTTGAGTGGAGCTGGTTCTTGGTGTTGAGATGGAGTTCTCTGGGAGATATTTGCCATTTGATATTACATGGAGCTGGGAGGTTTCTTGTGGACCAGTATCCTGAACTTGGTTCTCCCACCTCAGTAGCACAGCCCTGATGCCAGGCTGGAGCACCAAGAGCCTGTCCTCCACAAGGCTCAGAATAAAAGGGAGGAAACAAAGAAAGAAAGATAGATGAATATAAAATAAAATTTTAAAAGTTAGTAAAATAAAAAATAATTATAAAGAAATAAATTTTTTATGTTATAAAAAAAAAAAGGACCGACAGAACCCTAGGACAAATGGTAAAAGCAAAGCTATATAGACAAAATCACAGACAGAAGGATACACTCCCAAAAAGAGAAAAAGGGGAAAAAATACATATATCATTCCTCCCAAAGTCCACCTCCTCAATTTGGGATATTTCCTTGTCTATTCAGATATTCCACAGATGCAGGGCACATCAAGTTGACTGTGGAGATTTAATCCGCTGCTCTTGAGGCTGCTGGGAGTGATTTACCTTCCTCTTCTTTGTTTGCACAACTCCTGGGGTTCAGCTTTGGATGTGGACCCGCCTCTGTGTGTAGGTCGCCTAAGGGCGTCTGTTCCTTCTCAGACAGGGCGGGGTTAACGGAGCAGCTCCTTCTGGTGTCTGGCTCACTCAGGCCAGGAGGAGGGAGGGGTATGGATGCGGGGCGATCCTGCAGCGGCAAAGGCCAGCATGACATTGCACCAGCCTCAGGTGTGCCGTGTGTTCTCCCAGAAAATTTGTCCCTGGATCACGGGACCCTGGCAGTGGCAGGCTGCAAAGGCTCCCAGCGGGGGAGATATGGAGAGTGACCTGTCCTTGCACACAGGCTTCTTGGTGGTGGCAGCAGCAGCCTTAGCATCTCATGCCCGTCTCTGTAGTCCGCGCTGATAGCCGTGGCTTGCACCCGTCTCTGGAGCTCCTTTAAGTGGGGCTCCTAATCCCCTCTCCTCACGCACCAGGAAACAAAGGCAAGAAGACGTCTCTTGCCTCTTCAGCAGCTCCAGACATTTTCCGGGACTGCCTCCCGGCTAGCTGTGGCACACTCACCCCCTTCAGGCTGTGTTCACACAGTGGACCCCAGTCCTCTCCCTGGGATGCAACCTCCGAAGCCCAAGCCTCAGCTCCCAGCCCCCACCCGCCCTGGCGGGTGAGCAGACAAGCCTCTTGGGCTGGTGAGTTCTGGTCAGCACTGATCCTCTGTGTGGGAATCTCTCCGCGTTGCCCTCCGCACCCGTGGCTGCACTCTCTTCCTTTGCTCCAAAGCTTCCCCCCTCCGTCATCTGCAGTTTCTGCCTGCGAAGGGGCATCCTAGTGTGTTGAAACCTTTCCTCTTTCACAGCTCCCTCCCACTGGTGCAGGTCCCATCCCTATTCTTTTGTCTCTGCTTTTTCTTTTTTCTTTTGCCCTACCCAGGTATGTAGGGAGTTTCTTGCCTTTTGGGAAGTCTGAGGTCTTCTGCCAGTGTTCAGTGGGTGTTCTATAGGAGTTGTTCCACATGTAGATGTATTTCTGATGTATTTGTCGGGAGGAAAGTGATCTCTGCGCCTTAACTCTTCCACCATCTTGAAGCTCTCTCCCCCAAGGCAAATTTTAAAATAATTAACAAAAGGGAGTGAATTGCACTGTAAGATAGTAGAAAAACATTATGAAGTTTCAGTAATTCAAATTTTATGGTAATGTAAAATAGGCTTCTGGATTAATCTAAAAAAGTCAGAATTATGCCTCAGGGAGGAGTAGACGTCACATACTCATTTATAGAGATGATGTCTCAAATAAATTGGGGAAGGATTTTTTCAATAAAAAATAATGAAAATATTTTTGAAAAAATTAAAATTCTTTTTTATAAATTTATTTATTTATTTATGGCTGTGTTGGGTCTTTGTTGCTGCACACAGGCTTTCTTTAGTTCTTTGTTGTGGTGCCTGGGGTTCTCATTGTGGCAGCTTCTCTTCTTGCGGAGCACAGGCTCTAGGTTTATGGCTTTCAGTAGCTGCAGCTTCAGTAACTCTGGCTTGTGGGCTCTAGTGCACAGGCTCAGTAGTTGTGGCACATGGGCTTAGTTGCTCTGCAGCATGTGGGACGTCCTGGACAAGGGCTCAAACCCATGTCCCCTGCATTGACAGGCAGATTCTTAACCATTGCACCACCAGGAAAGTCCCTAAACTTTTATTTTATGTTGCATATTTTTTCTAAAGACAGCATAAGTGATTTGTTTTTTATTTTGAAAAAGATGTCGGGTACATAAATTGAAAATAAGAAAATGTAATAAAATAATTTTTAGAGCTATTTACATAAACTAAATCTCTTTTATAAAAATGCAAATATACATATTAAAATCAAAATGAAGAATATTATAGCACAAATGGGTAAGACAACATTGATATTATACATATATGAAGAGCTGTTATAAATTAATAAATAAAGATTTGCACCATATTAGAAAATGACTGAAGAAGCAGAGTATTTATTGAAGTATCAGGGTAAATAGATATTTAATCAATGTATGAAATTGTTTACTCTCATTTTTTATTAAAGTGATGCTACAACGATGTGCTGTATTTCATTCATCAAATTGGCAAAGAAGGAATAGAATGATAATATCAAATGATGGTGAGAGTACCCAGCTCCTGGAAGTAAACATTGAGATAACATTTCTGAAGAACTCTGCTAATCTGTGTCACATTTTGCAAAACACTTTATCCTAGAAATTTATCCTACAGCTATTATCTGTTTATATGCAAAGATAGCTATTTTGAAAAATTGAAAACAAAATAAAATTTGAAATCTGAAAGAAAACACTGATTGATTTTTTTAAGTACTAAATATTCTATTTTAAAAAATATACATAATAGCCAATGCAAAAGTGAAATGTTTATTTGATAATTTCCTTTTCAAATTATTTTTATTAAGAAGGAATAAAACATGGTATAAATGAGAAGACTGTCACTAAATTTCTCTCTCTGAAGATAATCACATGAGTTATTATTTTAAAATATCATGGCACCCGTATTACAAACTATTTTTTTTTTAAAGACTGTATTTCCTGGAACTAGAGACTATGTTTTCAAATTATTGGTAAGTTTAATAAGCAGGTTAAAAATCATAGGCATGAAAAGATCTAATTTTTAAATTACATATGTTAGAGACAAGATTATAGAAGAATATAAGCATTGTGTTAGTATATACCAACACAATGCTTATTTCTCCCGGTAGGTTTACAAATAGGTTTTGATTTCTTCTTCCTTTCCTTTTCTACAATAAAAGTGTATTATTTTATCCAGGAAAAAAATATTTTTTAAATAAGAGTGTTGTTGTGCAATAATGTGAATGTACTTAATGCCACAGAACTCTATACTTAAAATGGTTAAAATGTTAAATTTTATGTATATTTTACCACAGTTAAAAATAAGATTGAAAATAATAATAATCATAATAAGATTGTTAATGTACATGTATGTCTCCCTAGGACTGAGGCTCTGAAGGTAAAGGCAGTCCTGTTCAATCCCAGGCCGTCCTTGATATTACACAGCAAATGCTGGGAACAGCCCAGAATGTGCCTCTGGGAACGTAGCTGTACTGAGCTGACAGAAGCAAATATTATCGATTTTTTCATTCCTTAGAATTGATTGACCTTTCAACAAGGGCATATTGCTTATGTCTTGACTAGAGTTAATATTTTTTCTTTTCCTATATAGCCCATTTAAAAACTATTATTTGACCTCTTTCATTTTGCAAAACTTTCTTTTTACAAAATCTAATGATTTACACATATGGGGTCAATTTACAATATAATATTTATATTGCCAAAGGACACTGCTTAAATTTAGCAATTACTACGTAGAAAAATCTTTGATTTTATTAAAATAAATGCATCTGCTGGTTTGTGAAAGAAATCTTTGCCATCAAGAATCTTACAAACATATAACAAGGACAAGGCCTAGTAATATAATAGGCAAACTGAAAAATAGCTGAAGAAAGCAAGACAGAACTTGTCATGGATTTGCAGATGTAAGAGAGCTCAGACCTTGTTGCGAGATCCAGACATGACTGAAAAAAGGGCAGTATTTATTTCAAACTTTGAGAGATATGAAGAGTTTCTAGAAATAGGGAAGGGGAAAGTAGGATCCCAGGTAGAATTATGTATACCTTGAATAAAGGAATACTAAAATTGGGGTACTTTTTCAGTATGCAATAGCAAGAGTCTGGGATGAGTGGGATGAAGATTCTTTGTTTGAGATAGTGAAAGTGAGGCAGAAAAGGTAGGTTATCACATAGAATCTTTGATGCCCAGGCTTAGAAATTTATAAAGATGGATGTAAAGCCACCAATACCATGATGGGAACCCAACTTTACTGGGATTAAAATGATCATAGAGTGTAGGATGAATTGGAGAATAGTTCAACTAAAAAACAAAACTCATCTTGTGAAGCTCTTACATTAATTCAGAGAAGCATGGAGAGCACTGACAATGAAATAGAAGGAGGAGAACATTTTCAGGGGCATTGCAGAGTATCTATAGAAATTGGCAACTGATTAGATATAGGGATGGAGTAAGGATTAAGGAAAGGCAGGTATAAAAATTGTTCCTGTGAATAGTTGGTGATGACAAATAAAATTTTCAAAATCCAGATATTATCATATATACTTAAGCAGAAAAATTATTTTCATAGCCTAATCCAACTCCTGGTCTTCACCTGCCATATAATGAACCCCTGATGGAATTATGATCTGAGTCATACAACTAGTCTGTTGTAAGGCAGGGGCTTAAACCAAGGCCCCAAGTTCTCCTGCCCATTCTTCTTTAGAATTTAAATTAAGAATCCCTTATTTTGTCATGTTCATTTTCCTGGGAAACTTTAATGTTTTTATGTCTCCCAGCAGAGTTGGATTAATTAAATTGGATTAATATTTTTATTTATTTCATAACTGTTTAGGATTCATTTTTTTTAATATCTTTATTGGAGCATAATTGCTTTACAACGGTGTGTTAGTTTCTGCTTTATAACAAAGTGAATCAGTTATACATATACATATGTTCCCATATCTCTTCCCTCTTGTATCTCCCTCCCTCCCACCATCCCTATCCCAGCCCTCTAGGTGGTCACAGACCACCTAGCTGATCTCCCTGTGCTACGCGGCTGCTTACCACTAGCTATCTATTTTACGTTTGGTAGTGTATATAAGTCCATGCCACTCTCTCACTTTGTCATAGCTTAACCTTCCCCCTCCCCATATCATCAAGTCTATTCTCTAGTAGGTCTGTGTCTTTATTCCCATCTTACCCCTAGGCTCTTCATGACCTATTTTTTTCTTAGATTCCATATATATGTGTTAGCATACGGTATTTGTTTTTCTCTTTCTGACTTACTTCACTCTGTATGACACACTCTAGGTCCATCCACCTCACTACAAATATCTCAATTTCGTTTCTTTTTATGGCTGAGTAATATCCCGTTGTATATATGTGCCACATCTTCTTTATCCACTCATCCAATGCTGGACACTTAGGTTGCTTCCATGTCCTGGCTATTGTAAATAGAGCTGCAATGAATATTTTCGTACATGACTCTTTTTGAATTATGGTTTTCTCAGGGTATATGCCCAGTAGTGGGATTGCTGGGTTGTATGGTAGTTTTTTGTAGTTTTTTAAGGAACCTCCATACTATTCTCCATAGTGGCTGTATCAATTTACATTCCCACCAACAGTGCAAGAGTTTTCCCTTTTCTCCACAACCTCTCCAGCATTTATTGTTTGCAGATTTTCTGAGTATGCCCATTCAGACCAGAGTGAGGTGATACCACAATGTACTTTTGATTTCATTTCTCTAATGATTACTGATGTTGAGAATTCTTTCATGTGCTTGTCGGCAATCTGTATGTCTTCTTTGGAGAAATGTCTATTTAGGTCTTATGCCCTTTTTGGTTTGGGTTGTTTGGTTTTTCTTTTATTGAGTTGCATGATCTGCTTGTAATACTGGAGATTTATTCTTTGTCAGTTGCTTCATTTGCAAATATTTCCTCTCATTCGGAGGGTTGTCTTTTGGTCTTGTTTATGGTTTCCTTTGCTGTGCAAAAGCTTTGAAGTTTCATTAGGTCCCATTTCTTTACTTTTGTTTTTATTTCCATTACTCTAGGAGGTGAGTCAAAAAGGATCTTGCTGTGATTTATGTCATAGAGTGTTCTGCCTATATTTTCCTCTAAGAGTTTGATAGTGTCTAGCCTTACATTTAGGTCTTTAATCCATTTTGAGTTTATTTTTGTGTATGGTGTTACGGAGTGTTCTAATTTCATACTTTTACATGTACCTGTCCAGTTTTCCCAGTAAAACTTATTGAAGACTGTCTTTTCTCCACTGTACATTCTTGCCTCCTTTATCAAAGATAAGGTGACCATATGTGTGTGGGTTTACCTCTGGGCTTTCAATCCTGTTCCATTGATCAATATTTCTGTTTTTGTGCCAGTACCATACTCTCCTGATTACTGTAGCTTTGTAGTATAGTCTGAAGTCAGGGAGCCTGATTCCTCCAGCTCCATTTTTCATTCTCAAGATTGCTTCGGCTATTCAGAGTCTTTTGTGTTTCCATACAAATTGTGAAATTTTTTGTTCTAGTTCTGTGAAAAATGCCAGTGGTAGTTTCATAGAGATTGCATTGAATCTGTAGATTGCTTTAGGTAGCAGACTCATTTTCACAATATTTATTCTTCCAATCCAAGAACATGCTATCTCTCTCCATCTATTTGTATCATCTTTAATTTCTTTCATCAGTGTCTTATAATTTTCTGCATACAGGTCTTTTGTCTCCTTAGGTAGGTTTATTCCTAGATATTTTATTCTTTCTGTTGCAATGGTAAATGGGAGTGTTTTCTTAATTTCACTTTCAGATTTTTCATCATTAGTGTATAGGAATGCAAGAGACATCTGTGCATTAATTTTGTATCCTGCTACTTTACCAAATTCATTGATTAGCTCTAGTAGTTTTCTGGTAGCATCTTTAGGATTTTCTATGTATAGTACCATGATATCTGCAAACAGTGACAGCTTTACTTCTTCTCTTCTGATTTTGATTCCTTTTGTTTCTTTTTCTTCTCTGATTGCTATGGCTAAAACTTCCAAAACTATGTTGAATAATAGTGGTGAGAGTGGGCAACCTTGTCTTGTTCCTGATCGTAGTGGAAATGGTTTCAGTTTTTCACCATTGAGGGCGATGTTGGCTGTGGGTTTGTCATATATGGCCTTTATTATGTTGAGGAAAGTTCCCTCTATGCCTACTTTCTGCAGGGTTTTTATCAGAAATGGGAGCTGAATTTTGTCGAAAGCTTTCTCTGCATCTATTGAGATGATCATATGATTTTTCTCCTTCAATTTGTTAATATGGTGTATCACATTGATTGATTTGCATATACTGAGGAATCCTTGCATTCTTGGAATAAACCCCACTTGATCATGGTGTATGATCCTTATAATGTGCTGTTGGATTCTGTTTGCTAATATTTTGTTGAGCATTTTTGCATCTATGTTCATCAGTGATATTGGCCTGTAGTTTTTTTTCTTTGGCATCTTTATCTTTTGGTATCAGGGTGATGGTGGCCTCAAAGAATGGGTTTCATAGTGTTCCTCCTGCTGCTATATTTGGAAGAGTTTGAGCAGGATAGGTGTTAGCTCTTCTTTAAATATTTGGTAGAATTTGCCTGTGAAGCCATCCGGTCCTGGGCTTTTGTTTGTTGGAAGATGTTTAATCAGAGTTTCAATTTCAGTGCTTGTGATTGATCTGTTCATATTTTCTATTTCTTCCTGATTCAGTCTCGGCAGGTTGTGCATTTCTAAGAATTTGTCCATTTCTTCCAGATTGTTCTTTTTATTGGCATAGAGTTGCTTGTAGTAATCTCTCATGATCCTTTGTATTTCGGCAGTGTCAGTTCTTACTTCTCCGTTTTCATCACTAATTGTATTGATTTGAGCCTTCTCCCTTTTTTTCTTGATGAGTCTGACTAATGGTTTATCAATTTGGTTTATCTTCTCAAAGAACCAGCTTTTAGTTTTATTGATCTTTGCTATCGTTTCCTTCATTTTTCTTTCATTTATTTCTGATCTGATGTTAATGATTTCTTTCCTTCTGTTAACTTTGGGGTTATTTTGTTCTTCTTTCTCTAATTGCTTTAGGTGCAAGGTTAGGTTGTTTATTCAAGATGTTTCCTTTTCTTAAGGTAGGATTGATTGTATTGCTATAAACTTCCCTCTTAGAACTGCTTTCACTGTATCCTATAGGTTTTGGGTCATCGTGTCTCCATTGTCATTTGTTTCTAGGTATTTTTTGATTTCCCCTGTGATTTCTTCAGTGATCACTTGGTTATTAAGAAGTGTATTGTTTAGCCGCCATGTGTTTGTAGTTTTTACAGATCTTTTCCTGTAATTGATATCTAGTCTCATACCGTTGTGGTCAGAAAAGATACTTGATATGAGTTCAATTTTCTTAAATTTACCAAGGCTTGATTTGTGACCCAAGATATGATCTGTACAGGAGACTGTGTCATGACCACTTGAGAAAAATGTGTATTCCGCTGTTTTTGGATAGAATGTCCTATAAATATCCGTTAAGTCCATCTTGTTTAATGTATCATTTAAAGCTTGTGTTTCCTTATTTATTTTCATTTTGGATGATCTGTCCATTGGTGAAAGTGGGGTGTTAAAGTCCCATACTATGAATGTGTTACTGTCGATTTCCCCTTTTATGACTGTTAGTATTTGCCTTATGTATTGAGGTGCTCCTATATTGGGTGCATAAATATTTACAATTGTTATATCTTCTTCTTGGAACAATCCCTTGATCATTATGTAGTGTACTTCTTTGTCTCTTGTAATAGTCTTTATTTTAAAGTCTACTTTGTCTGATATGAGAATTGCTACTCCAGCTTTCTTTTTTCTTTTTTCTTTTTTTTTGCCGTATGTGTGCCTCTCACTGTTGTGGCCTCTCCCGTTGCGGAGCACAGGATCCGGACATGCAGGTTCAACAGCCATGGCTCACGGGCCCAGTCACTCCATGGCATGTGGTATCTTCCCGGACTGGGGCACACACCCATGTCCCCTGCATCGGCAGGCAGACTCTCAACAACTGCGCCACCAGGGAAGCCCCCAGTTTTCTTTTGATTTACATTTGCATGGCATATCTTTTTCCATCCCCTCACTTTCACTCTGTATATGTCCCTAGGTCTGAAGTGGGTCTCTTTAGACAGCATATATACGGATCTTTTTTTATCCATTCAGCCAGTCTGTGTCTTTTGGTGGGAGCATTTAATCCATTTATATTTAAGGTAATTATCGATATGTATGTTCCTATTCCCATTTTCTTAATTATTTTGGGTTTGTTATTGTAGGTCTTTTCCTTCTCATGTTTCCTGCCTAGAGAAGTTCCTTTAGCATTTGTTGTAACGTTGGTTTGGTGGTGCTGAACTCTCTCAGCTTTTGCTTGTCTGTGAAGATTTTAATTTCTCCATCAAATCTGAATGAGATCCTTACTGGGTAGAGTAATCTTGGTTGAAGGTTTTTCTCCCTCATCACTTTAAATATGTCCTGCCATTCCCTTCTGGCTTGCAGAGTTTCTGCTGAAAGTTCAGCTGTTAACCTTATGGGGATTCCCTTGTGTGTTAATTGCGTTTTTTCCCTTGCTGCTTTTAATATGTTTTCTTTGTATTTAGTTTTTGGTAGTTTGATTAATATGTGTTGTGACGTGCCAGCATTCTGTGATTGTTCTATAGGAACAGTTCCACGTGTAGATGTATTTCTGATGTATCTGTGGGGAGGAAGGTGATTTCCACATCTTACTCTTACGCCATCTTCCTCAACTCCTGTTCAGGATTTATATTGTAAGGGATGCTCAAATATGTACTATGAAAATAATAATACATGAGAATCTTAACAATGTATTTAGATTACTTTAGTGTTTTTCTACACATTATCCAATTAAATCTCTCTGATTTAATTCTGCTGAGATCAGCCTGATATGATGATCTCTATTTTATAGCAAGAACATTCATTCAAACTCAGAAAGTTTAAGTAAACTAGCAAACTGAGAAGCTAAAACTTGAACCTACACTTTTTCACTCACAGTCACAAACAACTCCTAGTTGTGAAAATAAATGCAAATTTTCCCTTTAGTATGATATATTTCAGCACTGAACAAACCCTTAATTATCAATTATTCTTGGATTTGGCAAATCTTTCTGGAGACGATATACAGTAAATATTTTTGGCTCTGCCAGGTATGCAGTTTGTTCAAGTACCCAGTGCTACCATTGTATTGCAGAAGCAGTCATAGACAATATGTAAACGAATGTGTATAACAAAACTTTCTTTACAAAAACTGGCTACAGGCTGGATTTGGCCCATGGGGTATAGTTTACTGGTCCCTGATTTTGCCCCTAGTCTTATTTCTGAGAAGAAAACAGTTGTCTGCCTAGAGAGTTTATCAGACTTGTCCAAGCTGCTTCTGGATGGAGCACTGAAATCTATTTTATTTTACTGCTTTTAAGTCTAATATCTCTTTCTAAAAACTATTTAATAATATCAGTCTAATTGACAAGATTTCTACCTTCCCATCCCCAGCACTATAAGGTATAAATATTATTCTAATTGGTCTTTTTATGGTGTTCATGGAATTAGTTTAGGTAGATAGTAATGTCTTAACCGTGCTGACAAAAGTTCACTGCTTATATCATTCTCTGGAGACTTCCAGACATCTAGTCCCTTGACTGTTGATCTGCTTTTCTTCAAGATTGTTCACTCTGTAAGACTGTAAAACAAAGTCTTTAGTAAGCAAACTCCACAGCAATTGAATCCATTTAATTTGCAGAATAGCAACTAAGACCCCGAACAGATCACAGGAAATCTTAGAATTGTTCCTTGTATCTCCCTCAATCCCATGTTCTAGAGGAACTATGATTAATTTTAAATTGAGAAATGGTAAACTGATACTTAACATAAGAAATAAAACATCTATATAATTGTGCTAGGTAGCTTTTATTTCATCATTCTTTGAAAAAAAGATGCAATGTATTAATATAAAATAGCATAATATAAAACAATCAAATATTTTTCAAGTGCTTTTGATTTGTAATTCAATTATGGATTCTGCTAGCAACCTTATTCAAAGGCCAACGTTTTACTTCTACATCAGAGCCCTAAGATTTGATTTTCGAAAACCTATCTTTATTACATTTTCTGCTTCTAAAGGGCGCTATGTTTTACATTAAAGTAGGCCAGTTTTGTTCCTTCACAGTGCTTGGAGTTTAAAATAGAAGATTAAAAACAAGATAGGAAGCTTTTCTGTTTAGAGTTACCCCCCTTCCAACTGTGTGTGTGTGTGTGTGTGTGCGCGTGTGCGTGCACGCACGTATGTGTATGTGTGTGTGTTCCGGACTTCAAATATTAACTATTTGTTAGCAATCCAACCACATCATTTCAATTTTGAATAAATTTTGATGACACACATCCCTCCAATTTAGCTGATTTTTTCCTCATCAAGGAGGAAGTTGAAACTCTTTGCATACCATTATACAACTCCTTTATACCCCAGAAGGAAGCCACAAATGAGCCTTGAGGTCTACTGTTTGTGTCTGTATTCTAGTTTTGCCCTCTCTGCTATAATAAATTAGTTCTCATATGATCATACAGAGTTGAAACCCTGGTGGTTGCTACAGGGAGAATACAAATGGAGAATGAAACTTAATATCAGACAGTGGTAGTATTCCCCATTTGTAGCAGACTTAAAGTAAATATAAAGTTAAGGGGGAAAACCAGAAATTATTTCCTAATTATGTCCTAAGAATAACCTAATGTTGAATTGGTATTCAGAGATGGAAGAGCAAGCATATTGGTAACTACAGAAAAATAGTTTAGAAACTATGCATTTTGATAATCAAGTATGGAGGGTTATTGAAAAAGAAAGGGAAAAAAAGGATTAGTTCTTTGTCCTTTGATATTTTGGAAATTCTTGTAAAAGGATTTTTAGAATATTTAGAATGATAAAATCAGATGAAGGAAAAAGAAAAAAAACTATAAATAAGGTAGAAAGAAATAAATGAAGTTTTATTAAACTGAAGCAAATTATGCCACGCCTACTGCATTACAGTTAAACAACATCTTGTCTCTATTTTCACATCCTTGATAGATTTCACCCTTTTGTAATCAAGAAAGTACATGTTTAAAGAAACTGGTAAATGTTGAATTTAACGGTGAAATGTTAACACCATTTTAAGGTACAACTGACTTTCATTATAGTTAGATAATTTCTTAATTTCTATCTCTGTGAAATTGTTATTTATATGGGCAATTAAAACCAACTTTGGCATACAATTTCATCAATGATCATCATGGTGCTGAGATATAAGATGCCATGAGAAATATTTATTGTTATGCTGTATCTTCATCCTAGGAAGAAGTAAGCTAGTTGAGCGAGGATTGATTTGCCATAATTAGTACTTACCTTTCTGTTAAATACTTTGCTCAAGAAAGGGGAGAAGTATATGTTTTCTAACACAAAAAAGGTAGTACTTTTAGGGAATATGAATTCAAAATTATGCTTTTTCTTTTCTTATTTTTCATTCCTCGAGAGTCTTCCTACATTCGAATTTTTATATTGACACAAAAATTCTGTAAATACTGTTACAACCTATAGTTTTATATTAGAAGTATTCATAATTTGTTGCTTTTGGACAAAGTCCATTTCAATTTCTAGATTAAAGGACAGGTTCATTGTACACCTTAAGCATCTTATATGTTTTAAGCAGAATAGAGTTAGAATGAGTTTTTGAATATAAAAAAGTATTTTCCAAGTGAATTTTACCTCAGCAGATATATGCATTTTTATGTTAGTTTGACTCTAGTTTTTGGTGTAATCAACTAAAAAAAAAGTTAATTATATGAAAAGTAAAGTCTTTTTATAAATCAGTAAGAAAACTGTCTTTTCTAAAGTTGCTCTTGAATTATCTTAAAAGGCAGCATCATTTCAAAACAAAGTACAGAATAAAGGGTCATGTATAAGATCTTCTAGCTTAAAAGGTCTTCAAATACATATTCTTGGATCTGCAGAAACATAGTGACATCTGTCTTTGATTATAGTTACATGGACAAATTTGAATTCTAGAGCTGTATTTAAAACATTTCAACATACACAATGATATTATGTTCCTGGAATATGGCACATGGTGGTTATTTTTAATGTAATTATAGATGTCTGAAATAAATTATTAAAAAGAAGACACTCATAGTAAAATCAGAAGTTCTCATGGTTTAAGTCATGTTTATCTAAGAAAATTCAAAATAAACTATTTGAATAAAGATTTCTGTTTGTTTCACAATTGTTCAAATTAACTTTATAGAAACTGGTTTAATTGCTGAAATGTTTAGTTTCTTTATTGACATTGTGCTTCTAAATTGTTAGACATTAAAGTGAATGAGAAAATGGGTGTTTTTTTGAGGTGTTTATTTTAAAAATATTAGAGGGATACTAATACAGGAAAAAAATTTGCTATGAATCTCTTTTCACAGTAGTCCTGGGTTCCTAGCCATGTGAAGTTACAATCATTTTTAATCTGTGTATTCTTTTGTTACATTTTGAAGGTTGTCTTAAACTTTACTACGATGGACCTATACAAAAGTAGTTTGTGCTGGTATGATTACATTGAAGTAAGAGATGGGTACTGGAGGAAATCACCTCTCCTTGGTAAGAGATTTTTTTGCCTCTTATGTGGCTATGCATGTAGTCTGTCTTGTCCAGAGACAATTCTTTCAAGAGTTATCTTAGGGTTTAAAATGTATGAGACCAGCATTTTAATTTTTCTTATACTTTTTTCAATCACAGCAAAAATACTCACAGACAGATAGATAAATAGACAATTAATTGATTTAAACCAGTTTCAATTATGAGGTGGTATTTGGACCTGAACATAATGATTTAGAATAGCTTATAGTGAATAATCATCACATATTCTGTATTTTTAATTTTAAAATCAGAGTTTTAATGAGTAAACCAGGTAAATTGTGTATTTGTGTGTGTATGTTGTTTTGCTTTGTTTGCTAAGGCAGTAGAGCATGAGCAGTTAGGTACACATTTGGTTACTGGCTTCCTGCACCAAGGATATTGGTTCCTATTGTAGAGGTCACAGTTTTGCTACTCAGGTTTTTGTGGCTGAGAAGGTGCATCTGTAGTTTGTGTCACAAATTGTAGCTCACATTTGGTGCTCATGAAAATATGCTACCAACATTTAACCACAGACCACATCACTAACTTACATTAGGCACTTTCTGTTGCCCTCTGTTTTACTTAAAGGTGAGAGCTGCTGTGAGCATGTGAGCATCTACTCTACTGACTTTTTTTTGAGATTTTACTTCTATTTTTAGAAGTAGCTTTACTCAGCTGTGTTTATTTGCCTACATATCTTTTCTTCTTAACATCTAAAACCTGCTGAATGGACACTGTTTTATTAAAAGTGACAGCAGCCTTAGTAAGTCCAAGAGATCTGTAGAAATGCTTAAAAATAAGGAAAAATTAAGATTTGCGCTAATTTGATAAGTCAGGATGAGGAAAACATTGTATTGAACATTTAGTTTCTTAGCCTAGATGAAGCAATTTGTAATATATGTATGTGTGTTCCAAAGAAAACATTTCATTAAACTCATATTGAAAAACCAATTCTAAAACTGAAATATTGAGAACACTTTTTAGAGCACCATCAGCATTACACACTGCAGGGTATAATGGCCTAACAGACTGGCTTAGTCTGACTACAATGCTCATGTGGAAAGCTTTCCCCACTATTTCCTCTGAGACCTTGTTCCTCAGAGTGTAGCTGTCACACTGGCAGCATCAGAATCACTTAGAAGGTTAGAAGTGTGGAAATGCAGGTCCCACTCCGTACCTTCTGAACCAGAGACTGCATTTTGACAGACTCCCTGGCAATTCATATGCACATTATAGCTTTTTCTCTTTTAGTCAGGTTACTTTCTTCCAGTTTCCTTTTTTAAAGAATTGAAGTATAGTTGATTTACAGTGTTGTGTTAGTTTCAGGTGTACAGCAAAGTGGTTCAGATATAGATATATATTATTTTTTCAGATTATATTCCATTACAGGTTATTACAAGGTTTTGAATATGGTTTCCTGTGCTTTACAGTAAATCCTTTTTGTTTATCTATTTTATACATAGTAGTTTGTACCTGTTAATCTCATACTCCTAATTATCCCTCTCCCTCTCCCTTTCCCACACATTACAGTTTAAGGGACATTGCTCTGTTTTACATGCCCCTAATTTACTTTGCCATTTAAGGAGACATTTTTTCACCTGCTATCTGTTAGTATGAATTTGTTTTAAGTTGACTGACATTTTTCATATACTAAAACTATGTATGACATCATTACCAAGGGCACACAAAAATGGATGACAATATATTATTCTTTGTGGAATTATTTCATGTGCATTGTCATATTTAACTTTCTGTCATCATAAAATCTTAGAGCACAGTAGCAGATATACAGTAAGCAACGAATATTTGTGGAAGGTTGAAGGAGGGAAGAAGGAATGACAGGCAATAACATATTTGCTCAGTATTATACTTGCCTGTGGATAAACAATCAGAAAAAAATTAGAACTCATTATTAAGTCTTCTGATACTGTTTGCCATTCTACCTACTACACTACATACTACAGCTTTATAGATGAGATGTATGTAGTAACATAAGATCCTTGGGCAGTCTGTGGGTTTCCCTGACAAGTTGCCATTGAACATGGCTAAACAAAGAACTATACTTTGAGCTGTCACTTCCCTACTAATGACCAAACTGAACATTTGAAGCAGTTTTTCAGGATCACTTGTACTTTTTTCTGTTTTCCGTAGAATAATATTCCCCACCTTGATATATCATGTGTCATTTTACAAATAGGACATGTTTTGAGCTAGCTGTTTCTTAATTCTACAGATAATGATACTGACATCAGTCAGTTAATCTGAGAGTGATATGTTCCAATATTCTATAAATAAATATGAAGAGATTTATTTATCCACCTTTATTAAGTAAATATTAAAGAATAATTATGGCTCTAGTTCCTAGGGGTATATACAGGAACCAAATCAGGTTTTATGTATGCAATTTGTAGCTAGTATGAAAAGCAATTAGAATATAAAGTCATATTTAGGAGTCTCTTTATTCTTTTATTTCTTTTAGGTAGATTCTGTGGGGACAAATTGCCTGAAGTTCTTACCTCTACAGACAGCAGAATGTGGATTGAGTTTCGTAGCAGCAGTAATTGGGTGGGAAAGGGCTTTGCAGCTATCTATGAAGGCAAGTCACATTGAGTTTAGAGATGGCTTCTTCTTAGACCTCTAAAGAGAAATATCCTTTCTCTCAATTAAATTAGAATGATATTGTAACTGTATTTCAATTACAAAATTTTCTAAACCTGTATTATAATGTTCATTATGATGATTTTAATAAAAATACTCGGTAAATTTAAACTGCAGAAACAACCTGCTTTCTGGTACCAGTAATGTGGTAACATGTAAATGTACTCATCAGGGATGTGGGGGGGAAAAAATACTCATTATAGAGATGTGTGGAAAACAACAGCAACAACAAACGGCAAAAGAGTTCTTAAACTTCGGTTGTTTTTTCATGAGAACATTAAAATGTTATGAAGAAATTACCACTTCTCTTTGTGCTGAGTTTGTATGTGTTTGATGCCTGTACCGCGGAAATGCCTTGATAAAGGAAACTACACAGAAAGTAATTGCACACAGTTCTGGAGCTTGCTTTGTCTAAATGAGAGTGTCAGCATTCAAGAAGAATTTACTAGAGGCTTTGTTCTATATGTATCTAAAACAGTAAACTGGCATTGTGCTTCCTGGCTTTAAAAACCTTCTTGCCAGATCGTGGGTAGAGAAGACCCTTCTTGCTCCTGCCTCTGCCAGCGCAGAAGTTTAGGTTATTTAGAAGACAGAAGATTTCTGCTTCTCTTAGACTTTTAAGAGGATGGAAGCATTTGTTTTAGAGATTAACTGTGTGGTTGTGAAGAGTATGGTTTGGATGGAGCCACAGATGTTGAGCACGAGGGCCGCTCACAGCCAGAGGCCCAGAGAGTTTTGTGGAGCTTCTCTCCTGATCAGCTTCTCCACTGAGGTAAAAGACCTAAAGAAGCAGTTCAGAGAGTCAGAGAAAACTCACATAGAATAAATTACAAAATCTCAAAAGGTTTTTAAAGTTTTTCTTTTAAATGCTTGTTTTTGTAAAAATGTGAATTAACAGTGATAAAAAATCATATATTCCTCTGCTGACTGTTATCTAATATCTATAGTTAAGTGGCTAGGTTTTTTTTTTTAACCAACTAAATATTTACAACCAGCCAACCTTGATTTTTATAACCTGGTTTTTATGTACTCAGCTCCAGGCACCAAACTAAAATGTTATCTTAGAAGCAAATGAAAATGAAATGGCATGTCTAGGTTTATTTATTTGTTTATTTTTGCTTTCCTCAGCTATCTGTGGAGGTGAGATACGTAAAAATGAAGGACAGATTCAGTCTCCTAATTACCCCGATGACTACAGGCCGATGAAAGAATGTGTATGGAAAATAGCAGTGTCAGAAGACTGCTATGTCGGGCTGACCTTTCAGGCCTTTGAGGTAAAGTCCTTCAGGCAGCCTTTGTGGGGCACATCCTCCATAAATGACAGTGCATTTAAGGGATCCTCATTAAAAAAGCAAAGAACTAGAGAATCAGCTTTTTCATCAACAAAGAAGCAAAGGATTGCCTATAAAATGCAACATCAAGAGCGAAAGAGGTTTTTTTTTTTTCTTCTTTCCTCTTACTGCAGACATTTTCAAGAAGATTAAAGTGAGTTTACATTATCTGTGCTTTTTGAATTAGAATGTTTGAAGTACTGTCAATAGTTTCTTTTGACAAATGACCAGGCTTGTTTCACAAGAATGCTTGAAGAGTCCATTAAATAAAAAACTTTTATTTCTCTTCTAAACCAAGAGGTTAAAGGTAGATCATCTTTTTTGTTGTTGTTACAGTGTAAATCCATTTTTCACCTTTTTATCATTATGCAGAAAATTATTTATATAAAAAAATAGGGATTTAAATATTCTTAGGAGCTTTTGACTTCATCAAAAATATTTATTGGGGAAGAGATCAGCACCGACATTGCATTATTAGATGAGGGCAGAATAAACCAAAGGCCAGTCAGAGTCCTGGAGCAAAGTCTGCAACTAAAACTACTGCACTAGCTAATGAGTCATTTTTGTGTAGTGGGGAGAACTGAGTGAGGAATTAGAAGCTAAGAGATATGGGAATTGTCAAGAACTCCTGAGCATGTTTAAATTACAGAATCAGGCTAGAAATTGAGAGCCCAAGGTGGAGTAGGAAGGAATGATGAGGTGCTGGCAGTAGGTCCAAGAAAGAGTTAGAGATCCAGATGCCATTACTGGAGATTATTTCTTTATTGAAATTAGAAGGCCTACTTACTGTCCAAGTGATCAGAAGGCCGGTGTAGAGAACCCCATTCATTGCCAGGATGTGCTTGCCACTGAGTGTGGTGACTGTGTGGTGTCCCAGTCCCTATAGCAGGAGCCCCAGGGGAATCCAGGTGTTACTCAAAAGCCCAGAGAAACTCATACCCCCACCTGTAAACTGTGTAACATATTTTTTGGTATTGTCTCTACCCCTTTGCATGTACCTTCTAATTTTCGAGACATATTTCTTTTTAATCATGAAAAATCTCTCTTTTATGCTGTGATCATGATGTTTATGCCCCTGACCCCTTTGCATTTTTGGAAACCTTGGTTCTGAGATTATCTGATTCACATTTATTTTTAAATTTTATTGGATTGCAAACATTATTCAAATAGAACACTTTATTGTAAAGAGTAAACTAAAATTGGGTAGGACTCACTTTTTAGACCAAAACAACTGGTTCATTGAAAAATTATCTAATGACCACATTACATGTGTTAATATTTTGTGCTATTGCAAAAATTAAGTGATGAACTGCCTTTCAATATATAATTCAATGTTTTATAGAATTCTATTATAGTAGTGATGTCAGCAAATACATTCATTCCATGCATCTAAAAACTGAGATGCAGAAATTGCTGGCCTAGCTGGTTTGCAGTTTTTTTTTGGTTTTCTGGGGTTTTTTTGTTTGTTTTGATATATCAATATAGTAAGAGTGATATTATTCAAAAATAGGATAATGTAAGGACAAATAAGAAAGATTTACACCTCATGCACTTAAAACTATGCCTGACACAGAGTAGTCATTTAATAAATACTTGTTGATTAAGTGAATGTATAAGTTATTGCTAAGCTTTGGAAATGAGGTAGAGTCATGTCACAGTTTGGCTGATAGTACATTTTATTTATTACCTCTAGTTTCCTGTCCTTTCTTCATTTTGCTTTATTTCCTTATGTTTTTCCTCCTTTATTTATATGCTGGACATATTTGAATGTCTAGTAGGCCTCTCATCTTTAACTGACTAAGATCAAGCCTTTGATTGTCTTGTTTTACTCACACTAACCCACTCACCTTCAGTCTTCCCTATTTCAGTATTTAGTGTTTCAGTATGTCACTATTTACTCAAGGAATATCCCTAATTCCATTTTTTGTCTTAAACCCCAAGGCCAATTAATAAGCATATTCCATTTGCTTTGTCTTCAAAATATACCACATACATGACCACTTTATACCTACTTTCTGGCCACCACTGTTGCAATCACTGCCTCTTGCTTTGGAACTTTGATGAGCTCTTCACATCTCTACCCTTGCCCTACATATCCTGATATCCACACAACAGCTGGGATGATACTTTCACAATGTAAGTTATATCAAACACTCCTCTGCTTAAGGTTTTATCAAACACTACTCCCCATGTGCCTCATGGAGAAAATCTTTGTGTTAGACTTTCAGGCGTGCATTATAATGCTGTTGGCCATGAGTTCACTGTTAATGAATTTGAATATCTGTGAAGGTACCTTTAAACAGAAACACACATAAAGCAAGGTTAAGTATTGATTTGATGACAAAAATTTTGTGACCAGAAGCTCTCAGGAACCTAACCCTGTATTTCTCCAGGAGCCATGAATCAGTATTCACTAACTCAGTGTTTTCAGTGACTTTGTTGAACTCAACTACTGCTAATACTGAGAATTAACTGTATATATTTTTAATTTGGTCTAGTGGTCATTAGGTGGTTTGTTTCAGTTACTCAGTTATCTGTTTATATCAATTTGTTTTTGTTTACATAACATTTTCAATATACAGCTTATGCATTTTATATTTAAAATGTATAATTTTAAAAATATCTTCACTATTTCTCAGTGTTTTGTGTCTTTCTCTGACAAAACTGTTTTTATTCACTGATATCAGTCTTTGACTTTTTCAAACACTTTCTATTTTTGTAACTCTTTTATTCCCTATGTCACCCTCTCCCTTTTCAGATAAAAGGGCCCTTAAGATAAGCTAGTTCTGTTGAAATCTACTATAAAGAACTTACTGGCTGTTCATTATTTATGCCTTTCTGTGAATTTATGTCATGAATATTCACCTCTCCTAATGCTACTTAGATTTTAATGTAAGTACAGAAAGAAATCTGAACAAGTGCTTTTGTTAATGAGGGTAATAGAGTCCTAATACTTCTGTAATCATCACCTTTGGGAAGATTTTTCTTCTCTAGTAGTTACTGGTATGTTGACTCTTAAGACCAATACTGAAGTGAGTTTGTACATGAATGTAGATAATGTCTAAAATCATTTTGAAGAACTCGTCTTCTCTTCAGCAGTGGTGTTATTTGTAAAAAAGCCTCTATACTACTATTTCACTTGAGAACTTTCAGTATGCAGAAATACATAAGAGAAAAAGTTGGGGAGATTTTAATAGTACAACTTCAAACAAATGTCAGTAATGCAGGAAATAAGTGAAATAAACCCAGAGCTTAGTTATGTTTAATTAAAATCCCTACATACATTTATTTAAGTGAGATTACATTTGAGGTACTTATCAATATTTCTACACACTGTGATTTGGTTATACTTTCCTTTTGAAAACCATAGTATATAATAGTCTTTCCCATAATTACTAGCAACATTCTAAACTACATACAAAAGTTTTTTATCTTGGTACAGTTGACCCTTGAACAACACAGGTTTGAACTGCAGGGGTCCACTTATATGTAGACTTTTTAAAATAAACATAGTACCTGTTATTTTCATTTTACAGATCTTTAAGTGTGGGGGAAAGTTTGTGTTTGATTAGAGAACACAATATATGGAATCAGAAGAATTAGGGTTTAAGTGGTGAACCTCTGCAAACTATTTCAGCCTCCTTCCCTTGGGTGAGTCATTTATCAGTTCCTTTGTTTTTGAGGCAGAGATAGCAGTTGGCGGTTTTTCAACTGTTCTTGGTTGGCATCCCTAACTCCTACGTTATTCAAGGGTCAACTGTACTTTGTGAATTACCTGATTAAGAGTAATCCTTTAATTCCTTTAAATATTTTATATTAGTTTAAGTTAAGTAGACTAGTCTTTGTGAATGAACTAGGAAGCCAAGACAAGATCTTAATTAGTTAACATTTTAATGCTTGCCCTGCACTATTTTTGGATATTTGGCTAAGAATATATATTGGTTAATGACTGTATAAGAGAATATGACTATATAAGAGCTACTATATAAAGTAGCTCTTCAGAATTATAGTTTAGGCTATCATTCTGCTCTGAAAGATTAGATTAAATAAACTTGCCCAAGGTCACACAGTTCTTAATTGGTAGACTGTGAGTGATACCAATTCCATGGCCTGGCACTCTTACACCCAGATCTTGGTCGCAAAATGAGGCATCTAATTCTCTCATGGCAATAAATTCTTTCCCATCATAACTATTGTCATTTGTACATTTGAGTTGTTTAATCAATAAATGCCTGTCAGTCAGGGACTATGTCTGTTTATTCATCACTGTTTATATACTATCAAGTATATATTTATTATCTGGTCATCATAGGTTTTCAGTAAATATTTATTAAATTTATGAGTTAAAAATAATTGTGTCATGAAGGAAAAAAAAAATCAAATGGCAGCATTGAGAAAACTGAATCATATAAAAATAGACCTAACCCAGCCTTATGGTTTTGATTTTCACATGGTTGAGCATTTTGTTTTTTCTCCTCCATTTTTGAGCTCTAATTGTATACATATCAATATTCATTAAGTATTAAATAGTAAAAATAAAACTAATGCTAATTAATAAAATATTAAATATGACAGTGATACATTTTAAAATAATCTATTAAACTTTTATCCTTTTTATTTAAAATTCCTTTTGTCATAGCATTTATTACTTAAATTTACTCTATTTTTCTCATTATTAAAATTAATTTATTTTTAATAATAAATGCTAATCTTGATTGTTTTTGTTAGTCATACTTTTCTTTAACATTTTACCCCAAAGCAAAAAATAATGACTTAGCGTTTTTCCAAATGTATAGAACTTTAAGTTATATTATCTATAAAAGTTAAATCATTTATGGAGTTGATAGAATGAATTATAGTTTGAAATTACATTCTAACACTCATAGAAGACTTTTTTATTACTATTTTATTACTATTACCATCTTAACTATTTTTTAAGTGTATGACACAGTAGTGTTAAATACATTCACATTGTTGTACAATCAACCTCCAGAACACTTTTCATCCTGCAAAACTGAAACTCTTTACCCAGTAAGCAACAACTTCCCATTTCCCCCTCCCCCCAGCCCCTGGCAATCACTCTTCTGCTTTATGTCTCTTTGAATTTGACTATTCTGGATACCTCATGTAAGTGAAATCATACAATATTTGATTTTTTGTGTCACTTTTTAAAAATTTCACTTAGTGTAATATCCTCAAGGTTCATCCATGTTATAGCACTTGAAAGGATTTCCTTCCTTTTTATGGCTAATATCCCATTTTATGTATAGACCACATTTTGCTTATCCATTCATCCACTGATGGACATTTGGATTGCTTCCACCCCTTGGCTATTATGGATAATGCTGATATGAACATGGATGTACAAGTATCTCTCCAAGACCCTGCTTTCAATTTTCCAAATATAATACCCGGAAGTGGAATTGCTGAATCATATGGTAATTTTATTTTCAATTTTTCAGGGAGTACGGGAGAGTTTTACTGAAACTATTACCTAGAAACTTTGGAGTTTTCAGAGGTTTTTACAAATAAGTAGGTATTGCAGTAGATGTTTTTGCGATGTTATATTTATTTGGAAATTTGATTGTAAAATGAAAGCAAAGTGTGTGAATGGCCCCTGAGCCTGGGTATGGTATCTTGCTCCAGGGCTGGCATTCCTTCAGTCTTAGAGCTCCCCCACATGCACTGACCACAAAGCTCTGCATTGGTTGGCAGTGTTAGAATGAGAGGCTGACTACTTTAGGTTACTTTTAATTGATTTTAGTTCTTGCTAAATAAAATAACTCAGCTTTTTGATGCTTCCTCTCTAACCTGCCAGTAAAGACATGGACCCCCCACACTTAGTAATGAAATGTAATATTAATCCCTTCTGGCTAAGCTTTGTACTTATTCTTCCTTCTTTGCGTATTTGGATTTACTTCCAATATCATTTATATATCAGTTTTCCAAAACAATCTTCAGAGCTTAATGTCACTTTCACTGTTTTCTCTATATACATATTAGGTCTGTTTACGTTATGATAAACTTGCCACATTCCTATATGGTTTGTGTTCTGATTACCTTAAAGTCTGTAATAAATCAGCATTATCATTACCAAACATATTTATTACATGTCCACGCTTTAAATCAAGAAGAGACTGTTTTTCCTTTTCTTTTTTTTATGAATTACTGACTTTGGTGTTCTTCTTCTCATGGTACCTAAGGTTACTGGCATAACATCAATGAACTTATCCACTTTTTAGCTTCAACCATATTTATTTCTTCAACTATATTTATACTAATTGATAAAGTAATCTATACTGCTGGAGAAAATGTTACACAAATAACATAAAATAACTCAAACTCTCATTTGTGCTCACCATCATTACTGTTATGTGGATGTAGTTGAAGAGGTATAATTATAATTAACACCAATAGAGAAGATTTATTGTGCTGGTATTGCAATTAGGATTAAAATAATTAAACTGGAAAAACATGTAAACAAAGATCATGGAGGTCATTGATATGATATGTAGGTCAACAACCATGGCATTTACTGTGTGAGACTACAGTGTATATTTCTATTGTTTTATCCCTAATACCAGGTGCATAATACTCAATATATAAGTAATATGTAAAATAGGTACTGGTGGAACCAATCCTAAAATTGGTCATTTTTATTCATTTTACCCATGAGATATTTACACTTTGTGTATCATATAAAATATTTAAAGCTCTAATTTTTATAAAGTAACCAGTGAATATACTATAAATTAAAATTTAAAGAGATTATTGTTTAACTGTTAAAGGAACAGAGTGAGTTTTATATACAGGGAAATACCCGCTATCCTATATCCTTTTAATTACTGATCATATGTAATTTTTTTCAACAGTGTCTCTCTTGTTTTCTTTGTACTGTAATTTTCAAAAGCAGTAATTTCTTCATAAATAGTAATTAAAACCCATTTTAATTAACCTTCTTATTTTTTACTCTGGTATGGCTGCTGATATGAAGCAACGTGATTTTTTTTCTATTAATTAACTTTCCATGGCAAGCAGCTACTTTCTTCATTGTGTGTTCTCACTCCCTTTCCTCTTCTAACTTAGCCTCTTCCCCCTTTCCAAAATAATTCATGTGTTGCAAGCATTTCATTCTGTGCTGCTCAAGCAGGTGAAGATAGATAGGTTGACTTGCTGAGACCTTTGGTTATTTTTCCTACAGTTTTGTTGTTTGTTCAGTTTTGCTTACCCTTTTATCAAGTTGTACACCCTGAGATTTTAGATGTTATTTTATATGTCCCCTTAACCAATGAATAGACTTTGGCCATCTGGAAATGTTCTCATATTTATAGAGAACTCTGATTTTGAAGGGACTGTATTAAAGACTGAGAGAAGAAGGTGTGTTATAGCTGGTCAGATTGGCCTTGTCACCCCAGTGACTAATTTTGTTCCTAGTGAGACTGCTAGCTCTCCCTCACCTCTCTATTTAACAGCTACTGTCTCAAAAGTATACTTTAAATAATGAGATAATTTTCATGTTAAATATTTTCCAATTCTTTCCCATAATTCCACACACGAAGAGAATACATTTTTAGGGAAAAATCTGGATTTATGAGTCACAGTGAGCTCCTACTGATAGTAAAATTGCAACCTTCAATCCCGCCACCCCCACTGCTCATACTTCCTATCTTGTTTCATTTTGTATTCTTCCATAGAATGTATTATTTTCTAATATTTTATGATTATTATTTACCTTGTTTATTGTTCCTTTGCTCTCTGCCCACCAGTATAAGCTCCAGCAGGGCGAGGCTCTGTTATTTTGATGAATGATGCATACTAAGCAGTGAGAAGAGTGCACAGAACAGAACCAGCACTGAATATTTATTGAAGAAATAAATGAATCCTGATTTGTGATTGGGAAAAGGGCAGCAGCAAATGCAGTACTTAGTTCTAACCAAATCTGCTTCAAAATCTATTTTTTTCTGTTTGTCCTTATGCTGCCTAATTTGAAGACTATCATTGTTAATGTATTGACAAATCAGGAAATGACTTCTTCAACCAACTATACCAGAAGTTTCATGCATACAGGTTGTAGTTCATAGAATGTGTTCCCTGACATTCATTCTGTAATAGGAGAATTCCATAAATTAGTGAATTGTATGTTGAATGTTGGTTGACAACATGTGATACTTTTCATGGTTTATAATTATAGATGTCAGTGCTTTCCAGCTTCAAATACCTAATAAGTAGTTGACTCTATTAAGACTTCAGAGTTAGGGCCCATTTTCTATGAAAAAAACAAAAGCAAGAATTTATTTAGAAATTGTCTTATAATTTAAAAAACAATTTGTAAACTTTGTTTTGTTTTTTGTAGAAGTTTAGAGCTAAAACAAAGGTCTACAAACATTCACTTCTTCATAAAGCCAATAGTCTGAGCTAATATTTGCATTTAGTTGTTTAGGAAAGAGATTGAGTACATCCAGGGTGCACAGGTCAAGAATAATGTGTTAAGGTAAAAGTCTCATCTAAACATGCCTGTTATCCTGAGAGGGGCAGCCAGTGCTAGTTCTACAATGGAGTAGTCTTCCCACACAAAGCTATGCTAACTATGGATAAAGGATTTCATAGACTAGGAAGAAATGTAATCCCCATGTTATCAGATTTTGCTTCAAAAAGATATGTATAACCTAAAATAGTGCAACATTTGTCAATAATATGAATTCAGCCACTCTATTGATAAAATAATGATTTTTTGATCAACTATGAGCAATTTTTATAACTATGTTTCAGAACAAATTATGCATTGTTTATAGCATATCTAGCGCAGATTTCTAATGATAATTATTAGTCTGGATTCTCTTAAATTCTATTTTCCAAAGAATTACTACTTGTATTTCTATTTTATTTTAAAAGACAGTTAACTTCTATTGATCTTAGTGCATGTGGATGCACTTTTTCATAGATTTTTTCCTGTCTCTCTAACAGAATAATACATCCTTTATTCATGGACAGTGTAGATATTACCATACACACTCAACAGAAATGCTCTCTTTTGGTATAAGTAATATGGCCATGTTAGTACTATGGCACTGAGAATACATGATACTTTTTTATAGAAATTGTTCTGTCTATTAATGAGATAGATCACATATTTTTACTATTACAGATTGAGAGACATGACAACTGTGCCTATGACTACCTAGAAGTTCGAGATGGAACCAGTGAAAATAGTCCTTTAATAGGGCGTTTTTGTGGTTATGATAAACCTGAAGATATCAGATCTACCTCCAATACCTTGTGGATGAAGTTTGTTTCTGATGGAACTGTGAACAAAGCAGGGTTCGCTGCCAATTTTTTTAAAGGTAATTTGAAATCATTTAAAGTGGAAGCTTTTCTCTGTCAAGGATAAATGTGGTATTTATCTTTGAGTTAGGGGAGAAATAAAGTAATATTGAAGATTGACGCATGCACTATTCATAAAGATATTTTGATGGTTTTTGATGGAATAGTTTACTGGCTATAAAACTGGAATTTGGAGATTTGTAGCACAGGGTAGGAACTCCATTAGGATATTCTACCACCTGTTTTTTAGGAAATAGTCAAAATCCAGAAATATACAGACAAGAGGAAAATATTTGCAATACAATCAACAAAGGGTTCATAACCAGAAGGGGATTACTGATATATAGTTTATCAATTTATTTCCAGGTGGCAGCATCTAAACCATCCCTTAGAGAATAGAATTCTGTCACATTAGAAATAATGTATGGCCTCCTTAGTAGAACATTCTGATCCCTAAAATGTCTTTTTGACATTATTACTGATCAGCTTTAATTTTGAATTGTATAAGCAAATTTTAGTTTATTTTCATGTCCCATGTTTGGTGTGTATTCCTCAGGTAAAAAGAAAGCTATTTTAGTGCAAATAATAACATCAGATTTGTATTTTGAAAATTCATAGGCACTTAGGTTAAGTGTGTTATTATAGAATAAAATTCTTTTATGTGAAGAGAAAATAAATTTTCTCTATAATAATTTTTAAAGAATAAGTGATGGATTCAGTAGTGTATGTCAAAATTTAGTGTGAATAATATCTAGATATTTTCATTATTCAAAGAGCAATAATATAATTGATTTTTCCTGAGCATTACTTAGATGCTCACCATTTGAACCGAAAGGCAGAGAACCTTGGCACTTCTACTATATGTATTCCAAGTATTCATTAAATTGTTCATTTACATGGTTTAAATCTTCTCTATGTTATATTTTACAGTAGAAGAAACATACTATAAGAGTCTCTCTCGTGATGTTTGTGTATTTGCTTAACAAAATGCCTAGTCTTTGGATGATGCATAATTTCTCCAGAGAATATTGTTTGCTGTTTTCCTAACTCACAGTAGGTTATTCCTAAAGAGTGAGATTATGGAGTACCTTGTAATATGTGTTTTTTAAATAGTATATATTTTTCATATGTCTATTTCATATATATTTTCATGTTACCATATACAATTAAAATAGTTTCTGTTTACAAAAATATGGAATTATTGTATTTTCTGGATCAACATATCTATATAAAAAGCAGTGAATGTTTTCAATTTAAAGAGGTCTATTAAGTTTCATAGTTTTCCTTCTTTTTAATTTTTAGTCACCATATTTTATTTCTTAATAATGATATTACTTTAAAAGCATTTCTTCAGGCTACCTAGCAAACTATACAATGAAATGAACAGGTGAATCCATGTTTTTTCAGTAAGTTTTTCTATTCCATTCTGAAAAATCTCTAGGTTTTAATAATCCTCTTTAACTTTAAAGTCAGAAAAAAACATACTGTGTCTGAGATGAGGTGATCTTCAGTTGGACCAGTCCTTCTGGTTCTTACACAATTAGATTGCAGTGACATGGGTTCTTCTATGTCATCAGTCAAGGGCTTGCAAATTGTTCCTCTTCCTTCGTTGAAGAAATCAATTGTCTAATTGTCGCCATTTTTATAGAGGAAGACGAGTGTGCCAAGCCTGACCGTGGAGGCTGTGAGCAGCGTTGTCTGAACACACTGGGCAGTTACCAGTGCTCCTGCGAGCCTGGCTATGAGCTGGGACCTGACAAAAGGACCTGCGAAGGTGGGACCAGATTTGCATGTGGGTTTCCCTGCCTGAAACCCCTATCCATTTCCTTCTATCATGTAGTCTCATTCTCCTTCTCTTTTTATGCCTCCCTCTTATACTAGAATAAAATAGACACAGTTATGAAGAAAATACAGTATCTTTAAAACACAGGACATTGTATTCCAGATAATAATGAAGTTATGTGGCTGTTATTTCCACATGACTACTAAAAATAAGTACACTTTAGAAACTTACCAGATATGGTAAACCTGAGATTATAGGTAGTTTAAAAATATATTTATAAATATAGTAATATTTATATTAGTTAACATACATATCCACATATACATATGTATGCCTATATATGCAAAGGCAATTCAAGAGACCAGTTATTTTAGCTAACTCTTGACTCCCTAGGAATTAATTAGGAACTGTGTACAATATGTTCATTTCACTTAACTTGCTTTTGAAACCCTAACTTTCCTAATTTCACTATCAATAAGAAAGAGAGGTAACATAAATAGTACCTCTTTTAAATAGATCATCCTAAAGAGAAAGAAAACCAGTTGCTAAATGGAGTTTTTGGAATAACAAATATGCTCTATTTACTATAGTTTACCTTGCCTTCTAGCTCAAGTAACTCCTTCCTTGTCTTGGAAACAAGTAACAAGTTCCTTGTCTTGGAAAAAAAAAAAGAGTTTGGGGAAATAAACAATTGATTTTGGTCTTAATACATCATGCTGTATTGTACTTTACATATACCTTTTTATTAATTCTCACAATTGTGTGGTGTAGGTATTATTATACACACTTAAAATATAAGAAATCTGACCCCCAGGTTTCTTTATATTGCTCGCCCAACTTTGAAGCGATCTAAAGTGTAAAGCCATCATTTTCTTCGCTCCATATCTACAAAATAACACTTTATAAATTGGATTAGATGATTAAAATAGTTGTACTAAAGATTAAGGAATAGAGACTGCAGCTTTCTAGATTTTGAAAAATCCAGAAGATGGTTGAAATTTAATGCTGAGATGTTTATCAATGGAAAGGTGCTAAGAAGGGGGTAGATTTATTAGGGGAAACCTCCCTTTTCTTTCTTTCTAGCGGCTTGCGGAGGACTTCTTACAAAACTGAATGGCACCATAACCACTCCAGGCTGGCCCAAGGAGTACCCTCCCAACAAACACTGCGTGTGGCAAGTGGTGGCACCAACACAGTACAGAATTTCTATGAAGTTTGAGTTTTTTGAATTGGAGGGCAATGAAGTAAGTGAATAATAAATATATTTTTTTATAAAGTATTTTAGGAATCCCTAAAGACAATCTGGTAAACTAAAAAAAAAAAAAAGAGAGAGAGAGAAGAAGAAAGAAAGAAAGGAAGGAAGAAGGAAGGGAGGGAGGAAGGAAGGAAAAAAGGAAGGGAGGAAGGAAAATTGCAGTAGTACAATAGTATAAATGCTGTAGTCTTTCTTTGCTCTATTTCTCATTTCTGCAACTGCTTATAATTCCTGCTGGCATTGGATGATATTTTAGACTGTCTCTGGGAGATTGAAAATTACCCCCCAGCATTTTCCTGATTTATTAAAGTACTATGAAAATATTAGGGTAACGTCACATAGATTTTTCTAGAAAAAATAAACCAACATTCACTTGTTGAGTCATAACGAAAATACTTTTTGGGAAAACCTGGTATATTTCACTTGTGGAAATGGGTATATTTTCATAATATAAGTAGTTTTTCATTATGAGTATGCTTATGGTTCACAGATAAAGTGAGAAAGATAGAGAAGAAGAAAGAAGTATTTTTAACTTCAATAAAACATGTATTTAGTTGACACTATCTTCCCTTTGCCTTTATAGCTTACCATAGTAAACGTCCAGTTTTCTGTCTGGTGATCACTTTTAAACAAATGAAATCATTTATTTGAGAATTCCTGTGTGCTGGTACATACACACCAAATTCAAATGGAATGTCAGGCCTAGAGATGACAACTTTTAGAACTGTGTCTTGTGTGATCGGTCAACATTAAGTCCAGAGAAAATGTAATAAATGTTTGTTCTATTTCAGCTTTTCTACTTTCTTTTCTTTTCTCTAACTCCCACATCCTTACTCCCAACAACTTTTTTTCCTGTGTTTATTTTTAAATGAATGAGATCCAAAAGTATGATAAAATTCACTCAAAAATTATTTTGTCTTTGATGTATATCTGTTGAACACTCACAGAGAACTGAGAGAACAGAAATATAATGTATCTGTGCTCCTGGACAATAATTGTTGGTAATATTTGTGGGTTTTATACCGTAATTTTGTCTTTGTGTATGTATCTTTGCTTCTTCTTTTTTCCCCTCCCACTTATCCTTCTTTCTTTTAATCATTTTTTAAAATTCTATTTGTAGTAGTCAAGGCACTTCTATGGTTTTGAGTTAAAAAGAAGTGCAGACTTTTGTGTTGCTTAAAGAAAATTAAAATATGCAGTGTAATGCACTGATATTTCAGAGAATTGTACAATTTTAGAGCTCATTTTGAGATCTTCTTTACATCATGTAAGCTTTATGATGGAAAAAACTGCAATTTATACTTCTTACATAATTTATCCACATGAAACATCATTTTTCTTTAATAATTATCTTAAATTTGGGGAAATATTAAAATTAAGAATGTATTTTTATAGTAATCTTAAAACAGCTTTCATATGAGCAACACGTTTTGAAAATGGGAATCTCCCTGCCAGTTCTTCAATGTAATGTGAGCTTAGTATTGAATGGCTTCTACTTTCTCAGTTTCCCTAAAGCTGTTGGTTGTGGCAGAATGGCATTTTGATTCACTAATTGATAGATGTTCCTAAGAAGGATAAACGTTTATGTTTACGAGGAAGAAGGGTAGATGGTTTAAAATAAATGGGGCATTGTGTTTGAAAGCATTTTTCTCATGGTAGCAGTCTTTATTCATAGAAGGAGCCTTTAAAAACTCTGTAACATATCCTGGAATTCTTAAACTTATGATGAGGTTACTGTGTGGAATCCTATTAATAAAATTCTGTGCATTTTCATAGTTTAAAGTCTTGAATATTTAAAATAAAATCATGAGCAAAATCTTGACTTATAGAATACTGGGTTAAGTTATAACTTCATTGTTATATTCATTTTACTGATATCTAAAAAGAAAGTCAATATCAAACAACTTTAGCTTCGGTAACATTATCCCATCTTGTGTCAGAGCCCTCTCTAAATAAAAGTTGCAGTTGTAACAAAGTAGATAGAAAACTTATTTCATTTTTCCTAGCAACATTTTGCTTATTTATCACCTAATTAATATCACAAGAGCCAGTAATTTGAGTTGACATATTGCAAAGTACACATCATGCCCAGAGTTCAATCATATGCTTTGTTAAACAATTATTCATCGCAGTTTTCCTTAAGTCTGTATTTTTTGGAAAATATGTATGCTGTAAATACATATATACAAGCATACATTTGTATATACATCTCTTGGGGCTATTCGGAGCAAAATTCTCTCATCTGTCTATCATGCCTTCTGCTTCATATTTGGACATTTTTCTTGATTTTTGGACCTGTTAAGTCCAGTTTGACTACCACAGGAGCAAAGAGGGAAAAACACAGTAAATTTAAAAAAAGTAAATGTCAATCATCTGATGCTCTCAAATCTGGTGATTACAGTAACCATGTTTATTTCTAGGTTTGCAAATACGATTATGTGGAGATTTGGAGTGGTCTTTCTTCTGAGTCTAAATTGCATGGCAAATTTTGTGGTGCTGAAGTGCCTGAAGTGATCACATCTCAGTTCAACAATATGAGAATTGAATTCAAATCTGACAATACTGTATCCAAGAAGGGTTTCAAAGCACATTTCTTCTCAGGTATCAGTATTCTCATGCTACATGTGTATATTACAGATTTTAAAGGTGGATTGGCTTAAATTGTATGCTATCCATTCTTCCCAGTTTTCTCTAAATGAACTTGGAGATACATAGAATGCATGAACATTTATCCTAGTTTAATACTTTTTTAAAATTGGGATATTAATAAGAATGGCCCTGATGAAATGCACCTCTCACTTAGATCTTACATAAATTCTAATCAAATATTTCAAAGGCTAGTAAAAATAACACAAAATTATTATGGTAATATTTTCACACAGTGACTTTATAAGTAGATAGCGATAATGATACCAGACTTCCAAAAAGTGGCAGACTTTTTCAAAATTATCTTTGTCTTTGGAATATGTGGTCTCATTTTAGCAACATATTTTTTATTCTTACTGCTTAGCAACATGTTTATTATTCCTCTTCTTACTATTATATATTCATTCCTTTTATTAAGCAGACGTTAAAAATCATACTTTACCTCATCATTATAGAAATGATTGCAGTAAGAGACCTAGAAATATGGAAATTATAATTTTGCTAAAAATAATATATTATTGGATACATTTAGCAGTTGACATGTCTACATTTGGAATTTAATGTTTAGTTGAACCAACTTACATTAAAAATTCCCTCTTAAAGAGCTGAAGTTTGATTAAAGGTCCCTAAATTTTAAGAAACTAGATAGGAACATCAGTGAAATGCCCTTATTTTCCCAATTTCAAAATTGTTCCTTTTAAAAATATTACTCTGAAACTTCAAAATTAGATAAAATTGTAATGAGCCTTGCTAGATATAGCAATCTATTCTGCCTGAAAGACTGGCAAGCAATGTAAAGCAACTGAATTCCAATTATGTTTTAATATCAGGTAATTTAGATTGAGTTAATTCAAAGTCTATTTATTCCAGTCCCCATGTATTTAAGATTAATGAGATTTACAGTGCCTGGGGTTTGTTTGGGGCTTTCAGTGTAATTGAAATTAATGGTTCACAAGTTCCATTGAGGTCCAAGTCATATAGGAAAGTACATTTAAAATACAATGGATCTTGTCTCCCTTGTTCTCATTCCCTTCCTTCCCTCAGATTTAATTGCCTTTTAAAAGTTCTTCTCAGATATAGAAAACAAACTAGTGGTTATCAGTAAGGAGAGGGAAGGGGGAGAGAGGCAAGATAAGGGGAGGAGATTAAGAGGTAAAAACTATTATGTATAAAATAAATAAGCTGCAAGGATGTAATGTACAGGGAATATAGCCAATATTTTATAACTTTAAATGGAGTATAATCTATAAAAATATTGAATCACAATGTTGTTTACTTGAAACTAATACAACATTGTAAATTAACTATACCTCAATATAAATAAATAAATAAATAAATAATAAAAATTATTCTCAGGCATTCATTTAAGATTTGTTATTCAAAGTAGCATTTTAATATACTATTTTAATGAAAGGAAGACTTCCTTAGACTTTACTATTCTATAAATATTATGCAGTTTACAAATTTTAGGTGATCCAGTGTTTAGAGATAAGGCTTCTTATCTTAGAACCACCTAAATATTTATTTTAAAAATTAAAATTATAAGGTGAATAGGTTTTATTATATTATTAATATTCAGGATCCTATACTTTAATCACTCATTTTATTTAATAAAACTTTTTTTAAAAGATGCATGCTACATATACTGGTGACAAAGTATAAGTAAACTTAAAGTTCCCCAGAGTATTTAAAATTTGTTATCTGATATTTCTCTTCAGGCAAAACTTCCTAAATTCTAAAGACAGGTTATTAGTCTGTGTCTTTAGGACAATAATATTGTTAAGTAAACTGAACAATGAAGTTCAGGGAAAATTAAACCCCAAACTCTCATGTTGTAGCTATCATTCTGAGAACCTATTATGCAGGCATACATTATGTCTTTAATAATCAAAGTAAAACTGTAATATTCTAAGTGTTCAGTGTCACAAAGTATTTAACCCCAGTTCATCTTGGGTTCTGTTCTCTTAACCATAAGAGATGATCACATCCTTTGCAAATAGCATTAGTTATGCGTTATGTTCAACATTATCTGTGACCTGGAAAAAAATAGATATACTTTTAAATTCTTTATTAGATTATTATTTTGTAAAGTCCAAGATAATTAAGTATAAACATTCAGTGTTTTCTTTTTGATTCATTGAAAAGTCTTGGCAGTTTGTCAGATTCATATTTAAAATACTATAGTCCTGGATAATTAATTAGATCTATTTTACATTTAAATTCTTGAGAGTTTCTGCTAGTGGGGAAGATGTTTGCTCAGGAAAAGGGAAGATAAAAACATATTTGTTTTGTACAATAAAGAGATGGCAGTGTTACTTAATGTCCTGATTATGATCATCTTACCGAAACATAATTTACAAAAGATCACCCATTATAATATATAGATTCTATTCACATTGAAAATATCATTTTAGAGTTCTAATAATGCTATAAGTGTAATTGTGTGTTAAAAGTCAAATAACTCATCGTATCTATTAGAAAGTAAGCATGTAAATCATGGGGATATTGTATTTCACAAACAAAATTGAAGGATTATTTTATGTTAAAATTCAGTCTTGGGGATTTGATAAAACATATTACTGCATTAATTGTGACAAATTATTTAGAAATAAATTTAGCATAGGAATCAAGAATTATTACAATGACTAATCTGTTTGCTCAGAAATTCAATTCTTGGGACTCTTTCATAAAGAAATATTTCAAAATCTGGAAGAAGGATTTTCAATATACTGTGATAGTGACAGAAATTTTAAACAACCTTCAAATGCACTGTGTGAGCTCTTCCATACCATAAGGATGGTTTAATGATTTCATGGTGTAAAAAGTTGTATATGATAAAATATTAATGGAAATCTAGATATAAAGCTATATGTGCACTGTGCATACAGCTAAGCACGTGGGTGGGAACAGATCTGAACGATGCTATTTAAAAATCCCAAGAATGTTTGTGTTAAGGTGAAAAGATAGTGCAGTGTAGTTTCTCCACAATTTTTCTCAGTTTTCATCTGATTTAAATATAAAAATAACTTTAAAAGGAAAACACACATCATATTTCTACCTATCTTTTACCCCAAATATTTTCTAGATTTGAAAACATTACCTAATAGACTTTGATCTTTGAGAGTGAAATTTTTAAATCCATCTATTTGTTAATTAGTTAATAAATATTAATACAAATTAATAATATTAATGCAAATGTTTTGAATGAGTTAAAGCTTCTAATTTTTATTTTTATAGTTAATTTATAATATCTTATAGACAATTGAATAAATGTTTGCTGTATTGTGTATGTTAATCCAGAAACATTTGATGGAGACAAACTTTTTTTTTTAACATCTTTATTGGAGTATAACTGCTTTACAATGGTGTGTTAGTTTCTGCTGTATAACAAAGTGAATCAGCTTTACATATACATATATCCCAATATCTCCTCCCTCTTGTGTCTCCCTCTCACCCTGTCTGGAGACTTAATCTTAAGTGGTTCTGTTTATAACCAGTTTTCTAAAAAGTTTAGAAGTGATTATGAATTTATGAAAACATAATGAGAAATATACCATATTTAGCTATTTTTTCAGCATACTTTTTCTCAGAAATATTATCAAGAAATTCAATTTAAAAAGAAACAATATTTATTATAAGTGATTTCATATATTTTGTAAAGGAAAGCTATTTAAAAATAACTTCTAGCTGTCTTGCAACTAAGTGATACATCAAGGAAGAAAAAACACAAGGAAATGTATTTAGATTTTTAATGAATATAATGAAATAAACTTTAGCATTATTTTAAAAACTACAATTATTTAATGAAATAATCATACTGAGATTTTACTTATTTTTGCACATAGCCTCTGATTTTAAATAAGCACTTTATAGACCTAAGAAATGGAATTGGAAGAATGACACTAAGAACTTATTAGCAAAATAATTAATACAGATTTCTGTCACTTCCATGCACATCAAAGCAAGAAACCATCACATAAATTCTTATTTAATGTCTTAAATTAGTCATGAAAAATGCTGTAGCTTGAAAATCTAGAAGTGATTGGTTTATACAGCAGAATATCCACAAGCTCCTCTATAAAAATTAGTGTCATATAGTTCTGATATTAAGGGTATGTTATAAAGCAATATAATGAAATAATATGAAAGTAAATAAGGAAATTACAACTATAAAAGTAAGGCTATTTGAACATGATGTAAAATTACATGTCTATTAAATTTTTTATGTAATTCAGAATATAATGGCATAGGCATTTTCTAGAAGAGATCTGGTTCAACAATATAATACTGCTATTTTCTTGGAATGAATGAGGTTTGTTTATAGATTAACAATAATTACTTTACTTTTATGATAGTAAAACCAAACTTAATTTTATGTGACGTTATATTTGAACACAAGTATACAAATCTGCATAAGTATACATGATATAGTTTACTTATTTTAAGTGATTAAGCAAAATTAACTGTATTCTACTCAGAACAAAATTATTTTTCTTTAAATAGGTTAAACTTAAAGGAAATATTAGTAGGATTTTATGCATGTAAAAGCAGCAACATTTGGGAAACTGGACTTTTAATTTAATCACACTGTTCATTATTTGGGAATAATGTAACAAATAACTTCAGGCAGTGAGAGCTGTGCATAGACATTCCACCTTCTTTAGGCAACCTGGTAGTGGTGAAAAGACTCAATGATGACTTGAAGGATAACCTCATTAAATGGCAGTCCCCCTCACGGGTAACTTAATGGGAACGTGATCCTTTCCTGATGGACCCAGTGACCTGCACAGTAGCAGAAATGCAGTAAAGCCCAGATTTCTTGATTCCCAGTTTATTTCTGTCTGTAACAAATATAGGAGTCAGATAAAATGATTTGTGTGATATTTCTACCTCTGTATTCAAGTGATTTCAACTGACCTGTTCCTCGTCTTATCTACCTTTCAGTGTTTATAGATATTTCTTTACATTGTTCCTCCTGTACACCATTTCTTTCATGGAATGGTCATAGGTATTTTTAGAATAAATTCAACCTGATATTATTCTAACAAAACATTAAATTTTAGTGTGATTAATTTCAAATAGAGCTCTCCTATGATTCTGAATTCTGTTCCAAGTTTCATGATAAATGATATTTAAATATTTGCATGTTTTAGAAAGATCAAATTGTCTGTCATTGCTCTCAGTAGAGCTTATCAGAGGTCTTTTGAAGGTGATTATTTTTTCAACAGTTTTGTGTTGAAACCTGTGTGTGTCTTGTATGCGTGCACACATGCATGGGGTGTATGTGTGTATGCATGAATGTGTGTGATCTGTTTATTTTATATTTGAGCATTTATTGTAAGTATATCTGCTCATGTGTTTCTGTTCTGGTGCGTGGACCCTTTACTTCTTTTTCCTACAGACAAGGAAGCTTTCTGCAAAGAGAAAATTTTTATTTTTGAATCTTGCAAGAACTTGATACAGGTTGCCACTTCAGTCCCATCCAGTATGTATTATTCATAGACTAATGGCCTCTGATAGTCTCAAGGATACTCTGCAGGCCTCTGATGGGAAAATGCCACTTCCTTTTTCCATAATAACGGACCTTTCCTTCATCTAGCATGAAGGAATGGAAATCAGATATGTCCATTCCGAAGAAGGAGGCTAATTTCCACCTGCAAAGATTAAATGTTTTGATTTCTACTCAATAAAATGTTTGTTTCTCTTACTAATAAAAACTATTTTTTAAATTCCATGCCTATAGTATGAAAATGTTAGAAAATTTCAAATGAATCATTGATAGAATTCTCAATTATTGAATTTGTTATGCAGACTTTCTGAGAAATTTTTAAAACTCTGCAACCTCCTTCCTTCTCTCTTTCTTTGGATTTTCATTGTTCAAAATATTAGTAGTTTGTGTCCTAAGAGGAGAAAAGGAAAGAAAGTGAAAACAGAATTATATTTGCTAATAGTTTTTTTTTCCTCAAGTTTGATGACCTTTTATAATAAGTTCAGAATATATTTGTGGAACTCATCTTTTATGATATTAAGTTAAATAAATAGCTTTCTTTGTGTGATATTAAAAAGTCTGGATAATTCCAAGTATTCTGATGTTTACTAAAATTTTTTCTTTTCATATTGACTATTTGGCATATGCCAGCACAATTTTAAATGCTACTTTGCTGGGGATGATGACTTTTATCTGCTGCTTTTAATTTCTATTTTGATTTGTCCAATTTTGAATTTTAGCTAAGCTTTAGATTAACCTATACATATATTCTAGCAGTGTATTTGATAACTCAATTTTAATGTGACATCACTTGTATTAAGAAATGTTTGATGCAGGGAAGAAGACAGGAAACATTTATCAACTGGAACACTGAAAAATAATAGATACTTAGACAATATGACTATATAAAATCTTCATGCTCCTCCTCCTCTTCTTCCTCATTTTATTCTTCTTCCTCTAAAAATTATTTTTCCAGCACAATAGAAATAGGAAAAACTGGCTACAAAAAACTACTATTCAAATATGAATGGTTTCACTTTCAACTTTATTTCTCTTTACTTACTATTACTGCAAGTCAGATTATGTTCTATCAGATCTAAAGAAAATAACTCTCCTTACAAATATCACCTAGCAACATGAGATTTCCACTAGAATGAAGTTTAAATGTTAGAAATATTTTATGTTTTGGAATTGTTTTCATTATAAAATGACTGTAGGTTTAAAAATTCAGCAATACTAACTTGTGTTCTTTCTTTTAACATTTTTATATCTCTCATGTATGGTAGTCTAAACAGATCCAAATAAAAGGATGACTCAGGCAGTCCCTGCCCTGATAGGTTTGTCACTGAGCAACCTGGTTACCAGTCAATTGCAAATGTGAACTAATTTTTTCTAAACTTCTTTACTTACAATTCTTAGATTTCCAAACAACCCTCAAAAATCTGACCTTGAGTACAACTAAAGTTCACTATATCAGGTTTTAAGTATACCAAGCAAACATTAGATAAATATTTTTATAGGAAATATGTGTCTATTTCAGAGTAATTCTAGCACCAGAAATTTTTTAATTGGCTCTTTCCTTTTAACAATGATGAAGTGTATTTCTGCATCAACTCATGAAGAAGTATTTTTCCAAAGCATCTTAAGAGCCCCTGGAAAGGTGTGTTAAAATAGTAAATTTAAATCATCTTCTGCTTGACTGTCTAAATTAGGAAATGCAGGTAGCTGACAGCATGGTAGTAGGAAGTATGGTTCACCATTCACCCATTCTGCACAGGTCATTCACAACTTACCACATGTAATTTTCACTGTTGATACAATTAAGGTAATGGGACTTCCAAATTATGAATTTCTCTAAAATTAATTTTACAAGGCTAATTCTCTATTAATTTCTGGTTTCTTATATATTTTGATGTTTGATGTTCTCTTAGAGATAAATTTTCTTTATTCTATGCTTTTTTTCTCCTCTGCTTAGCCTCCATAGTAAGTATTAAAAGTGTAATGGAAGTGTTAACGATAGGTAGAGAACACATAAATTGCAGATATATTGATCCTGATATATTCTTTAGAACTTTGGGACTGCCTGTATGTATATGGAATATTCTTATATTGCCAATGCATGAATTGGCAATATAAGACATAGCATATATGTGCTATGTCGTGTTATCAGTCTACAAAATGGGAAAAAATAGTTGCATTCATAAAAATTACTATCAGATCCTTGGATAAAAATGTCTTTCCTAAACCCATCTCCATAGGGGGAATATTGATTTGATTACAAAGGCAAAAATAACATTTGCTATTTGTGTGCCACCATGAGCTCACAAATTCTCACTAGAAAAATCAGTTCACAGTATAAATTTTGAATTCAGCCTGACCTTTGATGTGACTGTCGTGCGTCCTTTCTGTTCTCTGTGCTATGGCGATGGGGAAGGTCTGAGTGATGTGTCATCATAAGTATGTTTCAGGAGCAGAGGCCAGTATTTACTTTAAAGGACAAGCCAGTCATGGAATGACAGCTAAGCAACATAATATGGTGGCTGATGCCTCTCACTGAATTGACTGTCTGCTAATATAGTTGGGATTTTTTCCCTGTAGTGAATTTGTTGTCTATTTCTTAAAGCTCGTATTTCCTATTCTGACCTTTACTTCTAGCACACTAAAAGCCTTTTTACAGAATTACTTATTAATAAACTGGTCTGCTAGAGGAGATTAGTTTAAAATATATAAATTGTTTCTTTTTAAAAATAGTCTAATGATGCCTTATTCTGTCTTGAAATATTATAAAATGTTCAGATTTATTAATGCTAAGCATAACTGCAAAGTTAATGAAAAAAATCAACTACAGTAATTATACTGAGTGATTTTTACAAAACGATTACACACAAATCTTGGAAATGTGTTTAGCCTCTGCCTATACACCATGGTTAATATAGTGAAGGATTTCCCTCCACTTAAATGCCATGATTTGCATTTAATCAAACTACTCACAATTTTTAATTTATTTTAAAAATTGGCTATAAATGTTTAGGATTAGTTGGAAAAATATTCTTTCATTTCCTTTACCCTACTCAAAACTTCTCCAGCATAGGAATGAAAGAGGACTACATGTTGTCACCCTGGTGCAAATGATCTTGGAAACAATTCATGGCACAAGGCTCCAAGATAAAGAAGGAGTGGGTAGAACTAAGACACTATAAATTTTTTGATTTTTTTTGTTTGTTTTATGTTGAGAACACGGAAAGCTGTGACTTAGTTTACCCTTTGCCAGTGTTAACCACAACTAAATGACTCTCCTTTGATATCCTTTGTTTTTAAAGCTACTTACTAATCTATGGGGTTATCTCTTTGCTAGACAAAGATGAGTGCTCTAAGGATAATGGCGGGTGCCAACATGAGTGTGTCAACACAATGGGAAGCTACATGTGTCAGTGCCGTAATGGATTTGTGCTGCATGAAAATAAACATGATTGCAAGGAAGGTATGAAAGAAGTGTTCTTTTTTTGACAACATCTAGAATTTCATGCAGTTTGGGTAAAGCAGTCCTTCCAGGTAGAGTTAATCATATCAATGAGTGTTAAATGTTAACTGTTCAAATGTCAAAAATAAAAATACATGCAGTGTTCAAAGATCCAAGTCATACTATTGGAAACCTTGTATTACCTAAAGGTACTGCACTTCATATATGGTTGGAATTAGAATAACTTTGTATAACAGACATAGAAGCTGCTGTGATGCCATCTGGCAGCCAGAAAGGCACTACATTATCCCTCAGTCTTCACAGAACAGACCTTACAACTATCTCCATATTTAAACTTAACTTCTGCTAAATGTTTTACATTTGGTTCAATTTCCCTCCCCAAAATATCTCATATATGTGCTACATGAGTGATGTCACTTTAAATACCAGGAGTATCAAATTCAAATGCCTACCAGAAGAAAGACATTTGAAAATACTGTGCCATTTAGAGTTTTAAGTCATGGTTTTGCCCCCTCCCCAGCACACACACACACAGAAGCATCCTAGTAACTCAACATTAGCCTACCAGTTTTTGGTCCCAAATTCTTACCATATTCCAAGATTTTATAAAGATAATTATCTTAATCTCCTGAGCCAATATGAGCTACATGGGAACAAGAAATAGTTATTCAGGTCTTATTTCGTCCTTTGTGTGTCTGCCCCTGAATTTTCCATTTAACTTGGATTTATTACTAAGGCAGGTTTCATAACTAGTCATTAGAACATGTAGAGCGGTGGGTGCCTGACTAGAACCACAGGTAGATAGCACTTCTTTGTATTCACATTCCAATAGTACAGAATACCCTGAATTGACCCTTGTTCCATTCAGTTCCATTCAAATATGGTCATATGTCACATTTTTTTCCTCTTTATTTCACAGAGTTAATGACATTGCCCAGAATCATATGCAAGTAGGATTTTTTTCTCTTTTTATTTTCATGTATGAGCATAAACCAATGAGATTGTGATATGTGTAACTTGGTAAAGTATTCTGATAAATCAATAGGCTGGGGAATAGGCCCAGTTATTTTGAAATATGGAAGGTAATTCAGAAAAAAAAAAGAGAGAGCTTTTCAGAGTATGCATGTAGCCTGTGACTCACAGGTAGCACATAAATTTAGATATCCAAAGTCTCTCTTCATTAGAGTAAATATTTTCAAGAAAGGACTTCTTTTTAAATGGAACTGTATCCAGGCACCCCTAATAAAGTTCATCTTTACTGTTAGTAAAGGGGATGGATTTTCCTTCACCACCGCTATAGTACAGGTGCCTTATACATTTTAGCAGTGAGCCTCTTGGCTTTGTCTTATAAACTAAACTATTTGCCAGATCTGGGAGATTCCACACTTCATATGGCCAAGGCAAGGACAGGGATAATGGGATTTAGGAAACCTTGTCAAGACAGGATCCAGACTTTAAGGCTACTGTCTTGCTGCATGACCCTATATTGTTTGAAAGGAGCTAAATTTCACCCTTTTTTTTGTGTTCCTTGGTTAAGAATCCAAATCTCCCTGTGGAAACCCGGCACAGTTAAAGCAAAGGTCTAGTCGGAGAGCATGTGCCAACAGCACAGTAATGTCCGTCATTTTATCCTTACTGTGCAGCCCTGTAGTGCAACAAATGTTTTTTCCATATAGTAGAGTATTTCCCCAGAGATTTCTTGGAAAATTTCACAGAATTAATTGTATTTTAGAATGGGTTACACAATACATAACAAATAATTTCCAGCCTAAGCCAGGATGTGCAGGGTGACACTTCATAAATTATATAGATAGAATACAGTCTGAGGATATTACATGCTTTTGAAGTTTGAAATTAACAATATTGGATGGTCCCCTCCAAGATGAAGTTGTTTAAATTGTAAGACCTAAAAGAAATTTCATGTTAATTGAATGACATTTTTTTTAATTAATTCAGAAGCTAGTAGATGTTTACATATTTTTCCCCTTAGTGCTTCATTTCACTGTGATGAAATGACAGATAATTTACTTAAGCAGCTAAAATTATGGTTTAAGTATTCAAGTGTATACTTTAACAAAGAGAGAGAGAAAATGTAAAGACATGTTTCATAAAGTGGCTTAGTGATACTAGTTAGCTATAAATGATGTTTCTGTTAATAGGAAGAAAATAACTGAAAATGACATAGTCATTTTTGTTGTGGCATTGCATTAAATATTTTGCACATACCAAGAGTTGATATCTTTGATTGTCAATAATGTTGCTCTGTTAAAATCTAAACTTTTAGATCCAGATCCAGCAGTTAAAAAGATCCAGCAGTTAAAAAGAGTTCATTTTCTTGTAGACATTTATTTAATTCATTGTAAACACAATTTCATGTGAACCCAAAAACAAACATTTTCTGATTATGATAATGATTATGCAACAGGTTTACCAAAGCAGATGAATATGATACTGGAGACTAGAGTGATGATTAGTTATTGAGGAAAATCTTTCATCAGGATAGTGTGTAAACAGGCTACTTCCTTGCTGGCCCAATTCTGGGCTAGATTTCCACACTAATTGATTTTATCATTATTGGCACAGCTGAGTGTGAACAGAAGATTCACAGTCCAAGTGGCTTCATCACTAGTCCCAACTGGCCAGACAAGTACCCAAGCAGGAAAGAATGCACATGGGAAATCAGTGCAACTCCTGGTCATCGAGTAAAATTAGTAAGTGAGCGCACTGTTCTTTTTTCTGTTAAGCTGCCTGCCCATATCTTGCACAGCTAGTGCATGGAAATAAAATAAATAAAATGAATGTTTATTTAATTGAATTGAATTAGTAGGCAGATGGGAAAGACTTTCTTTCTTATGTTTTCCTACTAACACTAAATAAATTCCTGATTTCCTAGATCAAGGTGATAGTAATGGTAGCCATGTAGTTCTTGTACAGTCTTCTTATCCTGGATGGGATGCTTTAAAAGGCATTACCAAAATTACTACAAAACAATATGTTCTACTTCCTAATATGTTATTGAAATAATGTTTCCAAATGGAGATATAAATGAAGGAACAAAAATATCAGAAATTCAGCAAGAAAGCAATAAGTATTCACTTCAATGCAGCATAGTAAATTCTATCAGTTATGTCAATTCTATATGACTCATATACAAAGCATATGTATTTTTATAATAAAACTAATTTTGTCTTATGGTTTATGGAATATTATTTTTGCATAATGTAGTTGCCCTCTTTAGATGAGTACCGTTATCATTAGACTTCTTCCAAATTCAAATATGAATGTAATATATGTCCTCTCTCCTGTATTCTATGAACCTTGCATTCTGTCCTGGTCATCTGACAGTACATCTTAAATTTCATTATAGGCTACAGAATACTTGAAGAGTATACTTTAAAGAAATAGAATCATAGGAATATAGAAATTTTAACAATTTTCTGAAATATGCTGTTGTCAAAAGCAGGAAGGAATGCCAACTAACAAAGTTCAGGACAGTCTAACAAGAACCATAACAAAGGACAAGAAATTGTCTTGAGAATGAGGCTACCAGTCCACTGTAGCTTACTGGACCAGTCCAGTTAATTTTGAAAGTCTGTTTGAACCCTTTCCTTCAGTGGGTTTTTTTGGCCAATAAAGACATCTTATTCATATGCAACATAATAATAATGTTATTAGAGACTGTCACTGAGATATTCATATTCCTATTATGGAGTTCCTTCCAATCACCGTATTTGTAAGATATCAGTATATGACTTTTTGAAAAGAGACATCAATTCATTTCAGCCACTCTTTGGAAGGATGCTAGGTGCTAAGATAACAGCACTGTAGGATTTGATTGCTTTCCAGTCCCGTTGAAGACCCTGACTGAGATGATCACTCTCTGAAGCTTATGGGCTGAGATGCAAAGGCTGCATTCTTTTCCGCAATGCAGTAGCTAAGGCAGTTGGGAAAATGGATTTTCCTGAAGACTTTTGTGTGTGTGTGTACATCCAAGTTTCATCTGGTATCATATTCCTTCTCCCTGAAGAATTTCTTTTTATATTGTGTGTAGAGTAAGTCTGTGCAGAGTATGTCTTTTATACCCAAAGATATTTTCATTGGGTATAAAATTCTAAGATAGCAATTTTGTTTTCTCAGCTACACTTTAAATACCTGACTCCACTACTTTCTGTCCTTCATGGTTTTTAATGTCTGTGGTAAATCTTAATTTTATTCCTGTGGAAATAATTATTCTTTTCTCTGATGGCTGCCTTCAACATTTTTTTATCAGCACTTTGAATATAATGTATCTGGGAGTGTGTGTGTGTGTGTGTGTGTCCGTCTGTCTATCTGTTTAGTAATTTATCCTTCTGAGAAATCTTTGAATTTCTTGCATCTATGTTGTGATGACTGCCATGAATTTTTGAAAACTCTTGACCATTATTTCTTGACAAACTCCTCCTGCATTATTGTCTCTCTTCTTCTGGGATTCAAATTACACATATGTGAGATTGCTTCATACTATCCCATAACTCTTGAATTCTGTTATTTTTTTGCCACTCTTTTTGTTTTTAAGCTTGGGTTATTTCTATGGGCCGATCTTCAAGTTCAATGATTGTCTATTCAGTTGTCTTAAGTCTACTTATGAGTTTGACAGAGGTATTCTTTATCTCCCTTATCATGTTTTTTTATTTCTTGAATTTCCATTTGATTTTTTAGTAGAGTTCCTGTGTATTAGTCTGCTTAGGTGGCCATAACAAAATACCACAAACTGAGTGGCTAAAACAACAAAAATGTATTTTCTCACAGATCTGGAGGCTAGATGTTCAATATCAAGGGACTGTGGGGACTGGTGTCTGGTGAGGCCCCTTTTCCTGACTTGTAGATGGCTGCTTTATCACTGTGTCCTCACTTGGCCTTTCCTCTGTGGGTACATATGGAGAGAGAGAGACAGAGAGAGAGAGACAGAGAGAGAGAGTGCATGCTCTGGTGTCTCTTCATCTTCTTATAAGGACATTAGCCCTGTGGGATCTGGCCTCACCCTTATGACCTCATTTAACCTTGATTACCTCCTTAAAGGACCTGTCTCCTAATGCAATCACATTGAGTTTAGGGCTTCAATGCATGTGTTTGGCCAGGATGCACAATTCAATTCATAACACCATCTCTGCTGAAATTTCTCATTTGATAGATTAAACATAGGGATCATGTTTGAGTCTGCTCTGTTGATTATTTTCTCTATTAACACTGTGCTTTTCTTCTTGCCTTTTTGTGTGTCATGTAATTTTTGATTAAACATCAGACATTTTGTGTTTAACAGTAGAGACTTTATGTCTGGAAATGGTTACATCTCTTCTGTTAGGCTGTTAGTGAATGTGTGTATATGGGAAGGGATGTTGTTGAGTGAATATAGTCAGTAATTAGCTGAGTTTGGGTTGTCTTGTTCCTATGATTACCTTCAGTGAACCATTGGCTTTAATTCCTTTCTCTTAGATTGAAGGCTGGAATTTCAGATGCATTTTCTCAATGTTTCTCCTTTACCTTTAGCTTCTGCTTTCATCTCTATCACAAATTGTATCCCTCTTCACACTTTTTTCCCTCAACCAGTGATAGACTGCAGTTACACACTGCTTGGTGCTTGGTAGTCTGGTGGTGAGGACAAGGGGTTCTCTACCTTAGACAGGATCTGTTTCTAGGTCTTAGAAATAGCCTTTCTCAGTGGTCCTGCCTCTTCTCTTCCTGGCAGCCAAACTCCATCTATCTCTGGTTGGTCTTCTATGGGAGAGTTTCTTTTCCCTCTCCCAGTTGTAGCAGGTCCCTGATATTATTGGTGTAGGCTCCTGAGTCCAAGACTTCCCCAGGGTTGGAAGTGTTATTTGTTTGTTTAAGCTTTCCTGTGGCTACAGTGGGTCTGCCCTGGTGGTGACAGGTTTTCTGCTCCTCCCCCAGAGGCTTATTTTATTTTCCAGAGAAAGGTTGCAACAGGACTTCATGCTTTTCTCCCAGCAGTGACCACTTCCCCCTCCAAGCCTGCAACACCAAGAAAGGTACTTGCCTAACTCCTACTCTTCCCACAGTCTTTCTCATGAGCAGGAGATTGAAGTCCATGGAGAAGAGCCTGCAAGTGGGTGCAAACTCCTGTGTCTACAGCTCCTAGAGTGCTATACTCTAGTCCATAGCTGACCTTTACAATACATTACAATTGTAGCTGAATGCATCTAACCTAGTTATATGGCGCCCAGCATCTCTTCTAGCTGTAGTCTGTCACTGGTGACATGCTCGTGTCTCATCTCTCCTTGGCAGGGGCTGAGAGTCAGTGGATTTGATACTACTTGGTTGACTAGTGACTTTGGCTCTTTGATGTGTTCAGCAAAGTTTTTTACTTGACATAGGTTTTCTTGCTAGGGTAGAAGGAACACTAGTCCCAGCTTTCTATATCCAAGGGGAAATAGAATTCCTAATATACCTTAACTCGAAAAAATGTCAATAATTTATTTTTTCTCAATTATATACCTTTCAGTTTATTGAGCATCCCTTTCAACTCTAAGACAGTCTGCTTCTTTACAAATTACAGGCAAATATTCCACTTGAAGATCAGGAGAGTCTGTTCAACAATGGTCATACCTGCTAGCATCCTAAGAAGATAATTTTTAGAAGGAAAGGAGCTTTAATGCTACTATTGATCTTTGTTTTAAGTATTTGACTTTGTGATCTTTGTAGAAGTAGTTACAGTCTAAGCCAGAATATTAGCAGGCATCAGAATTAACCTGGAAGACTTGTTAAAACACATTTTTGCCACTCCAAGTTTTCTGAATCAGAGCGTAATATTGATTCCACTCTCTTATTTCATTAATCATGTTTATATAAAACCTGACTCACAATATCACTCTAACAATCAGGATCAGTAGAAAGTGTGTTGTAACAGATTAGCTACCAACTTCAAGTGATATTTTAGTTCTATACTTTTTAACTCTTACCATTTTGACATTATTGTTGCTTACGTTTACCATTTTTGTCTCCCTGCTTGTAATACAAGTGTTAATGAATCTTACCTACTTTAAAACTGAAACCACTATCTGTTACGGATCTCAGCCAATGGACATTTGGCCAGCACTGTTTGTAATATTCAAACGATTCAATTACCTACCTATGTGTTTTGACATTTATTATACAGGAGATTTGATCAAGAAGATATATTGTTTAAAATAAATGCATTTTGTTTGGTTTCTTTAGGATCCTTAATTTTCATGGAGGAACTTGAACCCAAACTAAATTTGGAAAATAGATTCCAGGGAAACTTGGAAAATTCTGAAATCTATTAATCCTGTTAGGTCAAGAGCTGCTGATAGATACTCAGTTCTAAGCTAGTTTCTTTATAGGCCAAGGCAAAAAAGAAAAGGCAAAGAAAAGATTTGGTGTCCCTGTGTGTGCCATGGAGCTTTCTTTACAACTCATATTTACTCCTCTTACCTTAGGCTGTGTGGAAAAATAAGAAAACATTTCTAAATATTTTACCTATTCATACAGAAGCAAAGAAAAGGAAATTGTCCCTGAAGACACTTCCATGACATATTTTTTTAAAACACCTTGTTTATGAATTTTGAGAATCTTACTGTTCTTTCTAACCCAGATATTCCTTTAACTTAACATAGAGTTGTATTGAGTGACATGCAAGTAGTGGCTTATAGGTATAAGCAAGCCTCTTTCACTGCATCTGAGATAACCATTATTTTAGTGAATTTGGTTTATTTGTAAGACTACAAATGAATATTACTTAGGTTACTTAGATAATCTTGCCATTATGGAATATGAGAGGAATTACAATAAAATTCAGTGCCCTTTGTGAGATATAAGCATTCTTGTGCATAGTATTTATTTACCATAGTGTGGTTATCTATATCTAGTGTACAATAATTATGTGTAAGGACTGAACTATCAGTAGTGGTAGTTTATTACTGATTTATGGAAATTTAAGACTTCTGGCATTAATATGCAATTATTACCTTTTATGCACTGTTCTAGTTATCTACTGCTTCGTAATAAGCTAACCCAAAACTTCATGACTTAAAACAAGAACCATTTTATAATATCCCATGGTTTTGTGGGGAAGAGGTCATGATTTGAGTAATGCTTTGCTGACAATTCTTCAGTTGCCCATGGCGTTGATTGAGGTCAGTAAGTGATATTCACCTGGGGCATGGTCTGTTGGGAGGGTCACGTTGGCTTTAATTTTATGTCTGTCACCTTGGTAGGGAGGGCTAGAAGGCTGACTTAGCTGGGACAACCAGAGCACCTACACATGACCATTCTAGCATGGTGGTCTCAGGGGAACCATACGCTTTACATGGAAGTTCTGGATCCCCAAAAAGAGTGTTCCAAGAGGCCTAGGGGAATACCTAAGTAGCTCCTGAACATTACCTCTATGCATTCTATGGTAAAGCAAATCAAAAAAGCTAACCAGTATTGAAGGGGAAGAATATTAGACTTCATGACTCAATGGGAGAAGTAGCAAAGAATGTGTAGCCATCTTTAATCCCACACATGCATTTAAGTGTATGAGACAGCATATATTTGGGAAAGTAAAGATGACACAAATGAGTTACTGCCTATACTCTCCTGAGTAGTTTTCTCTAGGCAAAGTCCAGAATGTGCAGTCAGAATACTGTTAGGTTGTAGTATACCACCTAGTATACAAACAGGAAATATTTAAAGGTAATTTTTTTCTAATTCAATACTAAATTCTATCCAGTAATATAAAATAGCAATTTGAATATAATAATAACATAAATTATGTCTATACATAATGAACATAATCATCAATTTTTGTCTTAAGTCATGAATTCCCTATTATAAAGCAAAATATGAAAATCAAGTAGAATTGTGTGTATGAGTCAATATAGTGGTTCTTGAGGATTTTTTGCATTCTTGTATATACCTTCTCTTATCTTTATAAGACCCTGGAATATTACCTTCATATAAATGCAGTAAGCTAGGGAGCTGGGATCCAGAGACCCTGGGAGTGTCATTTTTAAAAATTCTAAAATAGTCACTCTCTCATATGAAATTCTACAAGTGAAAATATGAATGTTCTTAAGTTTTCCATTTCTTGAAAATGCTCTCCAAATTGTAAAATGTAGCTTGGGCACATTTGTATCTCTTAAAACTGTACTTAGGCTAAGACTGTGTGTATAGTTCCCAATGGTTTCAAAGTCGTATCTTGTATATTACCTGAAGTTGATGTCATAAATGACAGTTATAGATAAGGAAGCAGTCCCAGGCATTTAGATGACTTGGAAAGTTTATAAAGGTAGTAGGAGTCTAACTACCTTCAAGCCCAAGCATTCTGTCTCTACATAAAAATCTGATTTTTCCTTACAGCATCCTGCATCAGAGAAGAAAGAGATCCATAATTGCTGTGTACACTTATGCAATAATTTAAATGGAAAATAATCATATTTCCTAATATGATTAGGAAAATTTGTTAGAATAACATCCTAACAAAATTACAATGATTAAATATACGATTAAACAGATATACAGCAGAGACTTCTGTCTAGATCCTAGCACTTCTACTTACTAGTTGTGTTATCTTGGGAAGATACTTATCATTTTAAAACCTTGATTTCTTCATCTGGAAATTGAAGCTGCTGTTTACAAATTTTGTGTGTATACAAAATGAACTTGTATACAATGTATTTGGCACAGTGCTTTATTAAGTGCCAATAAATGCTGCTGTATGATATCATAATAATAATCATAATTATGATAATAATCTAAAATTTTTTATTTTTATTGAAAATTCAACCATGATCAAGTTTTTGTGTAGCCTTATAAATTTGAAATTCAATCCTTAGTGATCCACTGATTGTTTAGTAGCATATTGTTTAGCTTCCATGTGTTTGTGTTTTTTGTAGTTTTTTTCATATAATTGGTTTCTAGTCTCAAAGTGTTGTGATCTGGAAACATGCTTGATATGATTTCAGTTTTCTTAAATTTACTGAGACTTGTTTTGTAGGCTAGCATGTGACCTATCCTGGAGAATGTTCCATGTGCACTTGAAAAGAATGTGTTCTGTGGCTTTCAAATGGAGTGTTCTCTACATATCTATTAAGTTCAGCTGCTCTAATGGGTCATTTAAGGCCAGCGTTTCCAGATTCATTTTCTGTCTGGATGATCTGTCCGGGTGATCTGTCCATTGATGTAAGTGAGGTGTTAAAGTCCCCTACTATTATTGGGTTACTGTCAATTTCTCCCTTTATGTCTGTTCGTATTTGCTTTCTATATTCAATATTTAGGTGCTCCTATGCTGGGTGCCTGTATATTCACAATTGTTATATCTTCTTCTTGGATTGATCCCTTCATCATTATGTAGTGTCTTTGTCTCTTGTAACAGTCTTTATCTTAAAGTCTATTTTGTCTGCTATAAGTATTGCTACTCTGGCTTTCTTTTGATTTCCATTTGCATGGAATACTTTTTTCCATCCCCTCACTTTATATGTGTGCCTATTTTTTTTTTTTTTGGCCATGCCACATGGCTCTCAGGATCTTAATTCTCTGACACACACCCCCTTCAGTGGAAGCACAGAGTCCTAGCCACTGGACCACCAGGGAATTCTCAGTCTATGTGTGTCTTTAGATCGGAAGTTATTCTCCTGTAGGCAGCAAATATATGGGTCCTGTTTTGGTATCCATTCAGTGACTCTGTGTCTTTTGGCTGGAGCAATTAGTCTATTTACATTTAAGGTAATTATTGATATGCATGTTTTGTTGCCACTTTGTTAATGGTCTTGGGGTTGTTTTTGTTGGTCTTTTTTTTTCTTCCTTTTTCCCTTCTCTTGTCATTTGATGACTGTGTTTAGTATTATGTTTTTAAAGTCCTTTTCCTTTTTTTGTGTGCACATCTATTATAGATTTTTGGTTTGCAGTTACCACAGGTTTTTTTTTATAGCAGTCTATGTATATATGTGATTGTTTTAATTTGCTGATCTCTTAATTTCAAATGCATTTTAAAATCCCTGCATTTGTACTCTCCTCCCATAATGATTACTGTTTTGGGTATCATATTTTATGTCTAATTCTTTTGTGTATTCCTTAACTGCTTGCTCTGAATACAGGTGATTTTACTAGTTTTGTCTTTTAACCTCCTTACTAGCTTGTATGTGTATGATTTCCTACCTTTGCTGTATGTTTGCCTTTACTGGTGAACTTTTTCATTTTGTAATTTTCTTGTTTCTAATTGTGGTCTTTTCTTTTTTGCCTAGACAGGTTCCTTTAACATTTGTTGTGAAGCTGGTTTGGTGGTGCTGAATTCTTTTAGCTTTTCTTGTCTGTAAAGTTTTTGATTTCTCCATCAAATCTGAACAAGAACCTTGCTGGGTAGAGAATTCTTGGGTGGAAATTTTTCTCTTTCATCACTTTAAATATACTGTGCCACTGCCTTCTGGCCTGCAGAGTTTCTGCTAAAAAAAATCAGCCAATAGTCTTACGGGAGTTCCCTTGTATGTTATTTGTTGTTTTTCCCTTTCTACTTTTAATATTCTCTATCTTTTTGTCATTTTTTTTTAACATCTTTACTGGAGTATAATTTCTTCACAATGGTGTGTTAGTTTCTGCTTTATAACAAAGTAAATCAGTTATACATATACATATGTTCCCATATCTCTTCCCTCTTGTGCCTCCCTCCCTCCCACCCTCCCTATCCCACCCCTCTAGGTGGTCACAAACCACCAAGCTGATCTCCCTGTGCTATGTGGCTGCTTCCCACTGGCTATCTATTTTACCTTTGGTAGTGTATATATGTCCATGCCACTCTCTCACTTTATCCAAGGTTACCCTTCCCCCTCCCCATATCCTCAAGTCCATTCTCTAGTAGGTCTGTGTCTTCATTCCCATCTTACCCCTAGTTTCTTCATGACCTTTTTTTTTCTTACATTCCATACAAATGTGTTAGCATACAGTATTTGTCTTTCTCTTTCTGACTTTCTTCACTCTGTATGACAGACTCTAGGTCCACCCACTTCACTACAAATAAGGCAATTTCATTTCTTTTTATGGCTGAGTAATATTCCATTGTGTATATGTGCCACATTTTCTATATCCATTCATCTGTTGATGGACAGTTAGGTTGCTTCCATGTCCTGGCTATTGTAAATAGAGCTGAAATGAACATTGTGGTACATGACTCTTTTTAAATTATGGTTTTCTCAGGGTATATGCCCAGTAGTGAGATTGTTGGGTCGTATGGTAGCTCTACTTTTAGTTTCTTAAGGAACGTCCATACTGTTCTCCATAGTGGCTATATCAATGTACATTCACACCAACAAAGCAAGAGTGTTCCCTTTTCTCCACACCCTCTCCAGCATTTATTGTTTGTATGTTTGTTGATGATGGCCATTCTGACCGTTGTAAGATGATATATCATTGTAGTTTTGATTTGCATTCCTATAATGATTAATAAGGTTGAGCATTCTTTCATGTGTTTGTTGGCAATCTGTATATCTTCTTTGGAGAAACGACTATTTAGGTATTGTGCCCGTTTTTGGATTCGGTTGTTGGCTTTTTGTTATTGAGCTGCTTGTAAATTTTGGAGATTAATCCTTTGTCAGTTGCTTCATGTGCAAATATTTCTGCCCATTCTGAGGGTTGTCTTTTGGTCTTGTTTATGGTTTCCTTTGCTGTGCAAAAGCTTTAAAGTTTCATTAGGTCCCATTTGTTTATTTTTGGTTTTATTTCCATTTCTCTACGAGGTGGGTCAAAAAGGATCTTGCTGTGATTTTTGTCATAGAGTGTTCTGCCTATGTTTTCCTCTAAGAATTTGACAGTGTCTGGCCTTACATATAAGTCTTTAATCCATTTTGAGTTTATTTTTGTGTATGGTGTTAGGGAATGTTCTAATTTCATACTTTTACATGTACCTGTCCAGTTTTCCCAGCACCACTTATTGAAGAGGCTGTCTTTTCTCCACTGTATATTCTTGCCTCCTTTATCAAAGATAAGGTGACCATAGGTGTGTGGGGTTTACCTCTGGGCTTTCTATCCTGTTCCATTGATCTATATTTCTGTTTTTGTGCCAGTACTATATTGTCTTGATTACTGTAGCTTTGTAGTATAGTCTGGAATCAGGGAGCCTGATTCCTCCAGCTCCTTTTTTGGGTCTCAAAATTGCTATGACTATTCGGGGTCTTTTGTGTTTCCATACAAATTGTGAAAATTTTTGTTCTAGTTCAATGAAAAATGCCAGTGGTAGTTTCATAGGGATTGCATTGAATCTGTAGATTGATTTGGGGAGTAGAGTCATTTTCACAATGTTGATTCTTCCAATCCAAGAACATGGTATATCTCTCCATCTATTTGTATCATCTTTAATTTCTTTCATCAGTGTCTTATAATTTTCTGCATACAGGTCTTTTGTCTCCTTAGGTCGGTTTATTCCTAGATGTTTTATTCTTTTTGTTGCAATGGTAAATGGGAGTGTTTTCTTAATTTCACTTTCAGACTTTTCATCATTAGTATATAGGAATGCAAGAGACATCTGTGCATTAATTTTGTATCCTGCTACTTTACCAAATTCATTGATTAGCTCTAATAGTTTTCTGGTAGCATCTTTAGGATTCTCTATGTATAGTATCATGTCATCTACAAACAGTGACAGTTTATTTCTTCTTTTCTGATTTGGATTCCATTTATTCCCTTTTCTTCTCTGATTGCTGTGGCTAAAACTTCCAAAACTATGTTGAATAATAGTGGTGAGAGTGGGCAACCTTGTCTTGTTCCTGATCTTAGTGGAAGTGCTTTCAGTTTTTCACCATTGAGGATGATGTTGGCTGTGGGTTTGTCATATATGGCCTTCATTAGGTTGAGGAAAGTTCCCTCTATGCCTACTTTCTGCAGGTTTTTTATCATAAATAGGTGTTGAATTTTGTCGAAAGCTTTCTCTGCATCTATTGAGAGGATCATACAGTTTTTCTCCTTCAATTTGTTAATATGGTGTATCACGTTGATTGATTTGCATATATTGAAGAATCCTTGCATTCCTGGAATAAATCCCACTTGATCATGGTGTATGATACTTTATAGTGCTGTTGGATTCTGTTTGCTAGTACTTTGTTGAGGATTTTTGCATCTATTTTCATCAGTGATATTGGCCTGTAGTTTTCTTTCTTTGTGACATCTTTGTCTGATTTTGGTATCAGGGTGATGGTGGCCTCGTAAAATAGATTGGGAGTGTTCCTTCCTCTGCTATATTTTGGAAGAGTGTTAGCTCTTCTCTAAATGTTTGATAGAATTTGCCTGTGAAGCCATATGGTCAGGGGCTTTTGTTTATTGGAAGATTTTTAATCACAGTTTCAATTTCAGTGCTTGTGATTGGTCTGTCATATTTTCTATTTCTTCCTGGTTCAGTCTCGGCAGGTAGTGCATTTCTAAGAATTTGTCCATTTCTTCCAGGTTGTCCATTTTATTGGCATAGAGTTGCTTGTAGTAATCTCTCATGATCCTTTGTATTTCTGCATTGTCAGTTGTTACTTCTCCTTTTTCATTTCTAATTCTATTGATTTGAGTCTTTTCCCTTTTTTTCTTTGTAAGTCTGGCTAATGGTTAATCAATTTTGTTTATCTTCTCAAAGGACCAGCTTTTAGTTTTACTGATCTTTGTTATCATTTCCTTCATTTCTTTTTCATTTATTTCTGATCTGATCTTTATGATTTCTTTACTTCTGCTAACTTTGGGGGATTTTTTTAGTTCTTCTTTCTCTAATTGCTTTAGGTGCAAGGTTAGGTTGTTTATTCGAGATGTTTCCTGTTTCTTCAGGTAGGATTGTATTGCTATAAACCTCCCTCTTAGAACTGCTTGCACTGCATCGCATAGGTTTGGGGTCATTGTATTTTCATTGTTATTTGTGTCTAGGTATATTATGATTTCTTCAGTGATCACTTCATTATTAAGTAGTGTATTGTTTAGCCTCCATGTGTTTGTATATTTTACAGCTCTTTTACTGTCTTTCATATCTAGTCTAATAGCGTTGTGGTCAGAAAAGATACTTGATACGACTTCAACTGCTTAAATTTATCAAAGCTTGATTTGTGACACAAGATATGATCTATCCTGGAGAATGTTCCATGAGCACTTGAGAAAAATGTGTATTCTGTTGTTTTTGGATGGAATGTCCTATAAATATCAATTAAGTCCATCTTGTTTAATGTATCATTTAAAGCTTGTGTTTCCTTATTTATTTTCATTTTGGATGTCCTGTCCATTGGTGAAAGTGGGGTGTTAAAATCCCATACTATGAAAGTGTTACTGTCGATTTTCCCTTCTATGGCTGTGTGTATATACCTTATGTATTGATGTGCTCATATGTTGGGTGCATAAATATTTACAATTGTTATATCTTCTTCTTGGATCGATCCCTTGATCATTATGTAGTGTCTTTCTTTGTCTCTTGTAACAGTCTTTATTTTAAAATCTATTTTCTGTGATATGAGAATTGCTACTCTAGCTTTCTTTTGATTTCCATTTGCATGGAATACCTTTTTCCATCCCCTCACTTTCAGTCTGTATGTGTCCCTAGGTCTGAAGTGGGTCTCTTGTAGACAGCATATATATGGGTCTTGTTTTTGTGTCCATTCAGCCAGTCTGTGTCTTTTGGTGGGAGCATTTAATCCATTTACATTTAAGGTAATAATTGATATGTATGTTCCTATTCCCATTTTCTTAATTGTTTTGGGTTTGTTATTGTAGGTCTTTTCCTTCTCTTGTGTTTCTTGCCTAGAGAAGTTCCTTTAGCATTTGTTGTAAAGCTGGTTTTGTGGTTCTGAACTCTCTCAGCTTTTCCTTGTCTGTAAAAGTGTTAATTTCTCCATCAAATCTGAATGAGATCCTTCTTGGCTAGTGTAATATTGGTTGTAGGTTTTTCCCCTTTATCACTTTAAATATGTCCTGACAGTCCCTTCTGGCTTGCAGAGTTTCTGCTGAAAGTTCAGCTGTTAACCTTATGGGATTCCCTTTTGTGTTATTTGTGGTTTTTCCCTTGCTGCTTTTAAAATGTTTTCTTTGTATTTAATTTTTGATAGTTTGATTAATATGTGTCTTGGCATGTTTCTTCTTGGATTTATCTTGTATGGGACTCTCTGTGCTTCCTGGACTTGATTTACTATTTCCTTTCCCATATTAGGGAAGTTTTCAACTCTAATCTCTTCAAAGATTTGCTCAGTCCCTTTCTTTTTCTCTTCTTCTTCTGGGACCATTATAATTCAAATATTGGTGTGTTTAATGCTGTCACAGACATCTCTGAGGCTGTCCTCAGTTCCTTTCATTCTTCTTTCTTTATTCTGCTCTTCAGTAGCTATTTTCACTATTTTATCTTCCAGGTCACTTATCCGTTCTTCTACCTCAGTTATTCTGCTATTGATCCCTTCTAGAGTAGTTTTAATTTCATTTATTGTGTTGTTCATTGTTGCTTGTTTCCTCTTTAGTTCTTCTAGGTCCTTGTTAAATGTTTCTTGCATTTTCTCTATTCTATTTCCAAGATTTTGGATCATCTTTAGTATCATTATTCTGAATTCTTTTTCAGGTAGACTGCCTATTTCCTCTTCATTTGTTAGGTTTGGTGCGTTTTTATCTTGCTCCTTCATCTGCTGTGTGTTTTTCTGTCTTCTCATTTTGCTTATCTTACAGTGTTTGGTGTCCCATTTTCGCAGGCTGCAGGTTCGTAGTTCCCATTGTTTTTGGTGTCTGCCCACAGTGGCTAAGGTTGATTCAGTGGGTTGTGTAGGCCTCCTGATGGAGGTGACTAGTGCCTGTGTTCTGGTGGATGAGGCTGGATCTTGTCTTTCTAGTGGGCAGGTCCATGTCTGGTGGTGTGTTTTGGGGAGTCTGTGACCTTATGATTTTAGGCAGCCTCTGTGCTAATGGATGGGGCTGTGTTCCTGTTTTGCTAGTTGTTTGGCATATGGTGTCCAGCACTGTAGCTTGCTGGTTGTTGCGTGAAGCTGGGTCTTGGTGTTGAGATGGAGATCTTTGTGAGATTTTTGTCATTTGGTATTACATGGTGCTGGGAGGTCTCTTTTGGATGAGTGTCCTGAAGTTGGCTCTCCCATGTCAGAGGCACAGTACTGACTACTGGCTGCAGCCCCAAGAGCCTTTCATCCACACGGCTCAGAATAAAAGGGAGAAAAATTGGAAAGAAAGAAAGAAACAACGAGTATAAAATAAAATAAAATAAAGTAAGATAAAATAAAATGAAGTTATTAAAATAAAAAATAGTTATGAAAAAAAAATTTAATGTAAAAAAAAAGAAAAAAAGAACGGACGGACAGAATTGTAGGACAAATGGTGAAAGCAAAGCTATACAGACAAAATCTCATACAGAAGCATACACATACACACTCACAAAAAGAGGAAAAGGGGAAAAAATAATATATCTTGCTCCCAAAGTCCACATCCTCAATTTGGGATGTTTCATTGTCTATTCAGTTCTTGCACAGATGCAGCGTACATCAAGTTGATTTTGGAGATTTAATCCGCTGCTTCTGAGGCTGCTGGGAGAGATTTCCCTTTCTCTTCTTTGTTCGCACAGCTCCTGGGGCTCAGCTTTGGATTTGGACCCGCGTCTTCGTGTAGGTCTCCTGAGGCCATCTGTTCTTCACTCAGACAGGATGAGGTTAAAGGAGCAGCTGATTCAGGGGCTCTGGCTCACTCAGGCTGAGGGGAGGGAGGAGTACAGATGTGGGGTGAGCCTGTGGTGGCAGAGGCTGGCGTGACGTTGCACCAGCCTGATGCTCACTGTGCGTTCTCCTGGGGAAGTTGTCCCTGGATCACAGCACCCTGGCAGTGGCAGGCTGCACAGACTCCCGGGAGGGGTGGTGTGGATAGTGACCTGAGCCCACACACAGGCTTCTTGGTGGCTGCAGCAGCAGCCTTAACGTCTCATACCTGTCTCTGGGGTCCGCGCTGATAGCCCCTGCTGGCGCCCGTCTCTGGAGCTCTTTTAAGCAGTGCTCTTAAACCCCTCTCCTCGTGCACCAGGAAAAAAAGAGGCAAGAAAAAGTCTCTTGCCTCTTAGGCAGGTCCCGAGTGTTGCCTGGACTCCCTTCCAGCTAGCTGTGGTGCACTAGCCCCCTTCAGGCTGTGTTCACACCACCAACATCTGTCCTCTCCCTGCACTCCGACCGAAGCCTGAGCCTCAGCTCCCACCCCCCGCCCGCCCCGGTGGGTGAGCAGACAAGTCTCTCAGGCTGGCGAGTGCTAGTTGGCACCTATCCTCCATGCGGGAATCTCTCTGCTTTGCCCTCCCTGTGGCTTCACTCTCCTCTGCGGTTCCAAAGCTTTCCCCCTCCACCACCCACAGTCTCCACCTGCAAAGGGGCTTCCTAGTGTGTGGAAACCTTTCCTCCTTCACAGCTCCCTCCCACTGGTGCAGGTCCCATCCCTATTCTTTCGTCTCTGTTTTTTCTTTTTTCTTTTGCCTTACCCAGGTATGTGGGGAGTTTCTTGCCTTTTGGGAGGTCTGAGGTCTTCTGCCAGTGTTCAGTAGGTGTTCTATAGGAGCAGTTCCACGTGTATATTTCTGATGTATCTTGTGGGGAGTAAGGTGATATCCGCATCTTACTCTTCCGCCATCTTCTCAAGACCCCCTTTTTGTCATTTTAATTACAATGTGTTGGAGTGTTTGGTGTGTTCCTCTTTGGATTAATCTTATATGTGACTCTGCACTTCCTGGACTTGTATGACTGTTTTATTTCCCATGTTAGGGAAGTTTTCAGCTATTATGTCTTAAAATTCATTATCAGACCCATTTTCTTCTCCTTCTGAGAGTGTAATGCAAATATTAGTACACTTGATGTTGTTCCAGGGGTCTCTTAAACTGTCCTCATTTCTTTTCATTCTTTTTTCTTTTCTCTGTTCATCCGCAGTAATTTCCACTACTCTGTCTTCCAGCTTGCTGATCTGTTTCTCTATCAATTAGTCTACACTTTATTCCTTCTAGTGTATTTTTCATTTCAGTTATAATATTTTTCATCTCTGTTTGGCTGTTCTAACTCCTTGTTTAAACCTTCTAACCTCATTTTTTGCATCATTCTCCTCCCAAGTTCTTTGATTATCTTTACAATCACTACCTTGAACCCTCTCTCATGTAGATTGCCTAGATCCACTTCATTTAGTTCTTCTGGGGTTTTCATTTTTTTCCTTCATGGAACACGTTCCTCTGTCACTTCATTTTGCCTAAGTTGCTGTTTTTATTTTTATGTATCTAGTAGGTTGGTTATGTTTCCTCATCTTGGAGAAGGGGACTTTTGCAGATGCCCTATGTGTCCCAGCAGTGTGCTCCCTTCTTGTCACCCAAGCTATATGCTCTAGGAGTTCTCCCTATTAGGCCTGCATGGGTCCTTCAGTTGTGGCAGGCTGACTATGTGGGTGGACTATTAGGCTTTTTTGGCCCCTGGTCTCGTTGGTTGCTTAGACCTGCCTTGTGTGGAGGCTGCCAGCTCCTGGTTTGTGGGGCCTGGTCACAAGGCAGCTAGCTGCAGAACCCCGGGGGATCCCAAGACTAGTGCTGGCTCACTAATGGGAAGAGTTAGGGTACATAAGACTCCAGGGCTGTTGCCCACACACTGGTGGGTGAAACCAAGTCCTGGTGTTAGTGCTGGACTACTGGAAGGCAGAATCAGGTTCTGGAGTCTGGTTACAGGGCCCAGGAGTCCCAGAGCTGATATAAGATCACTAGTGGGAGGGGTGGGGGCAGTTCCTGAAACAAAGGTGGGTACTGGGTCTGGAGTGTTCTGGAGTTCGTGTTGGCCTGCTACTGGGCAGGGTCAGTGCCCAGCTTGTCCCAGGGCAGGGTCTGGCCTGCTGTGGGCAGGTTAGGTCCACAGGTTATGGGATTGTGGTTTTCTTACATCTGTTTTCTGCTCCCTGGTGGGTGAGGCTGATCCAGAGGCTACGCCCGGCTTCCTGGGGGACAGCACTAGGGCCCAGGGGATTCTGAAGCTGGTGCCTTCTCACTGGTGGGTAGAGCTGGGTCCTGGCCATCTACTGGGCAGGGCTGTGTCTAATGGGCTGTGGACTCAGGAGGTCTTTAGGCAGCCTGTCTGTTGCTGGGTGAGGCCAGTCAATGCACAAATGAATGGACATGGTTGTGTTCCAGTAAAAGTTTAATTACAAAAAAGCAGGCTTCAAGCCAGATTTCCTCTATGGGACTTAGTTTCTTGACTGAGCTAATAAAGTTATGGATAAAAGAGTTTGAAATCATTCAGTTATAAGTGTTTGTCCTCATTTCTCCTGAGAATCAGAGGGTGAAAATATTTGGCCTTACTTTCTATGGTAGGCAGAATAATGCTCCCCATCCCCCAAAGATGACCTTGTCCTAGTCCCCAGAAAAGTGTGTTGTATTGAGTCACTAAGTATGTGTTAATTTGCTAGAGCAGCAATAGGAAACTAATATATTTGCCTTGTTTTTAGAGTGTGTATCTGTGTGTGTGTCTGTGTGTGTGTTTAATCATGAGATGCTAAATGCATGGTAACAGTTTTAAAGTAAAAGAAACCTTGGTTGAAAGATACTTGGAAAAAGTCTTCCTACTAGAAGAGGGATAAAGTTCTGAATGAATAAAGGGATAAAGTTCTATCATTCCTGGCTTCACCCTGTCTTGGTTCTGAGAGGCTCAACTGATCATTAAATTTCTGGTACTTTTTTCATATTCTGAATTACTCTTCATTAAAAACAAAATAAAACAAATGAAACAGAAATAAAGTTCTAGGCATAAGAGCACACAACAATAGGCTAATACAGTTATGTCATTTTTATTTTATTTATCATATCCTAAAGCTTTGCTAAGTTATATAGCTGTAATTCACATCTTCATATATGGGATATTTGGAAAACAAAACACCCACAAGTGTTATATAATTCTCCACCATAAATCCATTATAAGTATATTTGATCACTGTTATAGAGTATTCATGGGAAAGAAAGGTCTTTTGAATCAGAAGGCAGGGGGTTATATTCCACTGTGCCTTTTTTTTCCAGTGGCCTCCAATCCTTCCAACATCTTGTGGGAAACCAAATGATAGTTCTCACCGAAGGGAGAAAAAAGTGAAGGATGGCTAGAACTCGGAAGCTCTGAATTTCATCTCACAACTGCTCACATTGTATCAGTCTCTTTAATTATCTTAGTTTAAATCTTAGCTAGATTTTATTTCCGCATTAAGCATTATCATTTTATTATGTTGTCCCTTGTGAATGTATCTTGTCCCTTGTAAATGTGACTTTGAATGGCCTTATCCTTTAGCCAGTGCCTGTATTTTCAGTAAAAGTACCTCTACAGATGTTCATATGAGGGAGCTGCATATGGAAGCTTGGCTGGTGGCCAGGAAGGTAGATTAGGCTTGCTTGGATGTTCCAGAAACACACAGGTATTCTTTCCAGAGCTTAAAATGAAAGTTCAGTTTTATTCCTTTTGAATGAAACTCCTTAAATGCATTAGAATTTCTTACTAGGACTTACTGTTATTCACTCTTTTTGGCCTTTCTAAAACCTGGATTATGAACCTTAAAATCATAGAAATATAATCATGGAGTGAATAAGGTTGAAATGTTTGAATACCAAACTGTCTGTAAAGTCTGAGTGTAAACGCTTAAGAAAAATATTTAAAAGTCCTCAAAAGAGAAGGTAGTGTTTCAACAGAAATCAGACTTCCTTACAGCTCCACACATCAGCTTTTCTTTTCTGTCTCCATTGTAAAGTTGAAGGACTTCGGGGGAATATTTTTTGGGAATCTAAGTGTCTTCTAGGGAGACATTTCTGTGTCATTGGTTCCTGGTGCCTGGAAATTTTCACATTCTGCATCATTTAGACATAGAGATTCATGGCTCAGAATGTGTGATAGAATAAAGTAATAAATTATGTATTTCACGTTATCTTTGGGGACTCTAAAAACTGTTTTTAAAGATTTTCTATTTTCCCATGGACTCCTATAATACCATTCTATGGCCTAGAAATATTTTATATTAAGGCAAAGTCACTGTATATGGAGGGGTCTCTACGTGGATGTCTCGATATTACAGGGCCGATTTATGAGATGTGAATTTGTCACATTTTGCTTGTGTGTGGTAGAGCATTTGGTTAAGCTGACTTCTGGAAAAGGACCAAAATGACCACGCAATTTTTGCAGCTGACCTAACAAGCTACTACTTATTCCAAGAAGAAAATTCAACAGTACTTTAATGAATGAGAGTTATTTGCATCATTGAGAATGTGTCAGCTAAAAAAGCTTTGCCTACTCTGACTCTTATAGAGTCAGTCTGATTCCATTAGTAATTTGATAAAAAGCTGGAGCCAATTGACTGCAGACCAGGTGTCGGCATGCCCCCAGCCCACTAGTTCAATGCCACCTTGTACTGTATTGCTCTGCTCTGTAAAATATGTTATGATTTACTCCAGAAATCCTGCATTTATTTCATTAGAGAATGAAGTAGCCACTTAGTTATCTCATTCACTTAGTTTTCAATGGGCCAATCAAAGGACTGAACATGTGTGGTCTGTAAATTCTGATCCCATTTTTAACTTTTACTTAAAGGATAAGCTTTAGAATGCCATTACCCCCATCATTCTTAAATTTTTCTCTTGTACACAGTAGGTTTCTCTGCTCTTTAAATTTATAGATGAATGGTTCTAAAGCCCATTCAAAAGAGACAATTATTCAGCATGCAACAGTTTTCAGATATTGTTATATTTCTTTTTAAACAATATTTATCTTATTATTTAGAAGCTTTGTTGCATATTTAGCTAAAAAAAACTCTTGGTGCTGTTAAGCTGATTTTCTCTTATTGCTTTCTTAACAGTTACAAACTGATATTAAGACTGTTTATGTGTACACAAAGATAATAGAAGCTGACTGAGTACCATCTTATAAGAGGCAGATAACCAGAAGTTTTGGTTTGCCATGTCTACGTTGTTTCCATTCATAGGATTGGCCATAAACTGGGTTTAGGTAATTAGGTAGATGAATGGACAGCCTTATACAGACATCCAGCCAACAACCCATTCAGTGTCTTCTATAGTCCATGCACTGTGTGTCTACTCTGCTTCCTTCTCTGCCACTAGATTACAGAGATTAATAAGTGACAAACCATTTGGTGATGCTGTACTTTGAATGTTGTGCTTCAGATTAAATAAAATCTGCTAAACTCTCCTTCTTCACTGTATTTTTCTGCACTGTGTTTCTTTCCAGTGAGATTCTTTGTGCTGTATTTAATATTTTTGAACTAGCCATAGTCATTGGTTGAATGAAGTAAATATTCCTTTTTACTCATAATAATTATAGCAAATAGTGATTCACTAATGCTTATTGGTTATAACAATTTTTTAACATCTTTATTAGAGTATAATTGCTTTACAATGCTGTGTTAGTTTCTGCTTTAAAAAAAAGTGAATCAGTTATACATATACATATGTTCCCATATCTCTTCCCTCTTGCGTCTCCCTCACTACAACCCTCCCTATCCCACCCCTCAAGGTGGTCACAAAGCACCGAGCTGATCTCTCTGTGATATGCGGCTGCTTCCCACTAGCTATCTATTTTACGTTTGATAGTGTATATATGTCCATGCCACTCTCTCACTTTGTCACAGTTTACCCTTCCCCCTCCTAATATCCTGAAGTCCATTCTCTAGTAAGTCTGTATCTTTACTCCTGTCTTACCCCTAGGATCTTCATGACATTTTTGTTTCTTAGATTCCGTATATATGTGTTAGCATACGGTATTTGTCTTTCTCTTTCTGATTTACTTCATTCTGTATGACAGACTCTAGGTCCATCCACCTCACTACAAATAACTCAATTTCATTTCTTTTTATGGCTGAGTAATATTCCATTGTATATATGTGCCACATCTTCTCTATCCATTCATCTGATGATGGACACTTAGGTTGTTTCCGTCTCCGGGCTATTGTAAATAGAGCTGAAATGAATATTTTGGTACATGACTCTTTCTGAATTATGGTTTTCTCAGGGTATATGCCCAGTAGTGGGATTGCTGGGTCATATGGTATTTGTATTTGTAGTTCTTTAAGGAACCTCCATATTGTTCTCCATAGTGGCTGTACCAATTCACATTCCCACACAGCAGTGCAAGAGTGTTCCCTTTTCTCCACACCCTCTCCAGCACTTATTGTTTCTAGACTTTTCAATGATGGCCATTCTGACCAGTGTGAGATAATATCTCATTGTAGTTTGGATTTGCATTTCTCTAATGATTAATAATGTTGAGCATTCTTTCATGTGTCTGTTGGCAATCTGTATATCTTCTTTGGAGAAATGTCTATTTAAGTCCTCTGCCCATTTTTGGATTGGGTTGTTTGTTTTTTTATTATTGAGCTGCATGAGCTGCTTGTAAATTTTGGAGATTGATCCTTTGTCAGTTGCTTCATTTGCAAATATTTTCTCCCATTCTGAGGGTTTTCTTTTGGTCTTGTTTATGGTTTCCTTTGCTATGCAAAAGCTTTGAAGTTTCATTAGTTCCCATTTGTTTATTTTTGTTTTTATTTCCATTTCTCTAGGAGGTGGGTCAAAAAGGATCTTGCTGTGACTTATGTCATAGAGTGTTCTACCTATGTTTTCCTCTAAGCGTTTGATAATTTCTGGCCTTACATTTAGGTCTTTAATCCATTTTGAGCTTATTTTTGTGTATGGTGTTAGGGAATGTTCTAATTTCATACTTTTACATGTACCTGTCCAGTTTTCCCAGCACCACTTATTGAAGAGGCTGTCTTTTCTCCATTGTACATTCCTGCCTCCTTTATCAAAGATAAGGTGACCATATGTGTGTGGGTTTATCTCTGGGCTTTCTATCCTGTTCCATTGATCTATGTTTTTGTTTTTGTGCCAGTACCATACTGTCTTGATTACTGTAGCTTTGTAGTATAGTCTGAAGTCAGGGAGCCTGATTCCTCCAACTCCGTTTTTCATTCTCAAGATTGCTATGACTATTCGGGGTCTTTTGTGTTTCCATACAAATTGTGAAAATTTTTGTTCTAGTTCAATGAAAAATGCCAGTGGTAGTTTCATAGGGATTGCATTGAATCTGTAGATTGATTTGGGTAGTAGAGTCATTTTCACAATGTTGATTCTTCCAATCCAAGAACATGGTATATCTCTCCATCTATTTGTATCATCTTTAATTTCTTTCATCAGTGTCTTATAATTTTATGCATACAGGTCTTCTGTCTCCTTAGGTAGGTTTATTCCAAGATATTTTATTCTTTTTCTTGCAATGATAAATGGGAGTGTTTTCTTAATTTCATTTTCAGATTTTTCATCATTATTATACAGGAATGCCAGAGATTTCTGTGCTTTAATTTTGTATCCTGCAACTTTACCAAATTAATTGATAAGCTCTAGTGGTTTTGCGGTAGCATCTTTAGGATACTTTATGTATACTCTCATGTCACCTGCAAACAGTGACAGCTTTAGTTCTTCTTTTCCGATTTGGATTCCTTTTATTTCCTTTTCTTCTCTGATTGCTGTGGCTAAAACTTCCAAATCTATGTTGAATAAGAGTGGTGAGAGTGGACAACCTTGTATTGTTCCTGATCTTAGTGGAAATGGTTTCAGTTTTTCACCATTGAGGACGATGTTGGCTGTGGGTTTGTAATATATGGCCTTCATTAGGTTGAGGAAAGTTCCCTCTATACCTACTTTCTGCAGGTTTTTTATCATAAATAGGTGTTGAATTTTGTCGAAAGCTTTCTCTGCATCTATTGAGAGGATCATACAGTTTTTCTCCTTCAATTTGTTAATATGGTGTATCACGTTGATTGATTTGCGTATATTGAAGAATCCTTGCATTCCTGGAATAAACCCCACTTGATCATGGTGTATGATCCTTATAATGTGCTGTTGGATTCTGTTTGCTAATATTTTGTTGAGCATTTTTGCATCTATTTTCATCAGTGATATTGGCCTCTAGTTTTCTTTCTTTGTGACATCCTTCTCTGGTTTTGGTAGCAGGGTGATGTTGGCCTCGTAGAATGAGTTTGGGAGTGTTTCTCCCTCTGCTATATTTTGGAGGAGTTTGAGAAGGTAAGTGTTAGCTCTTCTCTAAATGTTTGATAGAATTTGCCTGTGAAGTCATCTGGTCCTGGGCTTTTGTTTGTTGGAAGATGTTTAATCACAGTTTCAATTTCAGTGCTTGTGATTGGTCTGTTCATATTTTCTATGTCTTCCTGATTCAGTCTTGGCAGGTTGTGCATTTCTAAGAGTTTGTCCATTTTTTCTAGGTTGTCCATTTTTTTGGCATAGAGTTGCTTGTAGTAATCTCTCATGATCTTTTGTATTTCTGCAGTGTCACTTGTTACTTCTCCTTTTTCATTTCTAATTCTATTGATTTGAGTCTTCTCCCTTTTTTTCTTGATGAGTCTGGCTAATGGTTTATCAATTTTGTTTATCTTCTCAAAAGACCAGCTTTTAGTTTTACTGATCTTTGTTATCATTTCCTTCATTTCTTTTCCATTTATTTCTGATCTGATCTTTATGATTTCTTTCCTTCTGCTAACCTTGGGGTTTTTTTGTTTCTCTTTCTCTAATTGCTTTAGGTGCATGGTTAAGTTGTTTATTCGAGATGTTTCCTGTTTCTTCAGGTAGGATTGTATTGCTATAAACTTCCCTCCTAGGACTGATTTTGCTGCATCCCATAGGTTTTGGGTCGTCGTGTCTCCATTGTCATTTGTTTCTAGGTATTTTTTGATTTCCCCTTTGATTTCTTCAGTGATCACTTCATTATTAAGTAGTGCATTTTTTAGCCTCCATGTGTTTGTAATTTTTACAGATCTTTTCCTGTAATTGATATCTAGTCTCATAGCATTATGTTCGGAAAAGGTACTTGATAAAATTTCAATTTTCTTAAATTTACCAAGGCTTGATTTGTGACCCAAGATATGATCTATCCTGGAGAATGTTCCATGAGCAGTTGAGAAAAATGTGTATTCTCTTGTTTTTAGATGAAATGTCCTATAAATATTAATTAAGTCCATCTTGTTTAATGTATCATTTAAAGCTTGTGTTTCCTTTTTTATTTTCATTTTGGATGTCCTGTCGGTTGTTAACCAATGGGGTGTAAACGTCCCATACTATGAATGTGTTACTGTTGATTTCCCCTATTATGGCTGTTAGTATTTGCCTTATGTATTGAGGTGCACCTATATTGGGTGCATAAATATTTACAATTGTTATATCTTCTTCTTGGATCTATCGCTTGATCATTATGTAGTGTCCTTCTTTGTCTCTTGTAAATGTCTTTATTTTGAAGTCTATTTTGTCTGATGTGAGAATTGCTACTCCAGCTTTCTTCTGATTTCCATTTGCACGAAATATCTTTTTCCATCCCCTCACTTTCAGTCTGTATGTTTCCCTAGGTCTGAAGTGAGTGTCTTGTAGGCAGCATATATATGGTCTTGTTTTTGTATCCATTACGCCAGTCCATGTCTTTTTGTGGGAGCATTTAATCCATTTACATTTAAGGTAATTATCAATATGTTTGTTCCTATTCCCATTTTCTTAATTGTTTTGGGTTTGTTATTGTAGGTCTTTTCCTTCTCTTGTGTTTCTTGCCTAGAGAAGTTCCTTTAGCATTTGTTGTAAAGCTGGTTTGCTGGTGCTGAACTCTCTCAGCTTTTGCTTGTTTGTAAAGGTTTTAATTTCTCCATCGAATCTGAATGAGATCCTTGCTGGGTAGAGTAATCTTGATTGCAGTTTTTTCTGCTTCATCACTTTAAATATGTCCTGGCACTCCCTTCTGCTTTGCAGAGTTTCTGCTGAAAGTTCAGCTGTTAACCTTATGCGGATTCCCTTGTGTGTTATTTGTTGTTTTTCCCTTGCTGCTTTTGATATTTGTTCTTTGTATTTAATTTTTGATAGTTTGATTAATATGTGTCTTGGCATGTTTCTCCTTTATTTATCCTGTATGGGACTCTCTGTGCTTCCTGGACTTGATTAACTATTTCCTTTCCTATATTAGTGAAGTTTTCAACTCCAGTGTCTTCAAAGATCTTCTCAGTCCCTTTCTTTTTCTCTTCTTCTTCTGGGACCCCTATTATTCGAATATTGGTGCATTTAATGTTGTCCCAGAGGTCTCTGAGACTGTCCTCAGTTCTTTTCATTCTTCTTTCTTTATTCTTCTCTGCAGTAGTTATTTGCAGTATTTTATCTTCCAGGTCACCTATCCGTTCTTCTGCCTCAGTTATTCTGCTATTGATCCCTTCTAGAGTAGTTTTAATTTCATTTATTGTGTTGTTCATTGTTGCTTGTTTCCTCTTTAGTTCTTCTAGGTCCTTGTTAAATGTTTCTTGCATTTTCTCTATTCTATTTCCAAGATTTTGGATCATCTTTAGTATCATTATTCTGAATTCTTTTTCAGGTAGACTGCCTATTTCCTCTTCATTTGTTAGGTCTGGTGATTTTTTGCCTTGCTCCTTTATCTGCTGTGTGTTTTTCTGTCTTCTCATTTTGCTTATCTTATTGTGTTTGGGGTCTCCTTTTTGCAGGCTGCAGGTTCGTAGTTCCCATTGTTTTGGGTGTCTGTCCCCAGTAGCTAAGGTTGGTTCCGTGGGTTGTGTAGGCTTCCTGGTAGAGGAGACTAGTGCCTGTGTTCTGGTGGATGAGGCTGGATCTTGTCTTTCTGGTGGGCAGGTCCACATCTGGTGGTGTGTTTTGGGGTGTCTGTGAACTTATTATGATTTTAGGCAGCCTGTCTACTGATGGGTGGCATTGTGTTCCTGTCCTGCTAGTTGTTTGGCATAGGGTGTCCAGCACTGTAGCTTGCTGGTCATTGAGTGAAGCTGGGTCTTGGTGTTGATATGGAGATCTCTGAGAGATTTTTGCCGTTTGATATTACATGGAGCTGGGAGGTCTCTTGTTGACCGGTGTCCTGAAGTTGGCTTTCCCACCTCAGTGGCACAGTCCTGATGCCTGGCTGGAGCACCAAGAGCCTTTCATCCACACAGCTCAGAATAAAAGGGGGAAAAAGTATAAAGAAAGAAAGAAAAGAAGAAAGAGAATAAAATAAAATTAATTTAAAATAAATTTATTAAAATAAAAAAGAATTATTAAGAAATAAATTTTTTAAGTAAAATATAAAACAGACAGGATCCTAGGACAAATGGTGAAAGCCAAGCTATACAGACAAAATCTCACACAGAAACATACACATACACACTCACTAAAAGAGGAAAAGGGGAAAAAATAATATATCTTGCTCTCAAAGTCCACCTCCTCAATTTTGGATGATTTATTGTCTGTTCAGGTACTCCACCGATGCAGGGTACATCAAGTTGATTTTGGATATTTAATCCGCCTCTCCTGAGGCTGCTGGGAGAAATTCCCCTTTCTCTTCTTTGTTTGCACAGCTCCTGGGGTTCAGCTTTGGATTCGGCCCTGCCTCTGCATGTAGGTCGCCTGAGGGCGTCTGTTGTTTGCTCAGACAGGACAGGGTTAAAGTAACAGCTGATTCGGGGCCTCTGGCTCACTCAGGCCAGGGAAAGGGAGGGGTACGGATGTGGGGAGAGCCTGAAGCGGCAGAGGACGGCATGACGTTGCAGCAGCCTGAGGCGCACCATGCGTTCTCCCGGGGAAGTTGTCCCTGGATCGCGGGACCCTGGCAGGGGCGGGCTGCACAGGCTCCCATGAGGGGAGGTGTGGAGAGTGACCCGTGCTCGCACACAGGCTTCTTGGTGGCAGCTGCAGCGGTCTTAGCGTCTTATGCCTGTCTCTGGGGCCCGTGCTGATAGCCGCGGCTCACGCCCGTCTGTGGAGCTCCTTTTAGCTGCACTCTTAATCCCCTCTCCTCACGCACCAGGAAACAAAGAGGGAAGAAAAAGTCTCTTGCCTCTTAGGCAGGTCCAGAGTTTTTTCCGGACTCCCTCCCGGCTAGCTGTGGCGCACTAGCCCCCTTCAGGCTGTGTTCATGCTGCCAGTCCTCTCCCTGCGATCTGACCGAAGCCCAAGCCTCAGCTCCCAGCCCCGCCTGCCCCGCCAGGTGAACAGACAAGCCTCTCAGGCTGGTGAGGGCTGTTCAGCACCGATCCTCTGTGATGGAATCTCTCTGCTTTACTCTCCGCACCCCTGCTGCTGCGCTCTCCCTCCATGGCTTCAAAGCTCCCCCCCTCCACCACCCGCAGTCTCCGCCAGCAAAGGGACTTCCTAGTGTGTGGAAACATTTCCTCCTTCACAGCTCCCTCCCACTGGTGCAGGCCCCGTCCCTATTCTTTTGTCTCTGCTTATTTTTTTTTCTTTTGCCCTATCCAGGTACGCGGGGAGTTTCTTGCCTTTTGGGACGTCTGAGGTCTTCTGCCAGCGTTCAGTGGGTGTTCTGTAGGAGTTGTTCCACGTGTAGATGTATTTCTGATGTATCTGTGGGGAGGAAGGTGATCTCCTCGTCTTACTCTTCCGCCATCTTCCCCCTCACCTCCGGTTATAACATTTTAATTTATATTTTTAAGTAGGGCACAGTGGAATGGGACGTGAGAGATCAGCCCTTTTCCTTTTCTTTTGTCTCTTCAATCTTTTCTCCTACTCCCTAATTAATATAAATTGCTTCCTTCATTTCTTCCCTTACTCCTCTAAAGTCAGAAGTGAGAGCAGATGGTAGTGTGGTTGGAATAGATAAATGTGATCAACAGTGAGGGAGAACCTGTCTTAGTCACTTTTTTCTTTCAAAAATACAAAATGTATGCTTTAAATTGAGAATTATAATCACTTCACAAAACTGCATTAAGGAAAACATGTATGTAGAAAGTTTATGTACAAATATTTTATGCTGTAGGGATTGTAGCAAAATTAATACATTTTCAAGCATATTTTATATTTCCTCCAATTTATTTTATATATTTTTTAGCTTTGCTCTATAGGCTTAAGTAGGGGTGATGGTTTATTTCTTGAATGTATGATGGTTTTTATGAGGAATGGAAAAAGCCTTAATTGGCAATGGCAAATAACCTAGAATCCCTGGAATTATTAATAGTTTGGACAATTATTATTTTCAGTCAGTCTCAATTAAACTTTCCATCGTTATATTTAATGTGTTAAATATTTAATAAACTTTTATTTTAAGAATTTGCTACACATAAAAAAACATACTAAACTTTGCAAGACTCCAAATATTAAAATAAATGTACCATCTCTCTGAACAGTTAACTAAAAATAATCTAGCTTAAAGTCATATTAGTGTTTTCTAATAATATGGGTTGTAAGATCTAAATAAAGAAATGTATAAGAAAAATCCCTTTGTGTTATGTATTCTATTAAGATTTACTATATTTAATTTCTGTGAAAATAATTACTTGTTTAATTATTTTATGGAGTTTTCTTTTCAGTTTAAGTGCTCAATGGTATGATGATGTTCAGTAGTTTATGATCATTAACACCAGAAGGACTCATTTTTTAAATATAATTGTTTAAAATTTTCTGATGCATTAAGAATAAATTCAGAATAAAATATCATTTGTTATTATAATCTGTCTAAATTCTGGAGTAGACTTAATTGCAATAGTAGAATTAGTTGCAATAGTCAAATAGTACAATAGAATTTCACGTGAAGTTATTACATTGTTTTCCTCATTATAAAGTCTTCCTAGAGACTTTATATTCTATTGATTTCACACCCCTTTCAATAATGTGCTAGATGGATTGAATCATTTGCATGGCCTGGACATATTATTGTTCTGTATTTCTGCTCCAAAGAAAAGTACCCATTTTGAGTGATATGTGGCTTTTTTATTTTTTTCTCCTTTCTTTCTTTCTTTTTTAATAGATTTTTAGTGAGTTTGAGATTGAGCAGCATCAAGAATGTGCTTATGATCATTTGGAAGTATTTGATGGAGAAACGGAAAAATCACCAATTCTTGGACGACTGTGTGGGAACAAGATACCAGAGCCCCTTGTGGCTACTGGAAATAAAATGTTTGTTCGGTTTGTTTCTGATGCATCTGTTCAAAGAAAAGGCTTTCAAGCCACACATTCTACAGGTCAGTAAATTAGGGGATGCTTCTCTTTTCTGAGTAAGATCCAAGTTTCTCTTCTAGTGTGTGCAGGGGATCTATAACAGGATTATAAATGAATCAGAAGAAGTCTCACTGAAGTACTGTGTGAAATGTTTGAGAACCACATAACATCCTAACTAAATATCTTTGTAGCTGTTGAACTAATTAAAAGAAACACAATAGTTTGATCTGATTCATGTTCAGTGTGGTATGATCAAGAAGAACTATCTCTAAATATTTATATAGTGTATTCCATGTTAACTTTAGCAGTTTGATTTATATGTTATATTTAACAGATAGAAATCTATAGCTTGGAATTCAAAAATTTTGTTTTTGCTAAAATCCTACTTGTTTAGCTAACTTTCACATTAATATATTTTTGTAAACCAAATTTGGAATTTAACTCTCTGTTTTACAGTTTTATTTTTTTCCCTTTTATTTGGTAGGCAACACAGTCTTTTCCCTAATCCTAATCCCTAATTTGACTCTTACAGATTCCAGCTGTAATGGAAGTCTTTAAGAAATAAAATACAATTTAGAAAAATATGGAAAATTTTAAGCAAAAATGTCAAATAACTTTTTTATAATTTGGATCAAATTTATAATATATTCCATAAATGTCCAGTAAATATCCTTTTTTTTATTCAGTTTAAAAAATATATATATATATATTTACTGAAATCATTTAGCTTATAGTGACACCTAGTGGCAGTTCTAATGCCAAAACTATTGAGACACATCTATCTTGGTGTAAAATGCAGTATATAATAGGCTACAAATTCATCAATGAAACAATTTTAGTGCAGTAATTTTTGTCATGGTTTCCTGATTATTGTTTTCTCCTTTCCTTTTATTTTAGAAAACATAACTTTATTCCATTGTCCAATATTATTTTCCACTCTAGTATATTCTGTTATGAGCATTAGATTTATATTGAAGCCTATTTGTGAGAAAGTGGATATTGTCTGATTCATGCTAGTAATGACTGGACTCATAAATAATACAAAATAATTATTTCTCATGATTAATATAAATATTCTGGTTTGAGAAAAATCTTTCATGGATTAAAATTTTCATACTAATGAAGGATTTTTTTATACACTTTATGTTTGTTCTTTAAATATTTTCCTGATAACTTGTCACACATTGAAGGAATGGAAAAATTGGAGTCCTATGACTTGATCAATATTTTTCTGAAGCACAGAGTTAATGGCACAATTTTTTAAATAATCGTGGCTGTCACAGGTTCTAAGAATGGAATGTAAAAGTATATTATCAAAACTCTTGAAAGAGCTGATACACTATTTTTAAATTACTTACCTATAAATTCCTCTGTCTTAGTTTCATAAAAACCTACTTTTATAGTTTCTCTTTTCATCTTTACCTTTACCTTAAATCTCAAGTTTTCTTGCAGCTGTATAACTCCATGACTCCTTAATTTTCATAGCCTCTGCTCTGGACCCATTTCAGTGTTTGTATTACCATTTAGAATCCACTGTTAGGATCTAATTATCTTATCATAGAGATCATATATTGAAATCCAATTGTATATATAGCATGCACTTGATATTTCAGACACATACATATACTTAATATAAATTACATACATTGAGTTCTCAAAAGAGCTATATGATGTATGAATTATTATCTTTATCTTCAGATAAAGAAATTTAAAATCTGAAGGATTAATTAATTTGCAAAGACTTCTAAAATTATATCAAAGCCTGGATTTTATCCTAATTCTGTTTCCAATGCTCATGCACTTTCTACTATGGTATATTTTTTCTTAACATAAACATTTTGGATTAGGAAGAAAACCAATACAAAACTGGATCACTGTTAATTGAAACAATAGAGACTGAATGCTTCCTTATTTGTCTTAATCAAATCTTCTGTCCTAACTATCCAACTGAATAGGCTCATTTTTTCTCTCTGTTCAGTTCAAATCCAGTCAAATACCCACATGATCAGCCTCAATCATAATTTGTAGGCAAAACATGATTCGGTCCTGTCATCTCAGAAATGAGGATTTTGAGACTAAGACTCAAATGAAACTGAAGTAGCACAAAAAATAATAGTTAGAATTAGAGTCCTAGCCTCCCAACTCCTGCTCAGTTGTGCTAGTCAAAATTTTTGGCATTACCTGTTTGTTTGTTTGCTTGTCTATTTTACATGTAAATTTTTGCTCTCACTTAACCAGCTGTCTTTGAATTTTCTGGGTAGAGTTTATTTACACTGTTACTTTCAAGTAGCCATACATGCTGAAATATTCTTATGTACTGCTTACTATTTATTTCTTTTGAAAGCTTTCTCTTTAACAAGTTTATTCCACAGTCTTTCATGAAATATTTATTTGGTACCTGCTTTGAATAGACACTGTAAAGTATTAGTAATTCATAGCAAAAAATTAGGAATTTTGTGGTAACTTATGAGAAAACAGAAGGAATTCCTGCCTTTTGACAGCTATAGTCTGATAAGTTAAACTTATGATTTTCAGTCAGTTTTTACCACCAAGACAGCCAAGTCCAGTACCACATCTGTCAATTTCTGCTAAATGTATAAAGCATTTATTCATTATTTAATGTTTTCTAGAACACATGTAACTTTTATTAAGGGGCCCTGAAGTATACATTTTAATTTGCTTGAGTAAATTTATATTTCTATATACAATTTTAATTTTATCCACAAGGAAAACTTATAATACTACAAATTTTGAAATTAGGTGAAGAGAAATATTAATATTGCTTTATAGCTATTTTTTTACAAGTAATACTATCCAAATCAATGGGAAATGGACTTTGCTGGAAAAAGTCCCTTTTTCCTCTAAAGGTAGGTCCAAATTCTAAAAGTCCAAATTTATTTTAATCAGGTAACAAATGGTGTTAGGCCAGCCTTAGATAAACTATTGAAGAAAAAAACTCAGTAAAAAAAAATAACCTATATATTCTCTCAGATATGATAAGGCTATAATACAGAAAAAGAGGGGGAGTGTGGAGAGAAAATATTTTAAAACATGGCATGTCAGGTAGGACTTTATTCTGCAGCAGAAAGCATCATCCTAATTTAAAAATCAAATAATATATTATTAGGGTCCTTAGAAATTATTTTGATAGAACTTAATTAAATTATAGTGCCTACTAAAAGCATTTATTGCTCAAATTACAGGCCCTCACAGGGATTTAACACTTTACCAGGAAATGAACAGAAGTCTTTCCAAATTAAAACGAGGGCCACCCTTTCTGAAACATTTTAAGTCACTCTTAATTGTAGTTTAAGTCATTTGTTTTGAGTATTTTCATTTTCTAGAAGTTTTCAATAAAATCAAATAACGATGCCTCACATTTCAGATTCACAAAGGCTTTGTGAAATCTCTTTTTGTTTAAATACTTCATTTCCTTCTTGATTTCTGTTCTGATCTGGTGTTGACAGAGAATTGTCTCCTCTGGATCCTGATTTGCTTTGCTACTTTGTTTCTCTGAAGTAGGCACACAGAAGCCAGTGCCTCTCCCATAGTCCACCCCTTCCTGGGTTGTGGAATAAAAGTAATACAAGTGCTGACAGTTGTAAAGAAAACAAATCACTGAATTATATTAAACTTTGAGAATAGGTCAAATTTTTAAAATATCTGTAAATGAGATTACACTGGTTTATACATTTATATATTGAATTCAGAAATACTTTCACAAAATATTTTACTGGCCTTCAAAAATATAATCCTTCCTTTCTGAAAACAGGTTAATAGTGCTTTAAATCGTTTTTCAATTTTTCTGGCTTTTCTTTTCATGCCTGAGTGGATCTCTAGGAGTATAGATGGTGGCATTTAGATATTCTGACTAGAAAATAATAACAAAATGATGATTGTGTATACTTATATGGCTTTTCCTATGTGCAAGGTATCCTTCAATGATTTTACATATATTAGCCCATCACTCTTCATCTAGACCCTATCATTTAAGTACTATGTATGATCCCCACTTTAGGAATGAAGTGGGGGACAAAATCCCACAGCTGATGAAGCATAGAGCTCAGATTTGTACCCAGGCCAGTTAGCTGTGGAGTTCTGTCACACGGAGAGGACAATAATTCTTGGAATTACTGGAATAAGAGAAGCACCGTGGTGGGAAAGGAAGGATGCTTGCCTTCCAGTCTGTGACACTTAAGAGATGATTCCCAAGACTGATCAGATTTGCAGCTTTCCAGAGTGGTTCTAAGCACATGTGTTTCTTCACATGTTTACATTTGTAATTGTGGCACCTACATCAATAGATTGTGCAAGACACCCCACCTACCATCTGGAAGACAAAGGGACATCATTTAACATGATGGGGAAGCCATTCTCACGATTGAAACCCTAGTTGGAAGTTCTTTCATATGTTAGTCGCGCAAAGGTCTCTGAATGTGCAGTTGTCTGTGAAAATGCCCATAGTTTTGGTTGAGCCCACTTGTATTCAGACACATCTAGATGGGGTTCCATCCTGGGAATTCAGAAATATTTTTTTACTTAAAATCACCAAACCACAATGTAGGTAAATTATATACAAATCTGAAAAATCTAAGAATTTTAGCTGTCCTAATTCACTTTCACTGGGTGCTGCCAAGGACAATCTGGTCACAGATGACCACACCAGGGTTACAATTGTGTTTTGATAACCAGAGGCTTAGCTGTCCAAATCTTTCCACATTGGATTTTTGTTTTTGTTCCCTCCCAACTCATATCAGTTTTCTTGGGACTTTCCTGGTTTTAGTACTGAAATAACTGTTTCCCAGGAACCTCTCAATCATTGGCAAATAAGGGCAGAAAGAAACTCTACTTTCTCCTGACACTTTTCATATCCCTTTCTTTTTCTCTCTACCCCCAGCCATATGTTTGTATATGTACTTGGTTGGAGGAGACATTGTAGACTTCCTCTACAATTTATTCTCTAGTCATTGTAAAATCTGGGGGCTCAGACTACAAAGAGTTCCTGAGAAAATTTTGAAAATTTGTATTCTCTAAATTACACTAACTGTAAACTTTATGCAGGCTTATATATTTCTTTGGTATATTTACCTCTAATTACAAAAGTAGTAACTGGTAAAGCCTATATTTATTAATATCTCTCTGAAAAAGCCATAAAAAGAGCATTTTAAATTCCTTTGTTTATTAAAATCACAAAATATAACTGACAAGGTTCTGGAACTACAAAAATAACTACAATTAATGATGTGTGTATGCTTTTCCCAACCAAGTTAGATAAATATTTCTACCTAAGTAAAGTAATACTGGTCTGCATATTCTATGCAGAGAGTTCTATATGACACATATACACATACAAGAGTTTTATATATTTTGCTGATCTTTAAGTTATTTCTTATTCCTTTGGATCCTGGGTTCTTAAATTATTAAGATTAAACTCAAATTAAGACAGACCTTTTTTCCACGAAAACATTTAAGACTGAAAACAACATGAGATATAACAATAAAAAAATGCATTGAGAGTTACTGTATGGCAGGTACTGTTTTAAGTGATTTTTGTGTGTTAGTCAAATCCTCAAAACCCACTAAGATTGGTACTATTATTATCATCTGCACTTTAATCTTGACCGCTTTACCCTATGGATAAGAGAAGTGATGTCACTTATCCAAAGTCACTGAGCTAGTAGGTATGGAGCTGAAATTCCAACCCAACAGTCTCTTTAGGGCCTATAACAGTACCCACTATGCCATCTGAATCTTCAAATATAGGGAACATAACTGATGGTGGAAATGAATACAGAAGTTAGAGAGTGGTTAGACTATATTAAAAGAGAAATTTAAATTGTTAAACCTCATTGAGCTCACTTATTTCATTTTTCTTTCCTGGGCAGAGTGTGGTGGCAGACTGAAAGTGGAATCAAAACCCAGAGATCTGTACTCACATGCTCAGTTTGGTGATAACAACTATCCAGGACAAGTTGACTGTGAATGGCTGTTAGTGTCAGAACGGGGCTCTCGACTCGAGTTATCCTTCCAGATTTTTGAAGTGGAAGAAGAAGCCGACTGTGGCTATGACTATGTTGAGCTCTTTGACGGTCTCGATTCAACAGCGGTGGGGCTTGGTCGATTCTGTGGATCAGGGGTAAATACAGTACGAGCAGGATACCATAGACATGATAAAAATGCCTATAAATTGGTGATTGATATGTGTAACATATGCAAATCAGCAGTGCTTTTACAAAATGGCTTGACAAGTTATAACATGCCTCTTCTTCCCTTACTTCTCCATCTCTAATGAATTTGCTCAATAATATTGAACAAGACAGATGAATTCAATAGCTATAATTTCTTGTTACTGTCCACATCCTTTTTTAATTCATGTTTTTATTGTGCAATAAATATTTAAATGTTTAATTATCTAAAAGAAATATGCCTAAATACACACCTTTGACAATTTTGTAAGCTTCATAAATTAAAGCATAAAGCAAAAAGAATATGCACATCATTGGCATTCCTCTCTCAACAATATATTTGATAAGTGACAGTATCTACCATTGGTGTGGGGGTAGAGCCGGTACTATTGAATGTTGCTCCATTGCAGTGGGCACAGGACGGAGTACAAAACATAGGTCAGAGGTTGTCAACATGAGAAATAAGAAACAGGAAAGCTTAAGGTTTTCTCAATGCTTTTCCCCCACGATTCACTGCATTAATATCAAATGTTCTTCTGAATACATATTTTGTTCTGAAGATATTAGTCCCATTTTTCAAATGTCTACCAGTGACCATTTCTTAAATAATATTGAACTCCTGTCCAAATAGCTACTGAAATGAAACAAAAATTATTCTTGGTACTTAGATTATTAAAGCAAGAAGGAATGGATGATTTGGATTCTGGAAGTGGCTCTGCCTCAGAGCACCTTCTGAAATAGATTTAATGTCCCTTTATCCTTTGTGAACCTCACTTTAATTACTTGTAAATCAAAGGAAATTGGCTTAAAATTTTGGGAAAAAACACCAAGTTTCAGAACTTGGAAATAAACTTAATCATGTTCAAAGCTCAGCTATATCACTGATCAGGCTTGTGATCTTGAGCATGTCATCTGTTCTCTGAAACTCAAGTTTTCTCATCTGTAAAATAAAGTCACTCTTATCCACTTTTCAATGTTGTTGGGAGGTTTAAATTATATACCAAAAAAATTCCCAAACATGAATTACACTGAAGAAAAAATAATTCATTCTTGTTGTTTGTTTATTTGTTTTGTTTGTTTTTGTCTTCAGCCACCAGAAGAGATCTATTCAATTGGTGATACAGTTTTAATTCATTTTCACACTGATGACACAATCAGCAAGAAAGGATTTCATATAAGATACAAAAGCATCAGATATCCAGATACCACGCATACCAAAAATTAACACCATAACCTCCATCAAAACATAAAGGAATGGGCATAATGGAAAGAAGATGTATTTCTTTTTTAAATGAAGATTTTAGCACAAAGTTTTATATAATGAGTTTGAGCAGAAGAAAACTGCAAGACCAGAATTATCTTTGTACTAAAAGAGAAGTTTCCAGCTAACCCTGATCAACATTACCAGGATATCTGAACTTCATTCTTGACAGTATAAATATAAATAAAGTTGGTGAAAGGGCATCTCATGCTTCAAAGAAGACTTCACAATCCTTTGTTCACAGCTCACCATAGCTGCTTCACAATTCAGACAGTCCCATTCAGGGTCTGTGACCCTGCAGAGTGTCCGTTTTGACAATTTTTCAATATATGGGAAAAGTAAAATGACCTTGCAGGTCATAGACTGGAATACCCTCTCCTTGTATCTTAGGATAATTGCTTTGACTTTGGATCTTGAAGACAGTGTAAACCAGACCCATATAAGTTGTTGTGAAGTGGAAGTCTCTTGAGGGTGGTTTATACTTTAAATGTGGGTATGACCAATGCTTGGAAACTGGAATATTTCAGCTTCATTATTTTCACTTGCAGGCTAAATTTACCTCTTTGAAACATAAATGATCTCGAGACCATGTCGTTTTTGTGACGTTCTGACAAGTTTGAAATGTCAGTACTGTCTATCATTGCAGTTAACTCTAGATATCATTTATTTAAGTGCTGGAAAATGCCCAATTGATTGGTAAACTCAGTTCTTTCAGTGAAAGTGCTGTCTTTTCATACCAAATTCAAGAAGGCTTGTGATGTCTTATGAACTTGATGAGACAACTCCCAACAGGTGTGAACAGGATTCTTCTAAGCGACTGCCTGGATGGTTCATACTCAAGTTCCACTGCTGCTATTGTCATTCTTTTGTTGTTGATCTGTTGTAGTTAATGTTGATGTTGTCATTGTTAATGTATTTTTTTTTTAATGAAATGAAATGAAGTGGAAGTAGGCCTTGTTAGAATTGAAAGATCTCTTTCTTTCTCTTCCTAGAAATCAGTTTTTTTAAATGCAATGTTGAAAAAAAAAAGGATTTGTTTCATGGTGCTAGTCCATAAACATTTTTTTAAACAAAGTTTTTGACCTTTGAGCCAACCACCTGTAGACTATGAATGTCTCTGTCTGGCTGGTAGCACTTGAAGACTAAAGACTTAATGTATCAAGAGTATATCATTGCAAGGGCAACACTTGTCCTGTGGAACAACTGCTTATATTGCCTTAGAATTCTTTCACATGATCGAGCAGATCCTCCTAAGAGACACAACTTTTGAAAAGTTGAACATAATAGTGTATGTTAATTAGCATTTCTATGAGGAAAATCCATTTCTGTGACTGAGAGCATTGGATATAAGTATGGTGACCTGCTTTTATGGTAGAAAATGAATTTTCTGCTTTAAAGGCAGGTTTTTAAAAAAATATTAATGTATGTATATGTGAGGTTGTCTGAATGAGTGGAGTTACAAGGAGGTGAAAAGTAGTGGGTGGTTGAAAAGTTTAAACTTACGTGCCAATTTCTACTAAAATCCTATTTAAAGTAGCACCTTTCATAGGACGTTTCATGGACAAATAATGGGAACTTCTAATTATTATCAACCCCATTTTAAAAAGGCTCCTTCCTTCAGAGAAACTCTATTTTCATATTTTTTGATGTTGATATAGATTGCTATATGAAGTAGCTTTTGTTCTGTTACCTGTCCATGAACATTCAACATTTAATAAAATTGAGAATTTTTCTTCATTTTACAAAATTAAACTATACACACAGATTTAGCTTATTTGGGTTTTTTTTGTCATTGTTGCCTTGGAAATCTTTTCTTGCATATGAATTTTATTATGTAAATACATTTTTAAAACCAATCTTTTGATCTTACTGAATGTTACTTTGGAAATGTATAACTAACGCCTGCAATATAATGAGCTTTTTAGTGGAGCTGATTTATTCCAGTAACTCTTCTATATTTTTTTTCACTAATCTCCAGTTAGCCAAAATATTGGGAATGGGAATTAGAGGAGAAAAATACATTAACACCTAATATACTACACTGTGCCCAGCCCAGTACTAGGCACATACACTAGCTCTTTTTAACCTTTATGCCACCCTTTGAGAACTGTGGTGATGTTCTCATTTTGTGGTTTAGGAACTGAGGCTCAAAGAAGACATATAATGTTCCCAGGGTCACAGTGTAAAGTTAGATGTTAAAACCCAGATTGTTTGATATAAAAATCTGTGTTTGTTCTACAAAATGTAGTAGAATCAATCTTGACCTATATAAATAGTAGATATATTTTATGATGAAACTTCTCCACATAAAGTCAATTTTAGAGGTGAATTATGGTAAAACTTTCAGGATAAGCATTGTTCCTTTCAATAATAGCATGACAATTCAAATATCAACTGTAGATATCTTTAAGAACCATAGATAGTACTAGAAATGTGAAAAATAAAAAAACTACTATATAGTTTGGAGTTAGTAACTATGGGCCTTTTGTTAAAATAAATATATTAAATTATTTTATCTGGTGTGGTAGGAGAAATGTAGTGTTCTACTTTAAGAAATATTGTTAATATTCTGACTGACATCTTATTAGGCCACAATGAGCTGCCTTTGACACAACTGAGAAATAAAATATTTAGAAGGCACACCACAGAGATGTTGTCATAACTTAGGTCTTCAATGGGAACATTAATTTTTATTGTACCTTATGTCAGATATCAGCTCACTGAATATTATTTTTATATTAATTCGACTTTGGCTTAAGTGTGTTGTTAAATTCAAACACAAATAGCTTCGTTGTTATTGTGTTAATAATTGTTAATTACTGTTCTAGGCATTTTATTAATTTTGTAAATTTATTTTCAACCTCTACTCTCTATCTGCCAAAGTTCTAACTCCTATACAATCCTCACTAACTATACATAGAAAAAAACTGCTCCCACTTTACATGATTTTACTAATTATTTTTAAATTCAATTTTGAATATTAATCTAGTTTATTTAGGAAATCTTGACAACTGAACAAAACAACATTTTTAAATAAATATATGAGAAACAGCAATTCTATTTCCAAAGTCTCCAAATGTCCCCTGCCTGTGTTGGCTGAATTTTTGCTATCTTGGATTAATTTTAGTATACCACAGTTATCAGATTCAAATTCTGTTCAATTTTGTTTTTAAATGTCTTAGTCTCTTTTGTTTGGTTTCTATTACTATATTTTTGATAGTAAGCCTCAGATAATGAAATTTTATTCTCACATATAGAAAATCTCTAAAAGCATCTAATTACTCTTCACAAGGCTAAAATTTTTTTAAAAGAAACATTAAATTACATATTTCTTTAGATTTAGTAAACTATAGCCATGTGTGACATTAAAAATAACTTTTCTTAAAGCAATTAACCAAATGTTTGGAAATTTTATTTAACAATAATTTTATTTAGCAAGAATATTTTGGATAAAGGAAAACCTTAATACCACTTATTAAATCCTGCATGGGAGGAAGAAAACAGGAAAAATAATTACCATATAAAGATCTATAACTTGAGCTGCAGTGATGACTTCTGTTTTACTAGAAAAAATATGTAATATGAGCTTATCAAAAAGAAAGAAAAGATGGTCTATGGATGCATTTTTACATCAATGCATAATAAATGGTTACCAATGAACATTTAACTTTTAGTCTTTTAGTGCTATTGTTATAAAATTGATAAATTTTGTCATTAGCTTAGGAAATGATGGAAAGGCTGGCTCTTATACAATGTGAAATATTATTATTAGTCTCCAAACTTTCTTTTGACATGTACTTTTTAAATTGTTCAGCTTTCAACCTACCTACATTTCACTCACCACCAGTGTACTCAAACTGAATTCAGGCTTACCATGTAATTCTAGTCAATACCATGACACCTACTTGGTGCAGAGGTCAACACAAGGTGATTCCAAACAGTGTATAGGGCCCTGAGCATGTCTCATATGTATAATCTCCCTCTCGTCCAATATTTTGAATACAAATTCAGTGCAATAAATCTCAACTTCTAACTTTAGAAGACTTGTAGGTAAAATATTACTTGGGTTAAAGCCTATAAAAAGAGAAGACCTAAGCACCAACCTGTAGTGTAAGACATGTGGATAGAAGGCCCTGGCAGCTGGGTCTTCTCCTGCATTTGCTGCCAGAGCAGAGGTGGTTGAAGTGGCAGGGAGAGGTCCATTTCAAGGAATGCCCTTAAAATTATTTAAACAGGAGAACACCCAGAAAGGACAAATAAAGTGAAAGGATTATAGATAATAAGGCTTGAATATGTAAATCTATCCTAAAGCAATATTTAATGGACATTCCATAGAGGAATATAATTAAAAATTAAATTTCAGAAAAATTTTCCACAGAGATGTAATAAATTTGTTAAAGTCATTTTTACACCATTGTACATCTATTAGTTGTGTTTGAATTTCATGGAAATAGAGTCTTTTGTATTAATTTTTGTCATTTTTAAGCCAAAAGACATAGACATTTATTTATTCAACAAATATTTGCTTAATTCCTATAATATGCTAAGCACTATGTTAATTAAGAATTTAATGAGACTTTAAAAAGAAAAACAATCACAATCTTTTCTTTCTTGAAAGTTAAATTCTAGTTGGAGAGATAAATATTAATATTAATTAAAAGCAAATCACAAAAAGTCATAATTGCAATATAAAACATGCATGTGCAGAATTCCCTGGCAGTTCAGTGGTTAGGATTCCATGCTTCCACTTCAGGGCGCACAGGTTCGATCCCTCATCAGGGAACTAAGATCCCACATGCCGCTGTGGTGCAGCCAAAAAAAAAAAAATGCATGTGCATTTTACTACCATTTGGGGGGCACTCTTCCAAACAGCATGGTTTGGATTTTGAGACAAGTATTAACATAAGCATCCTTTCCTTATCCTTGATTTTCCACTGTCTTCTTACTTACATTTGTGCTTTCTAAAATTTCAACTTTTGTGTAAAATAACTTATTTTTGCATCAATCACATATTTTCAGCTTATAAATGAAATTATTTATTCTCATGATGAGCAATGAGAATGGGATAACATATCAAAATTCTGATATTTATTTATGTAATTATTTAATAAACAAAACTAAACAATGTAATTTTATAAAAAGCACTACCTATGGAGGTGGCCAAGATGGAGAATCCTGACTTCACCTCCTCCCATGGACACATCAAAATTACAACTACTCACAGAGCAACTCTCTATGAGAACAACCTGAAAACTAGTAGAAAATATTTTCCACAAAGACATAAGGAAGAAACCACAACGAGAAGGGCTGGAGGGGTAGAGACAAGACATAGTCAGACCCACAACCCACCAGTCAGCAAAACACAAAAGTATAGAATATCACAATTGTAGATGTCGTCCTCAAAGAGCAAGGGGTCCAAGCCCCACATCAGGCTACCCCACCTGGGGGTCGTGTGCCAGGAAGATGAGCCCCTAGATTATCTGTTTTTGAAAATCAATGGGGCTTGTGTGCAGGAAAGCCAGAGGGACATAGGAAAGAGAGCTCCACTCTTAAAGGGCACACACAAAATCTCACATGCTATGAGACCCAGTGCAGAGGCAGTAGTTTGAAAGAAGCCTTGGTCAGACCCATTTCCTGATCTTGGATATCTTCCCAGAGGGGTAGGAGGCAAATGGAACTCCCGCTCATGATATAGACACTAGCAGCAGATATTATTGTCAGCTCATTCCAATGGAAAAACATTGGCACTGGCAAGCACAATTTTGGAATCCTCCTTCTAGCTTAATAGGGCCATGGACCCAGCTCTGCTCACCAACAAGACCCAGCCTACCCCCAGATCACACACAGATTATCATATTAAAATATCATATTAAAATAATCATATATATGGGGTTATATATGACCTCATGGTAACCACATCCAAATTATAATAGGTACACATGCAAAAAAGTGAAGAGAATCCAAACATAATGCTAAATAAAAATTGTCCTCAAATCACAAGGGAAGAGAGCAAAAGAAGAAGAAAGGAACAAATAAAAATTAGAAAAACAGCCTGAAAACAATTAGCAAGATGACAACAAGTACATACCTATAATTAATTACTTTAAATGTAAATGGACCAAATGCTCCAGTCAAAAGATATAGAGTGGCTGAATGGATTTTTAAAAAGATCCATATATATGCTGCCTATAAGATACTCACTTCAGATTTAAAAACACACACAGACTGAAAGTGAGGGGATGGAAATAGGTATTCCATGAAAACGGAAATGAAAGGAAGCTGGGGTGGCAATATTTATATTAGACAAAATAGACTTTAAAACAAAGACTATAATAGGAGACAAAGAAAGACAGTTCCTAAGAATCAGGGATCAATTCAACCAGAAGACATAACAATTGTATATTTATATGCACCCAACATAGGAGCACCTAAACACATAAAGCAAATATTAACAAACATAATGACAGAAATTGACAGTAACACAATAATAGCAGGGGACTTTAAGACATCACTTACATCAATGGATGGATAATTCAGACAAAAAGTAAGGTAACACTGACCTTAAATGACACATTAGATCAGATGGAATTAACAAACATACACAGAACATTCTTACTAAAAGCAGCAGAATACACATTCTTTTAAAGTGCACTTGGAACGCTCTCCAGGATAGATCACATGCTAGCCCTCCAAAAAAATCTCAGTAATTTGAAGAAGATTGAAATCTTATCAAACATCTTTTCCAAACACAACAATATGAGACTAGAAGTAAACTACTAGAGAAAAACTGAAAAAAAAAATGGAAACACATGGAGGCTAAACAATAAGCTACTAACAACAAACGGGTCAATGAAGAAATAAAAAAGGAAATAAAAAATACCTAAAATAAATTAAAATGGCAACATTGCAAACCAAATCTATTGGATGCAACACAAGCAGTTATGAAAGGGAAGTTTATAGCAATACAAGCTTACTTCAGGAAACAAGAAATATCTCAAATAAACACAAGCTAATCTTACACCTAAAGGAACTAGAAAAACAACAAGCAAAATCTAAAGTTAGTAATAAATCATAAAGATCACAGAATAAATAAATGAAATGGAGACCAAAAAAATAGAAAAGACCAATGAAAGTAAGAGCTGGTTCTCTGAAAAGTTTTTTAAAATTTAAAAACCTTTACCCAGACTCATCAAGGAAGAAAGAGAGAGGGACCAACTAAATAAAATCAGAAATGAAAGATGATAAGTTACAATCAACACCACAAACATACAAATTATCATAAGAGATTAATACAATTATATGCCAACAAAACAATCAAACTAGAAGAATCATACAGATTCCCAATACTGAATCAGGAAGAAATAGAAAATATGAACAGACCAATTACTAGTAATGAAATTGAACCAATAATTAAAAATCTCCCAATAAGCAGAAGTCCAGGACTAGACAGCTTTACAGGTGAAGTCTACCAAACATTTAAAGAAGAGGTAACACCTAACCTTCTCAAACTAGTCCAAAATATTGGAGAGGAAGAAATACTTCTGAACTAATTCTACAAGGCCAACATCAGCCTGATACCAAAACCAGACAAAATTACATCACACACACACACAAAATTATAAGCCAATATCAGTGAAGAATATAGATGCAAAAATCCTTAATAAATATCAACATCTAAGTTGAACAATATATTAAACACCATGATTAAGTGGGATTTCTACCAGGAATGCAAGAATGGTTCAATATCCACAAATCAATCAATGTGATACATCACATTAACAAAATAAAGAATAAAAGCCGTATGGTCAGGACTTCCTTGGTGGTCCAGTGATTAAAACTCTGCACTCCCAATGCAGAGGGCCTGGGTTCAATCCCTGGTGAGGGAACTAAATCTCATGTGCTGCAACTAACAGCCTGCATGCCACAACAAAAAGATCCCACATCCTCAACTAAAGATCCTGCATGCTGCAACGAAGACCCTGCATGCCACAATTAAGACCCGGCACGACCATATAAGTAAATAAATAAATATCCTTTCAAAAAAACATATGATCATCTCAATAGCTGTAGGAAAAGCTTTTGATAAAACTCAACATCCATTTATGATAAAAGTTTTCCAGAAAGTGGACATAGAGAGTACATACCTCAACATAATAAGGGCAATATATGACAAAACCAAGCTGAATTCACACTCAGTGGTGAAAAATGGAAAGAATTTTCTCTAAGATCAGGGAAAAGACAAGGATGCCCACTCTCACCACTTTTATTCAAGATAGTATTGGAAGTCCTAGCCACAGCAATGAGACAAAAAGAAATAAAAAGAATCTGAATAGGAAAAGAAGTTAAACTGTCACTGTTTAGAAATGACATAATACTATATACAGAAAATCCTAAAGAGGCTACCAAAAACGTTTTAGAACTCATGAATTCAGTGAAGTTGCAGGAAACAAAATTAATATATAGAAATCTGTATACACTGACAACAAATTATCAGAAAGAGGAATTAAGAGAACAATGTCATTTACATTTGCATCAAAAAGAATAAAATACATAGGAATGACTCTAACCAAGAAGATAAAAGACCTGTACTTGAAAAATTATGAGACACTGAGAAAAAAATTGAAGACGACACAAATTGAAGAATATACAGTGCTTATTGATTGAAATAATTAATACTGTTAAAATGACCATACTCCCCAAGACAATCTATAGATTCAATGCAATCCCTAAGACAATACCAAAGGCTTTTTTCACAGAGCTAGGACAAAGAATTCTAAAATTTGTATGGAAACACAAGACTCCATATAGGCAATGGAACCTTGAGAAAGGAGAACAAAGCTGGAGGTATCACACACCCTGATTTCAAACCATACTCAAAACTATAGTATTCAAAATCATATGGGGTTATCACAGAAACAGTCACATTGATCAGTGGAATAGATGCCCTGAAATAAACCCAAACTTATATGATCAAATAATCTATGACAAAGGAGGCAGAAATATACAATGGGGAATAAACAGATTCTTCAATAAGTGGTGCTGGGAAAACTGAACAGCTACATGTAAAAGAATGTTACTAGAAAAATTTCTCACTCCATATACTAAATAAACTTAAAATGGATTAAAGACTTACATGTAAGACCTGAAACCATAAAACTGTTAAGAGAAATCATAGGCAGTATGCTCTTTGACATCAGTCTTAGCAATATTTTTTTTGATATGTCTCCTCAGGCAAGGGAAATAAAAGCAAAATAATCAAATAAGACCACATCAAACTAAAAAGCTTTTGCACAGTGACAGAAACTATCAACAAAATGAAAAGACAACCTACTGAATAAGAGAAGATATTTGAAAGCAATATATATGATAAGGGGTTATTACCACAAATATACAAAGAACTCATACAACCCAACATCAAAAAAAAAAATCAACCTAAATTTAAAAATGGTCAGAGGGCATGAATAGACATTTTTCCAAAGAAGACATACAGATGACCAAAAGGCACATGAAAAGATGCTCAATATCACTCATCATCAGGGAAATGCAAATCAAAACCATAATGAGATATCACTTCACACCTGTCAGATTGTCTATTATCAGTAAGTCAATAAATAACAAATGTTGGCAAGGATGTGGAGAAAAGGGAAACTGCACTGTGGGTGTGAGGGTAAATTGGGCCAGCCACTCTGGAAAACAGTATGGAGGTTCCTCAAGAAATTAAAAATAAAACTACCATACAATTCAGCAATACAACTTTTGGGTATTCATACAAATAAAACAAAAACACTAACTCAAAATGATATATGCACCCCTATGTTCATTGCAGCATTAATTATAATAGAAAGACATGGAAGCAACCTAAGTGTTCATCAACACATGAATGGGTTAAGAAGGTGTGATGCATATATATAAAATGCAATATTATTCAGTCATAAAAATGAATGTAACCTTGCTATGTGCAAAAACATGATGAACCTAGAGGGCAAGAAAAAAGTAGTCAGACAGAGAATAACAAATGTCATATAATTATACTTATATGTGGAATCTAAAAATAAAATAAAATAAATGAACAAAACAAAACATAAACTGACTCACAGATACAGAGAATAAACTGGTGGTTGCCAGAGGGGAGGTGGGTATGGGGATGAGTGAAATAGGTGAGGGAAATTAAGAGCTACAGGTTTCCAGTTATAAAATAAGTAAGCCATGGAGATGTAATGTTCAGCATGGGAATATAGTCAACAATATTGTAACAAACTTGCATGGTGACAGATGAAAACTAGATTTATCCTGGTCTTCATTTTGTAATGTATAAAATATTAAATCACTATGTTGTACACCTAAAACTAATATAATATTGTAAGTCAATTATACCTCAATAAAAATATTTAGTAAAAACTTTAAAAACAAGTTTTAAATGGATTTTTAAATAAAATAACATAACTGATGTACATTTATATACTTTATTAATTCAGAGTCAGTACTTATAGAGAGCACAATAAATATGTTATTCCAATTTTGCAGATGGGGATCGTGAATATATAATAAATTTAAAATTTTACAAGATTATATGAGGTCTACAATAAAATATATTTGAAAAAGAGTTGATATATACATTAAATTTTAAATTGTAATTTGACATCCATGAAGATAACACTTTTATTTCTAATTTATTTATTTATTAATTTTATTTTTTTGTCCAAATTATTATCTTTCATTTTTTTAACATCTTTATTGGAGTATAATTGCTTTACAATGGTGTGTTAGTTTCTGCTTTATAAGAAAGTGAATCAGTTATACATATGTGCCCAAATCTCTTCCCTCTTGTGTCTCCCTCCCTCCCACCCTCCCTATCCCAGCTGTCTACGTAGTCACAAAGCACCGAGCTGATCTCCCTGTGCTATGTGGCTGCTTCCCACTAGCTATGTATTTTATATTTGGTAGTGTATATATGTCCATGCCACTCTCTCACTTTGTCACACTCACCTTCCCCTTCCCCATATCCTGAAGTCCATTCTCTAGTAAGTCTGTGTCTTTATTCCCGTCTTACCCCTAGGTTCTTCATGACATATTTTTTCTTAGATTCCATATATATGTGTTAGCATATGGTACTTGTCTTTCTCTTTTTGACTTACTTCACTCTGTATGACAAACTCTAGGTCCATCTACCTCACTACAAATAACTCAATTTCATTTCTTTTTATGGCTGAGTAATATTCCATTATATATATATGTGCCATATCTTCTTTATCCATTCTTCCGATGATGGACACTTAGATTGCTAAAACCTATTGTCTATTGTAAATAGAGCTGCAATGAACATTTTGGTGCATGACTATTTTTGAATTATGGTTTTCTCAGGGTATATGCCCAGTAGGGGGATTGCTGGATTGTATGGTTGTTCAATTTGTAGTGTTTTAATGAACCTCTATACTGTTCTCCATAGTGGCTGTATCAATTTACATTCCCACCAACAGTGCAAGAGTGTTCCCTTTTCTCCACACCCTCTCCAGCATTTATTGTTTCTAGATTTTTTGTTGATGGCCATTCTGACTGGTGTGAGATGATATCTCACTGTAGTTTTGATTTGCATTTCTCTAATGATTAATGATGTTGAGCATTCTTTCATGTGTTTGTTGGCAATCTGTATATCTTTAAAAAAATGGCTGCTTAGGTCTTGTGCCCAGTTTTGGATTGGGTTGTTTGTTTTTTTGTTATTGAGCTGCATGATCTTCTTGTAAATCTTGAAGATTAACCTTTGTCAGCTGCTTCATTTGCAAATACTTTCTCCCATTCTGAGAGTTTTCTTTTGGTCTTGTTTATGGTTTCCTTTGCTGTGCAAAAGCTTTGAAGTTTCATTAGGTCCCATTTGTTTATTTTTGTTTTTATTTCCATTTCTCTAGGAGGTGGGTCAAAAAGGATCTGGCTGTGATTTATGTCATAGACTGTTCTGCCTATGTTTTCCTCTAAGAGTTTGATAATTTCTGGCCTTACATTTAGGTCTTTAATCCATTTTGAGCTTATTTTTGTGTATGGTGTTAGGGAGTGATCTAATCTCATACTTTTACATGTACCTGTCCAGTTTTCCCAGTAAAACTTATTGAAGACTCTGTCTTTTCTCCACTGTATAATCTTGCCTCATTTATCAAAGATAAGGTGACCATATGTGCATGGGTTTATCTCTGGTCTTTCTATCCTGTTCCAGTGACCTATATTTCTGTTTTTGTGCCTGTACCATACTGTCTTGATTACTGTAGCTTTGTAGTATAGTCTGAAGTCAGGGAGCCTGATTCCTCCAACTCCATTTTTCGTTCTCAAGATTGATTTGGCTCTTCAGGGTCTTTTGTGTTTCCATACAAATTGTGAAATTTTTTGCTATGGTTCTGTGAAAAATGCCAGTGGTAGTTTGATAGGGATTGCATTGAATCTGTAGATTGCTTTGGGTAATAGAGTCATTTTCACAATGTTGATTCTTCTAATCCAAGAACATGGTATATCTCTCCATCTATTTGTATCACCTTTAATTTCTTTCATCAGTGTCTTATAATTTTCTGCATACAGGTCTTTTGTCTCCTTAGGTAGATTTATTCCTAGATATTTTATTCTTTTTGTTGCAGTGGTAAATGGGAGTGTTTTCTTAATTTCGCTTTCAGATTTTTCATCATTTGTGTATAAGAATGCCAGAGATATCTTTACATTAATTTTGTATCCTGCTACAAGGATACAAAAGAACCAGATTCATTGATTAGCCCTAAGAGTTTTCTGGTAGCATCTTTAGGATTCTCTATGTACAGTATCATGTAATCTGCAAACAGTGACAACTTTACTTCTCCTTTTCCGATTTGGATTCCTTTTATTTCCTTTTCTTCTCTGATTACTGTGGCTAAGCCTTCCAAAACTATGTTGAATAAGAGTGGTGAGAGTGGGCAACCTTGTCTCGTTCCTGATCTTAGTGGAAATGGTTTCAGTTTTACACCATTGAGGATGATGTTGTCTGTGGATTTATCATATATGGACTTGATTATGTTGAGGAAAGTTCCCTCTATGCCTACTTCCTTCAGGGTTTTTCTCATAAATAGGTGATGAATTTTGTTGAAAGTTTCCTCTGCATCTATTGAAATGATCATATGGTTTTTCTCCTTCAATTTGTTAATATGGTGTATCATGTTCATTGATTTGCGTATTGAAGAATCCTTGCATTCCTGGGATAAACCGCACGTGATTATGTTGTATGATCCTTTTAATGTGCTGTTGGATTCTGTTTGCAAGTATTTTGTTGAGGATTTTTGAGTCTATGTTCATCAGTGATATTGGCCTGTAGTTTTCTTTCTTTGTGACATCGTTGTCTGGGGTTGGTATCAGGGTGATGGTGGCCTTGTAGAATGAGTTTGGGAGTGTTCCTCCCTCTGCTATATATTAGAAGAGTTTGAGAAGGATAGGTGTTAACTCTTCTCTAAATGTTTGATAGAATTTGCCTGTGAAGCCATCTGGTCCTGGGCTTTTGTTTGTTGGAAGATGTTTAATCACAGTTTCAATTTCAGTGCTTGTGATGGGTCTGTTCATATTTTCTATTTCTTCCTGGTTCAGTCTCAGCAGGTTGTGCATTTCTAAGAATTTGTCCGTTTCTTCCAGGTTATCCATTTTATTGGCATAGAGTTGCTTGTAGTAATCTTTCTTGATCTTTTGTATTTCTGCAGTGTCAGTTGTTACTTCTCCATTTCCATTTCTAATTCTATTGATTTGAGTCTTCTCTCTTTTTTTCCTGATGAGTCAGGCTAATGGTTTATCATTTTTGTTTATCTTCTCAAAGAACCAGCTTTTAATTTTATTGATCTTTGTTATCATTTCCTTCAATTACTTTTCATTTATTTCTGATTTGATCTTTATGATTTCTTTCCTTCTGCCAAATTTGGGGTTTTTTGTTATTCTTTCTCTAATTGCTTTAGGTGCAGGGTTAGGTTGTTTATTCCAGATGTTTCCTGTTTCTTAAGGTAGGATTCTATGCTATAAACTTCCCTCTCAGAACTGCTTTTGCTGGATCCCATTGGTTTTGGGTGGACGTATCTCCATGTCATTTGTTTCTAAGTATTTTTTGATTTCCTCTTTGATTTCTTCAGTGATCACTTGGTTATTATGTAGTGTATTGTTTAGCCTCTATGTGTTTGTAGTTTTTACAGATCTTTTACTGTAATTGATATCTAGTCTCATAGCATTGTTGTCGGAAATGATACTTGATACAATTTCAATTTTCTTAAATTTATCAAGGCTTAATTTGTGACCCAAGATATGATCTATCATGGAGAATGTTCCATAAGCATTTGAGAAAAATGTGTAATCTGTTGTTCTTGGATGGAATGCCCTATAAATATCAATTAAGTCCATCTTGTTTAATGTATCATTTAAAGCTTGTGTTTCCGTATTTATTTTCATTGTGGATGTCCTGTCCATTGATGAAAGTCGGGTGTTAAGGTCCCATACTACAAAAGTGTTACTGTCAATTTTCCCTTTTATGGCTGTGTGTATTTGCCTTATGTATTGAGGCTTTCCTATGTTGGGTGCATAAATATTTACAATTGTTATATCTTCTTCTTGGATCGATCCCTTGATCATTATGTAGTGTCTCTTGTAATAGTCTTTATTTTAAAGTCTATTGTGTCTGATATGAGAATAGCTACTCAGGCTTCCTTTTGATTTCCATTTGCATGGAATATCTTTTTCCATACCCCCACTTTCAGTCTGTATGTGTCCCTAGGTCTGAAGTGGGTCTCTTGTAGACAGCATATATATGGGTCTTGTTTTTGTATCCATTCAGCCAGTCTGTGTCTTTTTGTGGGAGTATTTAATCCATTTACATTTAAGGTAATTATCAATATGTATGTCCTATTCCCATTTTCTTAATTGTTTTGGGTTTGTTATTGTAGGTCTTTTCCTTCTCTTGTGTTTCTTGCCTAGAGAATTCCTTTAGCGTTTGTTGTAAAGCTGGTTTGGTGTGGCTGAACTCTCTCAGCTTTTGCTTGTCTGTAAAGATTTTAATTTCTCCATCAAATCTGAATGAGATCCTTGCTAGGTAGAGTACTCTTGGTTGCAGGTTTTTCTCCTTCATCACTTTCAGTATGTCCTGCCACTCCCTTCTGGCTTGCAGAGTTTCTGCTGAAAGATCAGCTGTTAACCTTATGGGGATTTCCTTGTGTGTTATTTGTTGTTTTTCCCTTGTTGCTTTTAATATGTTTTCTTTGTATTTAATTCTTGACAGTTTGATTAATATGTGTATTGGCATATTTCTCCTTGGATTTATCCTGTATGGGACTCTCTGTGCTTCCTGACTTGATTAACTATTTCCTTTCCCATATTAGAGAAGTTTTCAACTATAATCTCTTCAAAGATTTTCTCAGTCCCTTTCTTTTCTCTTCTTCTTCTGGAACCCCTATAATTTGAATGTTGGTGCGTTTAATGTTGCCCCCGAAGTCTCTGAGACTGTCCTCATTTCTTTTCATTCTTTTTTCTTTATTCTGCTCTGCAGTAGTTATTTCCACTATTTTATCTTGCAGGTCACTTATCCGTTCTTCTGCCTCAGTTATTCTGCTATAGATCCCATCTAGAGTATTTTCAATTTCATTAATTGTGTTGTTCATCATTGTTTGTTTCATCTTTAGTTCTTCTAGGTCCCTGTTAAATACTACTTGCATTTTGTCTATTCTATTTCCAAGATTTTGGATCATCTTTAGTATCATTATTCTGAATTCTTATTCAGGTAGACTGCCTATTTCCTCTTCATTTGTTAGGTGTGGTGGGTTTTTATCTTGCTCCTTCATCTGCTGTGTGTTTTTCTGTCTTCTCATTTTGCTTATCTTACTGTGTTTGGGGTCTCCTTTTTGCAGGCTGCAGGTTCGTATTTCCCGTTGTTTTTGGTGTCTGTCCCTAGTGGCTAAGGTTGGTTCAGTGTGTTGTGTAGGCTTCCTCGTGGAGGGGACTAGTGCCTGTATTCTTGTGGATGAGGCTGGATCTTGTCTTTCTGGTGGGCAGGTCCATGTCTCGTGGTGTGTTTTGGGGTGTCTGTGAACTTATTATGATTTTAGGCAGCCTCTCTGCTAATGGGTAGGGTTGTGTTCCTGTTTTGCTAGTTGTTTAGCAGAGGGTATCCAGCACTGTAGCTTGCTGGTCATTGAGTGAAGCTGGGTGCTGGCATTGAGATTGACATCTCTGGGAGATTTTTGCCATTTGATATTATGTGGAGCTGGGAGGTCTCCTATGGACCAGTGTCCTGAAATTGTCTCTCCCACCTCAGAGGCACAGCACTGACTCCTGGCTGCAGCACCAAGAGCCTTTCATCCACATGGCTCAGAATAAAAGGGAGAAAAAGTAGAAAGAAAGAATTAATAGAAGTAGAAAGATAGAAAGGAAGGAGGGAGTGGGGAAGGGAGGGAGGGAGTGAGGGAGGGAGAGAGGGAGGAAGGAAGGAAGGAAGGAAGGAGGGAAGGAAGGAAAAAAGGAAGAAAGAAGATAAAGTAAAATAAAATAAGATAAAATATAATAAAATTATTAAAATAAAATAGTAATTATTAAGAGAAAAACAAAACAAAAAACAACAGATGGATAGAGCCCTAGGACAAATGATGGAAGCAAAGCTATACAGACAAAATCTCACATACAATCATACACATACACACTCACAAAAAGAGGAAAAGTGGAAAAAATTATAAATCTTGCTCTCAAAGTCCACCTCCTCAATTTGTGATGATTCGTTGTCTAAAGGAGGGAAGGAAGGAAAGAAAGAAGGAAGATAAAGTAAAATAAAATAAAGTTATTAAAATAAAAAGTAATTATTAAGAAAAAATTATAAAAAAAAACTGACGGATAGAAGCCTCGGACAAATGGTGGAAGCAAAGCTATTCAGACAAAATCTCACACGGAAACATACACATACACACTCACAAAAAAAGGAAAAGGGGAAAAAAATCATAAATCTTGCTCTCAAAGTCCACCTCCTTAATTTGCAATGATTCATTGTCTACTCATGTATTCCACAGATGCAGGGTACATCAAATTGATTGTGGAGCTTTAATCTGCTGCTTCTGAGGCTGCTGGGAGAGATTTCCCTTTCTCTTCTTTGTTCTCACAGCTCCCAGGGGCTCTGCTTTGTGTTTGGCCCTGCCTTTGCATGTAGGTCGCCGGAGGGCATCTGTTCTTCGCTCAGACAGGACTGGGTTGAAGGAGCAGCTGCTTCGGGGACTCTGGCTCACTCAGGGTGGGGGGAGGGAGGGGCACGGAGTGCAGGGTGAGCCTGCGGTGGCAGAGGCCGGCGTGCCGTTGCACCAGCCTGAGGCCTGCCGTGCGTTCTCCCAGGGAAGCTGTCCTTGGATCCCGGGACCTGGCAGTGGCGGGCTGCACAGGCTCCCCAGAAGGGAGGTGTGGAGAGTGACCTGTGCTCGCACACAGGTTTCTTGGTGGCGGCAGCAGCAGCCTTAGCGTCTCATGCCCGTCTCTGGGTTCCGCGTTTTTATCTGCGGCTCACGCCCTTCTCTGGAGCTCCTTTAAGCAGCGCTCTTAATCCCCTCTCCTCACACACCAGGAAACAAAGAGGGAAGAAAAAGTCTCTTGCCTCTTCGGCAGCTCCAGACCTTTTCCCAGACTCCCTCCTGGCTAGCTGTGGTGCACTATCCCCTTCAGGTTGTGTTCACGCAGCCAGCCCCAGTCCTCTCCTTGCGCTCGCACTGAAGCCCAAGCCTCAGCTCCCAGCCCCACCCACCCCGGCGGGTGAGCAGAAAAGCCTCTCGGGCTGGTGAGTGCTGGTCGGCATCGATCCTCTGTGCGGGCATCTCTCCGCTTTGCCCTCCACACCCTGTTGCTGTGCTCTCCTCTGCGGCTCCGTTGCTCCCCCCTCCGCCACCTGCAGTCTCCGCCCACGAAGTGGCTTCCTTGTGTGTGGAAACCTTTCCTCCTTCATGGCTCCCTCCCACTGGTGCAGGTCCCGTCCCTATTCTTTTGTCTCTGTTTTTTCTTTTTTCTTTTGCCTTACCCAAGTACCTGGGGAGTTTCTTGCCTTTTGGGAGGTCTTAGGTCTTCTGCCAGTGTTCAGTAGGTGTTCTGTAGGAGTTGTTCAACGTGTGCTTTTGGTGTATCTGTGGGGAGGTAGGTGATCTCTGCGTCTTACTCTTCCTCCATCTTCCCCTCCGACTATTATCTTGTTTATCACTGTTTGTGTGCTCTTTAGTTCTTCTAGGTCCTTTTTAAAGGTTTCTTGTATTTTCTCCATTCAATTTCCAAGATTTTGGATCATCTTTTCTGTCATTGCTCTGAATTCTTTTTCAGGTAGACTGCCTATCTCCTCTTCATTTGTTTGGTCTTGTGAGATTTTACCTTGCTCCTTCATCTGCTACATTTTTCTCTGTCTTCTCATTTTGTTTAACTTACTGTGTTTGTGTTCTTTCCACAGGCTGCAGGGTTGTCATTCCTCTTACTTCTGTTGTCTGTTCTCAGTGGGTGAGGTTGGTCCAGTGGCTTATGTAGGCTTCCTGGTGGGGGGGTACTTGTGGCTACCTTCTGGGGGGTGGAGCTGAATCTTGTCCCTCTAATGGGCAGGACTGTGTCCTGTGGTGTGGTTTGGGGTGTTTGTGAGCTTAGTATGACTTTAGGCAGTCTGTCTGCTAATGGATGGGGTTGTGTTCCTGTCTTGCTAGTTGTTTGGCATAGGGCTTTCAGCACTGGAGCTTGCTGTCTGCTGGGTGGAGCCAGGTCTTAGTGTTGAGATGGAGACCCCTGGGAGAGCTCTCACCAATTAATATTCCATGGGACCAGGAGTTCTCTCATGGTCCAATGTCCTGGACTTGGCTCTCCCACCTCAGAGGCTCAGACCTGACCCCCTGCAGGAGCACTAAGAGTTAGCAAGCTGTACGGTGCAGAAGAAAAGGAAAAAGAAAAACAAAGAAACAAACAAAACACACAAACAGACAAAACCCCAAGACAACTGGTAAAAGCAAAACTAAACAGACAAAATCACACAAAGAAACTAGCACACACACACTCACAAAAAGAGAAAACAAAGATGAGAGCAACCAAACCAATTTAGAAAACCCAAAAAGAAAACAAACACTAAAAACTAAACTAAAAAAAACATAAAATCAGAAACAAATCAAATGCAGAAAGCAGACTAAAGAAAGGCAATGAAAGCATAAAACAAACACACAAAAATGATCAAAAACATGTAAAGACAAAAGAAAGATGAAAACCAAAAGGAAAATATACAAAACAACAAGGTAGTAAAGTAAAAATAGAAAAATATAAAATATAGTTAAAAATAAAATGAAAACAAAACAAAACAAAAGAAAAAAACAAACACAAGGAAAAAACACAATATAACAAAAAAGTACAGTACAAGCAGGAAAAAATAATAAATAAAATTATAAAGATAGTAAAATAAAAGCATAAAAAAGAAAAGAAGTAAATAAAAAATTAAAATTAAAATAATAATTAAAAAAAGAACAACAGAACAAAACAAAACAAAAAAAAGAAGTAGTAATATTTTCCTGTGGCCTTAGCTATCAGTGCCCTTGCCCCCACATTGAGCCACAGCCAATCTCTGCATACCCAGGAAGTCCTCCAATACTTCTAGGTCAGTCTCTGGACCTGCTGTGGACACTGTGGGGCCATCTCAGACTCTGATCTGGCCTTACTCCCTCATGTACTTGCTCCCAAAGTCCACAGTTTTCCCCAAAGTCCACAGCCTCAATTGTGGGAACACTCATAGTCTATTCAGGTATTCCACAGACACAGGGTTTACCAAGCCGATTGTGGGTATTTAATCTGCTGCTCCTGCAGCTGCATGGAGAGATTTCCCTCTCTCTTCTTTGGTCTCACAGCCCCTGGGGTTCAGCTTTGTTTCTGGCCTCACCTCTGCATGTGGGCTCCCCTCAGGCGTCTGGTCCTGACCCAGGCAAGAGGGGGCAAAAGCAGTGGCTGATTAGGGCTCATTTGCTCACTCAGACTGGGGGAGGAAGGGATATGGCAGTCACAATTGGGATGTGTGGGGAGTGCCTGCAGCGGCTGAGGCTGGTGTGAAGTTGCAACAGCCTGAGGCATACCATGCATTCTACTGGGAAAGTTGGCCTCAGACTGTGGGACCCTCAGGAGTGGCAGGCTGCACAGGCTACCAGGAAGTTGTGGACAGTGACCTGCCTTGAACACAGGACTCTTGGTGGCAGCGGTGACGCTCTCTGGGGTCTGAGATAACAGTCACCACTCACACTAGTTCTTCTAGGTGTTGCTGCCCCTGGAACACCCCACAACAAAGGTCTCCTGCCTCTCCAACAGGCCCATGTTTTTCCCAGACTCCTTCCTGGCTAGCCGTGTCACACTAACACCCCCCAGGCTGTCCTCATGCAGCCAATCCCAGTCCTCTCACTGGGGTCTGACCTCCAAAGCCCAAGCCTCAGCACCCAGCCCTTACCAGCCCTAGCAGGCAAGCAGACAAGCATCTCAGGTTGATGAGTGCTGGTTGGCACCAATCCTCCTTGTGGGAGTCTCTCTGCTCTGCCCTCCACACCCTTGTTGCTGCCTTCTCCAAGGCTCTGAAGCTCCCCCCACCCAGTCCCCACCAGTGAGGGGGCTTCCTAGTATGTGGAAACTTCCTCCTTCACAGCTCCCTCCCAGAGGGGCAGGTCCCATCCAGATTTCTTTGTCTCTTTTTTTTTTTTTTGCCTTACCCAGTTATGCGGGGATTTTCTTGCCTTTTTGGAAGTCTGAGGTCAATTCTGTAGGTGCTCTGTGGGAGTTGTTCCACATGTAGATGTATTTGTGGGGAGGAAGGTGATCTCCACGTCTTACTCCTCCCCCAGCTTGAAGGTCTCCAAGACATTCCAAATGGCCATGGGAAGGAGTGTAAGGTCCTGGCTCCAGAGTCTGTCACTGTTGGCAGTGGTCAGAACATAGGTGGGATCAGTAGGTGAAACCCGCCTGTTTCCATTCTCAATGTCCTCTTGCTGCAAATGCAAAACAGTCTTCCCAGGGGTAGAATACTTGTGCTGTTGCTGGCCAAGAGACGGCTTTTTATCATGCAGAAAGTTTCTGTTGTTATTATTATTTCTGTCTTCTTTTTAGTTTAGCAGTTTATTACAGGCTAGGATAAAGGATACAGATGAACATCCAGTGGAAGAGATGCATAGGGCAAGGTATCAGGGAGGGGAATGGAGTGTCCATGCCCTCTCCAAGCCCAAAACTCTGCCCAAATCTCCATTTGTTCACTGACCTGGAAGTCATTACTTTTTAAATAAGAACCATCAGTGAACCATGAGAGATCAGCATTACCCAAAGAAATTTCCTGCAGATCAACATGAGGAGTCAGGAGATGATTTGTGTTAAGCAGTTGTAAGAGAGAAGCAGATGGAGGGGAGAAGTGTAGCCTAGTTAAGGTTATTTCAACATGAGTTATGTGAGGAGCAGTTAATAAAAGAACTTGACAGGAAGTGAAGTGGCTGACTGAGATATGTTAAATGTGATAAGAATTCAGGAGCACTTCTACTGTATGAGGAATAAAAATGGTTAAGATAATCCTGCATGAGTTTCTCACTGGCCTTAACCAAAAGGACAGTGGCTATAATGGCTCTAAGGCAAAGAGGGTATCCCTCTGTGATAGAGTCCAATTGCTGGCTATAATACCGTATTTTTATACCTGATGGTAGGCCCTGTGTTTTGGGGTGAGTACCCCAAAGGCATTCCCTTCCTTTTTACATATACAAAAGAAAAAGAGGATCTGATAATTGAGATGTCAAGGGAAGCTGGGTTAATCAGACTCCCCTTTAAAGCCCTGAAGGTTTATACTGTCTGTTTCCTCCCAAAAAATTAGGTCCATGTAGCCAATGTTGATTAAAACATACAGAAGTCTAGCCATCAGAGAGAAATTTGGAATCCAATTTTGGCCATAACCAACTAGATTGAAAAAAACCTCACAGTTGGCCTCGCAGTTTGGGAAAGTTAGGGCACCATAAAAATCTATCTGGATCTAGGTGTTGCCCTTGTTCTAATATCAAATACCCTAAATATTAAACCTGGGTTTGGGTAAACTGCAGTTTTTCTTTGGCAAACTTATGTCCTTGTAAGGATAAAAGGTTTAGTAAATGGATGCTGCCTTCCTGTGAGAAAGCTTGAGAAGAAGAGCAAGAAGAAAATCATCTACATATTACAACAAAGTAGAACACCTAGAACTTTATATCATCCAGATCAGCTACAGGATTTGTGAGAAATAGGAAGGATTCAGTAACCCTGAGGCATTACTGTACAGGTGAACTGTTTTTTTTTCCAAGTGAAGGCAAAAAATATTGATTGTCTAGCTTCATCAACTGGAATACTAAAGAATGCACTGCATAAATCAATTACAGTAAAGAATTTACTTCTGGTGGGAAAAGATGTTAGTAATGATTGAGAGTTAGAAACAACAGGGTGTTGAGGGATAACAATGGTGCTTATTGCTCAGAGGTCCTAGACAAACCTCTACATTCAGTGCCTAGATTTTCTCACCAGTAAAATGGGAGTATTACAGAGACTAGTACAAGGGATAATGAGGCTTTGAATCTTATTCTATTATGGGCTGAATGCCTTGAAGGGCTTCTTTACTTATAGAATATTGATTAATTCTGGGAAGAGGTTTCAAACCCTCAAGGTATCTATGTGAATCTTGATTGGAGATGTGCTAGGAGTTTTGCCAACATCATTTGGAGATTTTGCCCATAAGGAAAGTGGTAGCTGATTCAATAGGGACAAATGATCAATATTTCCAGAATCAGCTCTAGTACCATCAGAAATGGAGCAAATAAAAGTTGCCAAAGGTTAATTCACTTGGTTTGTTTATTTGATGACTACTGTCCATTTTCAGAATTAGTTCTCCCTTTTGGGAGAAAGAAACTCTGGCATGATATCTCTCTAAGACATCTCAGTGTAATAAATGGATAAGGGTAGAGGAACTAAGGAGAAAATGGTGGTCTCTCTCAAAGGGTCTAAACGAAAGGGAATGGGTTCAGAGACAGAAACCACTTGAGGTTAATTTGAGATCCCCACTATTTAAACTGTTTTATATTCCAAGTCAGGAACCACTTTATAGTGGTGGGGTTGAGCAAGAATAGTGCAGCTCCAAAATCAGTTAGGATTGGAAGAGATTTATTCCCAATCTGGAGAAATGTTTCTCCAAGTTGATTAAGAGTGAAAATTGGGAAGAGCCCCTGTAGTTCCTCAGAGCCCAGTAATTAAAATTGGGAGACACTGGAAAGGCTGATTAGAGAGCTGAAAGAACTTGAAGCACTTAAATTTGTAACACTCTCTTTTCCAATGTCTTGGATCTTTGCAATAAAAGCAGAAATTAGGAAGGGTTTGGTTTTGTCTAGGGACATCGATTTGCTGGAATTGAAGATTAAGAATTTTAGTGGTCTTCATTTTAGATAACTTATGTAGAGTGTGAGAGAGCTGGTTTGCCAGATTAAATCTGGAATGTACCTAGTTTCCCATTTCATCCTGGCCCTTTTTACTAGAAGGGAAAGGCCCATCCATTAACAGAGTTAAAAGTTACTCAGGTGGAATCAACATCTGAAGAAGACCAAAATTTAATTTTAAAATAATCTGAAATTGATTGTAATAGTCATGAACAGATTCAGCAGATTTTTGTGTGCAAGACTGAATTATGTTCAAATCAACAGGCTTTGGAAAAGCCCTAAGAATTGCTCAACAATGTCACCTAGCAATTGCCTAAGCCTGATCATATATTATCAGGCTGGTCTCCCAGTTGTAATTCATCCAATATTGGGCCTGGCCTTCACTAACATGCATATGAACTAACTTATATGAGTCAAGTAAACCAGGCTCATAAGTCTAAATGACTATATTGAATTCCACAGAAAATCTGTGAGGATATTTGGTTACTGTTTTTTGTTTCTTGTTTTTTGTTTTTTTTTTTTTTTTGCTTTTGATGTCTCAGATGTTTATATTGTTTGGAGTTAGATATATATGAAGCACATGATTCTGAACTTAGGTAAAACAGTGAAGCTTTGTTTTCACTTGAAGTAAAAAAAAATGTTATTAGAAAAAATAGAAATAAATAAATTTTACCCTGTTATTTATTTTATACTTTTATTTCAAGAATATATATTTTGAAAAGAATTTTTTTTTAATTTTTACCAAATCACACACTGGAGTGATTAGCTGAAGTCACTAAGTTCCAATTAAAATAATTTCATATTCCTAATCAAATATATAATCTTTGTAAACTTTCCTACAAATAAAATTAGTTTTTAAAAAGTTGCTCTCTTTTCATCTTAAATACAGAGAAATAAAAGATCCTTGGTTATTACTGAATTCTAAAGAAGACTTCATTTCAAATAAAGGATGAAATTAATTTTGACTTAGAGACAGAAAAGTCTTTTAAGATCTATACTTCAACAAGTTGTTAATCTTGTGCCACTTTTAGCACTTGTCACACATATAAACAAGGAAATTGGCTCTATCTTATTCTAGCTCTGTATTGAATTAAAAGAAGAGCATGATGTGAAGAAAGAGTAAATTTCATCCTTTCTTTAGTAATGCACATATATTTCCATACATTTCACAATCTAAAGGAGCCTATGAATTCATTCAATAAATACAAAACTATAAATTGTAATTCCAGAAAAGGGAAAGGTTTAAACATTTTTTTCTGATTTCTGATTTTTTGAAACATAAAATCTGATCATTTTATGTTTGAAGGCTGATAATTAATTTCATACATTTTATTTTTTTAGCAGGAAACTTCTGTATTAGAAATAAATCTAAATGTTACTTTGGAAAAATCTTTGACTATGGCTCACAGTTCAGCTTTAGTTCAGGAAATATAAGAAAATAAGGTCTTAGCTTCTGGATCCTCAGAGGCTTAATTTTAAAGGGACATATTCTTATAAGTTCAGAGAAAAACAGACATTTGGCAAGAGAATTAGAATGGGGGAACTGAGGGTATAGAGGTGGTGTAGGCAGCATAGAAGGAAAGGAGAAAGATGGCACTGGAGGTGGACCTGAGTATGAGGAGCTGAGGGAGACAGGCAAGATGACACCAAGGGTGGAGCCTGAGACAAGGAAGCCAAGGAAGAGGTTCATGAGGCTTTGGAAGCCATTTTAATCTTTCTTTGTTTGCCTCAGTTAATCTTAGAATCTTATTTTGCAGAGAGGCAATTTTAGGCTCCTTGTAATGTCTGGAAGCCTCAAAATATAAATTGAAATAGGCATTCCATTCAGTTTTGGAAATTTTAGAGCTATGGTAGTCCAATTCAGTTTTTTTTATCATCTTTATTGGAGTATAATTGCTTTACAATGGTGTGTTTGTTTCTGCTTTATAACAAAGTGAATCAGCTATACATATAAATATATCCCCATTCATTTACATTCCAAAATTGAAGTATAGTTGATTTATGTTTCAGGTGTACAGTAAAGTGATTCAGGTTCTTTTTCAGATTCTTTTCCATTATAGGTTTGTACAACATATTGAATATCATTCCCTGTGCTATACAATAGGCCCTTGTTTTTTATCTATTTTATATTTAGTCATGTGTATCTGTTAATCCCAAATTCCTAATTTATCCCTCCCTCCCTTCTTTCCCCTTTGGTAGCCATAAGTTTGTTTTCTATGTCTGTGAGTCTACTTCTCTTTTGTAAATAAGTTCATTTGTATCATTTTCTTAGATTTCACATATAAGTGATATCATATGATATTTGTCTTTCTCTGGCTTACTTCACTTAGTATGATAGTCTCCAGGTCCATCCATGTTGCTGCAAATGGCATTATTTCATTCTTTTTCTCATGGCTGAGTAATACTCCATTGTACATATGTGCCACATCTTCTTTATCCATTCATCTGTCGATGGACACTTAGGTTGCTTCCATGTCCTGGCTATTGTAAATAGTGCTGCTGTGAACATTGTGGTACATGTATCTTTTTGAATTAGAGTTTTCATCATCTAATGCTATTTATTTAATTTTAATTTTTTTAAGTTTTCTCCATTGTATCCTCTATTTTCATGTAGTTAACCTATTTCAAATGGAGCCCTTCTATACGGTGTGTTTTACACTTCCCCAGGTGTGTTTGTTTTTCACACACACACACCGCATGTTATTTTTACAAGAGATAAATAAACTGACACCAGGCACTGGAAATGGATGACCACAACAGAAGCAACAATGACTGCAATTACCAAACACGAAACACACTCACACTATGTCATAATATTGACACTCACTGTATGTCAATATTATATAAACAGGAATCTTCCACTGTAACAGCTCCTTTACTTTGCAGTGAAAATTGATTTCTATATTTTTTCCCTCTGAGTCTTTGTGGGATTTTTTTTTTCAATTCAAACAGAAAGTCACAAAAATTCTAATCATCCTCATCAGTTCACTCAGTCCCATGTAATTTTTTTTAACATCTTTATTGGGGTATAATTGCTTTACAATGGTGTGTTAGTTTCTGCTTTATAACAAAGTGAATCAGTTATACATATACATATGTTCCCATACCTCTTCCCTCTTGCATCTCCCTCCCTCCCACCCTCCCCATCCCACCCCTCCAGGCGGTCACAAAGCACCGAGCTGATATCCCTGTGCTATGCGGCTGCTTCCCACTAGATGTCTACCTTAGGTTTGGTAGTGTATATATGTCCATGACTCTGTCTCGCTTTGTCACAGCTCACCCTTCACCCTCCCCATATCCTCAAGTTCGTTCTCTAGTAGGACGGTGGCTTTATTCCTGTCTTACCCCTAGGTTCTTCATGACATTTTTTTTTCTTAAATTGCATATATATGTGTTAGCATATGGTATTTGTCTTTCTCTTTCTGACTTACTTCACTCTGTATGACAGACTCTAGGTCTATCCACCTCATTACAAATAGCTCAATTTCGTTTCTTTTTATGGCTGAGTAATATTCCATTGTATATATGTGTCACATCTTCTTTATCCATTCATCCGAAGATGGGCACTTAGGTTGTTTCCATCTCCGGGCTATTGTAAATAGAGCTGCAATGAACATTTTGGTACATGACTCTTTTTGAATTATGGCTTTCTCAGGGTAAATGCCCAATAGTGGAATTGCTGGGTCGTATGGTAATTCTATTTGTAGTTTTTTAAGGAACCTCCATACTGTTCTACATAGTGGCTGTACAATTCACATTCCCACTAGCAGGGCAAGAGTGTTCCCTTTTCTCCACACCCTCTCCAGCATTTATTGTTTCTAGATTTTTTGATGATGGCCATTCTGACTGGTGTGAGATGATATCTTATTGTAGTTTTGATTTGCATTTCTCTAATGATTAATGATGTTGAGCATTCTTTCATGTGTTCATCGGCAGTCTGTATATCTTCTTTGGAGAAATGTCTATTTCGGTCTTCTGCCCATTTTTGGATTGGGTTTTTTTTTGTTGTTGTTATTGAGCTGCATGAGCTGCTTGTAAATTTTGGAAATGAATCCTTTGTCAGTTGCTTCATTTGCAAATATTTTCTCCCATCCTGAGGGTTGTCTTTTCGTCTTGTTTATGGTTTCCTTTGCTGTGCAAAAGCTTTGAAGTTTCATTAGGTCCCATTTGTTTATTTTTGTTTTTATTTCCATTTCTCTAGGAGGTGGGTCAAAAAGGATCTGGCTGTGATTTATGTCATAGACTGTTCTGCCTATGTTTTCCTCTAAGAGTTTGATAATTTCTGGCCTTACATTTAGGTCTTTAATCCATTTTGAGCTTATTTTTGTGTATGGTGTTAGGGAGTGATCTAATCTCATACTTTTACATGTACCTGTCCAGTTTTCCCAGCACCACTTATTGAACAGGCTGTCCTTTCTCCACTGTACTTTCCTGCCTCATTTATCAAAGATAAGGTGACCATATGTGCATGGGCTTATATCTGGGCATTCTATCCTGTTCCATTGATCTATGTCTCTGTTTTTGTGCCAGTACCATACTGTCTTGATTACTGTAGCTTTGTAGTATAGTCTGAAGTCAGGGAGCCTGATTCCTCCAGATCCGCTTTTCCTTCTCCAGATTGCTTTGGCTATTCGGGGTCTTTTGTGTTTCCACACAAATTGTGAAATTCTTGTTCTAGTTTTGTGAAAAATGCCAGTGGTAGTTTGAAAGGGATTGCATTGAATCTGTAGATTGCTTTGGGTAGTAGAGTCATTTTCACAATGTTGACTCTTCCAATCCAAGAACAAGGTATATCTCTCCATCTATTTGTATTATCTTTAATTTCTTTCATCAGTGTCTTATAATTTTCTGCATACAGGTCTTTTGTCTCCTTAGGTAGGTTTATTCCTAGATATTTTATTCTTTTTGTTGCAATGGTAAATGGGAGTGTTTTCTTGATTTCACTTTCAGATTTTTTATCATTAGTTTATAGGAATGCCAGAGATTTCTGTGCATTAATTTTGTATCCTGCAACTTTACCAAATTCACTGATTAGCTCTAGTAGTTTTCTGGTAGCATCTTTAGGATTCTCTATGTATAGTATCATGTCATCTGCAAACAGTTACAGCTTTAATTCTTCTTTTCCGATTTGGATTCCTTTTATTTCCTTTTCTTCCCTGATTGCTGTGGCTAAAACTTCCAAAATGATGTTGAATAAGAGTGGTGAGGGTGGGCAAGCTTGTCTTCTTCCTGATCTTAGTGCAAATGTTTTCAGTGTTTCACCATTGAGGATGATGTTGACTGGGAATGTCATATATGGCCTTTATTATGTTGAGAAAGTTTGCTCTATGCCTACTTTCTGCAGGGTTTTTATCATAAATGGGTGTTGAATTTTGACAAAAGCTTTCTCTGCATCTACTGAGATGATCATATGGTTTTTCTCCTTCAATTTGTATTATAAATAACAATGGAATTTAGTATGCTATTATACCTTCAGACCTACTGTAGAATATGCTGTTCTTTGCTGTTCCAATTGTGGCAGGATTCATAGTTTTTCTAACAGGTACCGATCCCTATGCCTGATACTGTGAGGAAATGTTATACTTGGGCTCCACTCTTATCTCTCTGAGGCATTTTTTGGTATTGTATGGTAACTCCATACTGTCAACCTCCAGCATGATACCAGGCACATAATAGAAATCCAATAAATGTTTCACTGTGAGTGGAGTATAAGTTGATAGAGTATTTTTGAAGGTTGATTAGGCAGATTAGATTGATTGAAAATCTTTCAATATTTTAAGTTTGCATCTCTTTCATTCCAGAAATTCTATGTCTAGAAATTTATATATAGCTATACACATGTATAAAGAGGTTCACATTGCAGCCTATTTGCAACAGAGGACAAAAACAAAAAACAAACAAAAACCGCCAAACTGAAAACAACTACAAGTCCGTCAATATTGGACAGGCCATGTAAATTATTTAATGTGACGCAGCTATTAAAGAAAGTGGAATAGATGTACGCAAAAACTGACTGGGAAAATCACTATCCAAGACAGATTGTAGACTATGTATAGTATGCTGCTCTTGTATAAAATACGTGATCTCCATTACGTAGAAATACTTACATACAACATACAACAAGTGTGAATGTCAGCACTTGGGAAATATCTGAAAGAACCACACAAGATACTGGGAGAGTGGGACAACTTTCCACGTCCCATATGATTGGAATTCTGAAGGGTACACACACGAACTAATGGACCTCTGCTACCATCTTCCGGCTGAGGAGGGAATTGCAGACGTCAGAATCCTCTTTACTAATAAGTGTCTCAGGCAGCCGGCTTGAGGACGTCATCTGGAAGGCCGGTGGCGAATGCGCAGTAGAAGGAGGTCCGCGAGTTGCGTGGGCTGGTGCCTAGGCGCTTGTGTTTCGCGGACTTGTGCTGTGACCGGGGGCGCCGGGCTGGCGACTTTGGCACTCTTGGCGTTGGGTGGGCGGCATCTTGGGGGTCACGTGAGCCAGTGGCATCATGCCCGCGGGCGCTGGGGTCAGCGTCGCGGCTTTTCCGGGGACGTTCGTCGGACAGGACGGATGGCGGAAAGCACAACCTGGAAAGGAAATACGACTTGGCCCCTGGGCGTTGCCGGTGGAGCTCAGAGACCCTGGGGCTGGGCTTCGTCTCTTGTGCTGTCTCCTGTGACTGTTGGCCACGCGCGCTGCCCCGTCCGCGCTGTGCTAGGGGGTATTGGTCGTCTCGCGGCTCAGTTCACAGTAGCTGAAAGGGACAGTGTGTGATGTTCAGATTTCCCCCCATCGTTTTAAAAGGGAGGCTCTGGCCATTGCTCCTCGGGTAAAATGCAGAGGGAATGCTTTTTAAGATGGGACTGTCAGTGTTGGGGACACTCCCTAATTGCAAACATGGAGTCACCTTCAATTCCTCAAGCTGTGTTGGTTAGTCACAGAAGATGTGCGTAATAGTTACTGGAACTAAGTTTGAGTGAAGAAACGCACGGGTACTGCCGAATTTTCCATCGAGACAGTTGATTTCTGCTGACTCTTTTATGGTAAAGGGTGTACTGTTGCTTCCTAACCGGTGTTATTTGAGAGATCTACCTCAGTACGTTCAAATGATTAATTTTGAGGCTTTGCTCATGTGTACAGTAAACCCTTTAATTCCCTAAAACCTTCCTTTCCTCCATCTCATACCCCATTAAACCAACTTCAGTTTATCTCCTGAATTTCTTCCGAATGTGTCAACTCTTACTCAACATCCTAATACTGAACTTGCCTGTCGGTTGCAATTAGGTCCTAACTAGTGTCCATATATCTTGTTTCCTTCCAATCCATTCTGCACACAAGAAACATTTAAAAGCAACTTGGAACATTGCTCATAAACATCGCTCAAAATCATTGTTTTGAGAATAGAAAACAAACGGTTGGCCTTTAAGACTCTGCGTTGTCTAGAGTCCTCTCTGCTTCTCTAGCCCCATCTTGTGCCACTATTGCCCTCACTTTCTGTGCTTCAGATACACTGAATTAACCTTAGTTCTAACTCATCTTACAGAAGTCAGTTCAGATATTATTTTTCACCGTGATTCCTAGCATTAAGGAATTTTATTATCAGGTTTTGTATAAGGACTAAAAGTAAATTATGAAGTGGAAGAATTGAGTGTAAACTATTTCAGTCAACACGCATGTATTAATGATATGATACCTTAGTAGTCAACAGTGGGCTAGGTTCTATCAGGGATACAGAAGTTCTGGCCATCTCTGGTTTTAGATATCCCTGAT